>NC_048286.1:29117975-29422142 GCF_009762535.1 Notolabrus celidotus
ACACAACAGCATACTTACATGGCTGCTGTTTTCCTTTGATGCTAAGCTTATGGTGTGGAGCTGAACTCCTGATGTAGTTCTGCTGTGTCAGGCTGTAAGTATGGAAGTAACAAATTTGACAAATCATGATCATTTTACAGCCTTATGATCGACCAGTTAAGTAAGAAGCAATAGGGAATTAAAAACCAGAGTGTTATAACTCAATTTCCCAAGCGTAAACAATATATTTTATAACCAAACAATTGCTAATGTTAGAATTCAGCCTCCTCCACGTGTCTAAATATATAAATATAGGAAGTGATAGCTGGGTGGTAGCTGAAAGCAAACATTATAGTTTGATTGGGACACGAAACAAAAGAAAAAGGGTGGAATTCCTTGCTAGCATTAATGTTCAATAGGAATTAGTTGAATACATTAGCAATAGCAATTTTATTTATAAAGCACAATTCATTACACGTAAGTTCAATGTGCTTTACATGGAGAATTAAAATCATAAAAACATTTTTCAAAAAAATAAATAGAATAAGTAAAAACAGAAAAACAATAGATACACCCAACATACATCAGACACAGCAATCAAACAAACAGCAATTGTTGCTGCACATGCATCCAGTCACAACAGTCATTATATCATTCATACAATTGAGAAAATAAATATGTTTTGAGTCTTTTTTTTTAAATGGAGACAGTTGTTATGGACCTGAGATCAGCAGGCAGTTTGTTCCAAAAAGAGGAATACAAACATTAGTAGTTGTTAAATGTAAAGGTTAAGACAAATGTAGTATAACATTTAAAGATGCTCCCATCTGCCCATTTGATAGAAAATGATTGAATACCTAGCTAATAATACAAAGCAGTTGAAACCATTTGACCAGTTTTTTGCTAACTTTAACTTAAGCAAGGAACTGGTTGAATGCTAGCATTAGCTTTTGTCTGATGTTAGCTAACAAACTATCCAATAAGATGTTTTGCATTAGATTATGGTCCGATGTCCTTCAAGATTTCATCTGCCATAGTCCTTAAAATGATGGTAGTAATAGTAGTGATAGTGAAAACAAAATAGAAATAGGGGCAAGTTTTAAGGAGAAACAACATATTTCATAACCCAATAGCCAAGATTGTACGACAGCTTATCTAAGCAGCTTCCTAGCTTACATTGCTAGTAGCAAGGACGTGGCTGAATACATGTATTGTAGTATGACAGCGTTGATGGTAATAAATTCCAAGCTAACTTTAAAACAGCAGAAACTGTTATGTTAGCTAGGACTTTGCTGAATACTAAAATTAGCTGTTGCCCGATAGTAGCTAATAAAAATAATAATAATATAATTATAACTATATATATAAAAGCACCTTTAAAAACAAATGTTTACAGAATGCTTTGACGAACAAAGCATGGTTCAAATAACAGCAGATTTTTTGAACGACAGGGAGGAGGAACTTAAACAATGCAAAACAAAATGCAACGCTAAAAGGAATACAGGTCAATTAAACAGAATGAAGTGGTGGGACAGTAGACAAGTAAATTGTTGTTGAGAGATTTTTTTAAGGATAAATGAATAGAATAAATAAATACAAATAAATAAATAAAAATGGATAAGTAAATAAAAGCATTAAAAGGACAATAAAAGAGGTTTTCAGAACAAGAGGACGAAATCACATCGGGGAAGTCAGAAAAAGTGCTCAGAATAAATTAGGAACATTAAAGAAATACATGAACATTTTTTAAATTAATTAAACAATAAATAATCAGCAAAGTAAGTTAGCAAATGTGTTGTTTTATATTAAAAACAAGGCTGATGTCCCTCCAGATTATCTCTTACTGTTGTCTTATAGCTGCCGACTAATCAAGCGTTGGTGAAATGAAATGAATGTGTCAGATTTGTTACATGTCTTATAACTTCCAGCCTAACCCAGCAATTCAACATCATGATAGTATTTGAGGTACACACTCTCAGCATGATGTCAAAGGAATGTGCTCCCTGTGTGTGAATATTATCATTAATAGTGTTGGACTTGCTTCTTTTCTTCTTTTGCTTGTGATGGGTTATTTAGACTTCAACTTCTGGTTACAATATTTGTACTTTAATGGCGGTTCACTGAGCGGTAGGGAATGTGTTTGAGCAGTGATTAGTTTGAAGTTTCTCTACCAACATGTTCTCACCTCACTCTTCTGTGTCGATAATGTCACTTAGTCTTCCCTGGTCCTCTCCCATTAATGAAGTCTACTGTGTAAAACCTGCTGCAGGAGGCTGTAGATGGATGTGTGTGGAGAGACTGGATGGACTGGTGGTCGTTGTCACACATACAGAGTCAGAGGATGTTGCACACAGCTGGTGAGAGAGGCTCACTCAGATTACCGTTTGCACATTTCCCTCTCTGCTCAGTTTCTGTCAGTTTTGCCTGTTGTAGCATCTGGAAGTGATGAGCTATGCTGCTGTATTTTATATATATGAGAAGGGCTTCAAGAGTTGAATGTGCTTTCCTTTATTCATTTGAAAAGTGATGTTGTCAGTAAGATTATCAAGTAGTTTGATATCCAGCTAAATAATTAGATATCATGAATCACTTTAGTCCAATCCGTGTTTCTGACTGTATTTGTCTTGATGTTTAATATGCAGCTTTACATTTCTCCATGTGGTACATTTTGTGCCAATAGTTTTTGATGGTGTAACTTTATTTTCAATCAATTTGTGAATGTAGAAGCATCTTTTAGGATTCCCTTCTCCATTGAAACCACAATTTAAAAGTGTTTGATTCAAGCTGTTTTAAAAACAAATAATAAAGGTTGTAACTCTTTCTGTCACCGGTGTAGTGTTTTTCATGTCAGGTATTCAGAAATGACCTCTGGATGAGTAGAATGATAACAAACTTGAAACTGAAATTCTAATTGTGGGTCATAAACTCACACAGCAAACACTAAAATCAGTATTTGCTGAGTGGACTTAAACAGTGATGTACACAAGTATGATTTGTGTCAAGGTGTGAAGTACTCATCAGAGGAGACAGAAACAAACCAGCCATGAAATCAACCCTTAAGCTAATACGAGGCTAGTGAGGAGAGGCTGGAGGATAGGTCTGACATGATCCCTGTACCTGATGCTGCTCAGAAGCCTGGACATGTATTTATCAGAGCTAGAGGAGAAAATTAATACTACTGTCATATCTGAATTAATAATGTTATGGCATCAAACAGAGTTAGATTGGAGGGGTGGGAAGCAAATCTAAATCTTCTCATTATATGGTTTGTGCCTTGTCTGAAAACAAGTCTGGGGGGTTTCTGGAAGCAGCTAACATGTTGGCTAGGAAGGCTGAGGCTGCAGTGAAGGCAGGGACTTTCAGTTAGCTGTGAGAAAGTTCTAGCAAACTGTCAGACAGCTCAAGAAGAAAAGTAGGGGCTTGGCTCAGGCTGTACTCAGCAGGACTCCTAACTCAGACCTGGGATATTGTTGTTTTTATTTGATTAAACATATAAGGGAACTCTTGAATCCAACAGACACGTCTTCTGATGAGGAGGATAAAGATCAAGGGGAAGTCTCACCTACAGTACAGCTTGGTAGAGGTTGCTGAGGTAGTCAAAAACATCCTCAGTGGCAGGGCAACAGGTGTGGATGAGTTTTGCTCTGAGACAATAAACACTTTGGAAACACCTCCAAAATGTTGTGTGGAGGTCTTGGACAGTGCCTGTGGAGTGAGTAAGCTGAGCCAAGCTACCATTGGTGGCATTAACAAAAATGTGAGTGAGCATATTTTTCAAAATGTCAAACTACTGTGTCACAGTAAACTGATCCAACTGGATCTGGGTTCCAGGTTTTTGAGACCCCATTTGACTATGGTGTTTAATAATATACTGACTAAAAAACATCACCAAATACTGAATACTCTCAAATTTAGCTCTATCTGAATTATGAAGATAAAGACATTGAGAATGAAAACCTCTTTAGTGCTAAAAAATTCAGAAAACATCAAATTTAAACATTAAAATTACAAATTCAAAAACAGTGCTCCCATTTCTCACAGCAACATTGAGTTACTTTTGGTCACATGCTGTGAATACCTCTGACAGGATTTTGCTGCAGGGTACTTGACCGGATAACAAGAATAAGGAAACACTGCCATATGTCATCCTCGGGTCACACACAAACACACACACACACACACACACACACACACACACACACACACACACACACACACACACACACACACACACACACGTGTATACAAACACAAAGAGAGAGCAGGTGGATTACCTCAGTGCTGCTTAACACATGGCCGAGATGCCGTTCGCTTTGACTGACAAGAGCTGAGGAGGAAAAAACAGCCATCATCACAATGACGGTAAGGTCACTTTCTGAAAGCTGTTCTATATATCTGTAAGCAACAATTATAACTACTAAATGTCCACTTATTGTTGTAGTTTCCCATGATTCTCTGCTTTAAGGGACTCTGTCTGAAGACCAGATAGAATACATAATACAGTATCATGACCCCTGTTCACTGTGATTATTGTAAACTGCAGATTGCTGAGGTGACTCTTTCCTTTCATGTTATTGTTTATTGTAACCCAAATGCACAGATTCTACTTTATTCCCAAACGACCTTAATGTTTCCTGATTGAAAATGTGTTCTTTGGGTTTACATATAACGGCATTGTGTTGCTGAAACCTAGACCATAAACCAGAGCAGGTTGTAGAAGCCTTACAGTCAGGGATTGTCAGGTAAATCCCAGCGAGGAAGCTACTTGAGAGGCTAAACTGCTTAAGCCTGCATCTCCTGCCGATACAGTACCAGTGTTTTAAATTCAGTGGCTTGACACTATCGATAACTAGGATAGAAATATATTTGTTCATAAAGTCCATTTTATAACTGTGTGAACCTAATGTATGTCAATGCTCACAGCACATTGAGAAGATTTATGCCACATATTGTTTAACACTAAAAATGCCAAGGGGGTCATTTTGACTGTTTTCACATTTCACATGACATCTCATGTAACTTTGTTTAATTAAAGATTACAGAGCTGACTCCTGCATCAGATTGATACATTTTCACGCATATGCCTCTTGGTTGGTTGGCTACTACTATTGAAGAGTATAAAGAAATTTGTAAGGTTTTTGAATTGAAACTGAGAAAAATAGACAACTCTATTTTGGCATTTATGGCAAATAGAAGCAAAAAGAGAAAGATGACTGCTGAGGAAGCCTGACAGTTGTCCAGGAATTGGACAACGCAGACCGGGGATCTATCTGAATAGGAAGCTGAAGTGACTCGCTGAGGAATGTTTCATATAAATAGATGTATATTTTCATAAATATATAGTATATCCTTAAACAATGAACACATCATTCTCTATATTGGGTATTTATCATAACAGATAATACAATTCGGAATCTGACAGTCAAAATGACCTCTTGTGGCCTTTCTAAATGGAATTGTGGTTCTTCTAGTGCAGGGGTGTCAAACATGCGGCCCGCGGGCCAAAACCGGCCCGCCAGAGGTTACAATCCGGCCCGCAGAATGACTTTGCAAAGTGAAAAAACTACAGAGAAGACATTAACTGCCATTTTTCAATAAAAGTAACTACTATTTCAAATTTATCCTCTGGGGTTTGCATAAAATCATTGTGCTGCGGGGGGTCCATAATAGTCATCTTTACCTTCTTCATTATCATAATCTCTCTGTTCTTTTGCAGTAAACATTACACTCTGTGTCAGGTGAATGGATAACCTGTGTGTTTGGTGTGTTCGCAGCAGGTTTAAGGGCTTTAAGAGTAAAATATTTGGCCCCACTATGAGACTCATCATGGCAATAAATACAACAGCTGTTTTTGTAGAAAGATAATTCATTAAATGTGAACATTTTCAGAATTTACCTCTACTTTTTTTGCACTAAAACAAAGGGAAACATTCAGAGTTGTTGTTACTTATAGGTCATTATGTTATGATTTTACTGGTCCAGCCCACTTCAGATCAACTTGGGCTGTATGTGGCCCCTGAACTGTAATGAGTTTGACGCCCCTGTTCTAGTGTTAACTCTGAAAACAAAGCATGAAACATTGAAACAGTCTGCAGAAATAACAAATAACTACAAATACAAATGAATAAACAGAACAATGTTTGATTGCATTTATATCAAAAAGCAAGAAAAAAAAAAAACACTTACAAGTGGTCACTGTTGTAAGAAGCTGCTAAATCAAATAATCAACTCAACCCAACTCATTTTTATTTGAGCACCTTTCCTAAATTCAAGCATGCAGCCCAAAGTGCTTCACAAAAAACCCCCACAGAGAGACAGAAACAAAAGAAGCAGGTAAAATGAGACTACGGTAAAACAAGAAAGTGATATGAAATACTTGAAGTGAAAAATAAAACCGTTACAACAAAAATCAATTCAGATAAATACCTGAAAAATAAAATAAAATAACAGAAAATAAGATACAATAAAAAAAATGATTCTAACACAATGGTAGTAATGGTAATAATGTAGTCCAAGGCTCAAAATAAATTAATCCAATTTAAAAGCCAAGTTAAAATGTATGTCTTGAGTTTACTTTAAAAGAAAATGTGACAGTAATGTTCATTCCTTAATACCAACATTGATTAGCTCCAGAAAAAGAGGCCTGCAGCACTAAAAAACCACATTTACTCATCAAAAAACATTTCATTATCAATATTCATTGTAAGCAAATCCTTGTACATCATCTCACTTGCTAAAGCATATTCTTATTTTAATATTACTAGACTAGACTTTATAGTTACTAGACTGTGTTTTAGCTCTAAAGAGAATGCATCAATGCACTGTTGCCCAGAGCAAATTTTCCTCTTGGATCATCAAGCATATTTAATGTATATATATAAAAATGACTTTCAACAATATCGTGGCAAGTATTAAAAAACTGGTTTAGTGTTCCTATAGTTGCATACAAAAAACTCAAACTGTGAAAGAATCAAGAGCACTCAGGGAGCCCATGAACTGTCTAAATAAATAAATAAATAAATAAATAAATAAATAGATAAATGAATGAATGAATGAATGAATGAATGAATAAATAAACAAACACTGGGATACATTCAAACTTAGCTCTATCTGATGCATGCTGCACTGTAAAAAATGTCCGTAGAAATAACAGAAAAACACTGTTAAATCCCAACATTAAAAAACCGTAAAGGGAATTACAGCAAAACATTGTTTTCTTTACAGTGTAATTTAGTAATTTTTTAAACTAAATATAACTGTAAATTTAACATGAAAATGCTGTTTTTAAAACATAAATTCGTTGTTAAAATTACTTATTGATGTTATATTGACACATAAATACTGTATTGCAAAAAACAATGCAATGTATATTAAATAACAGTAAAATTGTGTTAAAATTACAATTAAATCCTGTAGACTTAAAACATGCATGGTTTCCAAAATGCTACAAGGAAGACTGCCTATTAGCCACTAAAAAAAAAAGGCAAATGGGGGTTGTAGAAATTAAGAATGAACATTTCATGATTACACACACACACACACACACACACACACACAGACACACACACACACACACACACACACACACATATATATAGCGCAAAGAATTAAAAATGATAAATTTAACAACAGAAATAACCTGCACGTGCTGGGTTCGAACACTCATCCCCTGCCTCCCAGCCGGATACTCTTCCTATTGCGCTATAGGCTCGCTGCGTGCGAAATGAACAACAAGCAAAGGTAGGCTTGTACATGCAATCACTAAAGATAGATTATGTAAGTATAATACAGCTTAAATGTATTTAGAACAAACAGAGATGAAACCTTTGTAAATGTGCTCTTTTCTGCTGGCTTGGAAGAATGTCCGTCATGTTTTCACGTTATACATCTAAGGAGGTGTGGCCAAGGCTATCTGTATCAGGGGTGCAAATAGACAACGATAATCTCAAGGTAAGTAAACAATGCTATTTTTGTGCATGATAATTTATTTCACAAAGACTAGTGTAGCCCATGGTTTTCTGGAGATCAGTGAGTCGTGCGCGTGCGTGGCGATGTGAGGTCACACGCATCGCAGTGCCTTATGGTCTCACACACTGGTCCCTTGGAGTAGTTCGGCAGCGCAGCCAGTGAAACGTTCCTGTCGTCAAAGTTAGAAGGTAATTTAGTCAAACTATCAGCCTCTCGTTCTGTTAAGTCAGAGTTTAAGGTAGCTGTTATTTCTGTCTTAATTTTATTTTACACTCATTGATAAGCAGACAACCATCACTGCTGGTTGATTTGCTGTTGGCTGCTAGCAGCTAATTGCTATTTGGCCTGTTTCAAGCTCCCCATGCAACGAATAGCTACCTGTTTCGAGCTCCCCTTGCCATGATTCGTTGTCGTTTTTGCGGGAGAACCTTGCAAACGTTGAAGGGTTATGTGTTGCATTGTAGGATTCATAGAAACGAACCACGCTGTGTGTTCAGGTGTGAGAGTGCAAATTGCAGGCAGACATTTTGCACGTATGCATCATTTAAGTGTCACTTTTATCGGAAGCACAATGTCCCAGCACCGTCTGTTACTGCTAACACAGCCATTATATCAACTTTTGTGTGCGCCATGCCACTTTGCTCACACCGATTCCAGACCGTGCAGGAACTTCTTGTACACTTAAAAAAACATTTAGTGGAGGGAAGATCTGTTAAGTGTCCAGTGGCAGGTTGTCAAAGCACATTTGCTGTGAAGTCATCATTTACAGCGCACTTGTCCAGGAAACATCCACACTGTTCAGTGAATAACATAAATGATCTTTACAGAGAAATCACACCGCAGTCCTCTGCCACGGCTTGTGAAGAGGTTTCGCAGACGGTGGATGGTGCAGCTGAAGTACCAGTAAGTACTGAACCAACACAGATTTCCGATGAAACCTTTCTTAGGAGTGTTTGCCTGTTCTATCTAAAACTGCAAGGACAGCTCCTGCTTCCAGATTCAACGATACAGGTAATCGTTGAAGAGATGCAAAATCTACATGATTTAGGACTTGATTACGCTTTAAGCAAATTACACTCCCTCATGAAAGATGAGTTAAATCTAACTGATGATGTAATGGGGAAAGTCTCTGATTGTATTAAGGATTCTGATCTGTTCTCTTCATCTCATAAAGGCCCGTTGAGAACAGCCTACACAAGAGCTCAGACATTCAAACGCATGTTTAAATATGTAGAGCCCAAAGTAGTAAGATTAGGATATGATGATAATATGAGACAAAGAAATGCTTATTACATACCTGTGAAGCAAACACTGACTAACTTACTAGAATCACAATTTTGGAAAAATTCTGTGTTGCAACAGACTACTGACACAGATGCATGCGTTCTTAGTGACACTTGTGACGGACAGGCCTACAAGTCCAATCCATTCTTCATTGCAAACCCAGGAGCCCTGCAGCTTATTTTGTACCAAGACGCATTTGAAGTAGTCAATCCTCTCGGCTCAGCAAAAAAGACACACAAAGTTCTCGCTGTTTATCTTTCTGTTGCAAATTTGCCAGTTCATTTGCGATCCAACACAGATCACATGTCCCTAGTCTTGTTGTGTAGAGAGAACGATCTAAAAAAGTTTGGATGTGCTAAAGTATTTGCTAACATGATATCTGATTTGAAAGATTTGGCAGAAAATGGAATTACTGTAGGAGGGGAAACAGTCCGTGGGGCTTTGTACTGTATAGCGGGGGATAATTTAGGGTCACATGGTATTGGAGGCTTTAACGAAAACTTCACGTCTCGTTATTTTTGCAGGTACTGTGAGGTAACCAGAGACGAATTTAAGAAGGAACCCAATCTTTGCGGCCAGCAACGAACTGCTGATACCTATGACGCTGCTGTCGCCTCTCTGTCTGAGGAGAGCAGAGAAGTCAAAGGAATAAAACTGAGGTCAGTTTTCAATGATGTCCCAAACTTTCATGTATGCCAACCTGGTCTCCCACCATGCTTAGGCCATGACATTTTTGAGGGCGTGTTGTCCTATGACCTTGGTCTGTACTTGAATTATTTCATCAAGACAAAGAAATGGTTCACATATACCCTTTTGAACAGGCGAATCAAACAATTCCAGTTCAAAGGTTCAGATGCTCTCTCCAAGCCATGCACTGTCCCATCTGGTACACTCAAACTCTCTGGTAATGCGGTTCAGAATTGGAATTTTTTGAGGTTGCTACCTGTTCTAATTGGCGACAAGGTGCAAAATGCTGATGATGACGTGTGGCAGTTGACTCTCCTCCTCAAAGATATTGTTGACCTAGTTTGTGCACAAAAGATTTCACTGCCACAGATAGCGTACCTTGAAATCATAATCCAGGAGTATCTGGATTCAAGGGCGTGTTTGTTTCCTCATAGTACTCTCAAACCAAAACACCATTACATGAGACATTATCCCTCACTAATCCTGAAATTTGGACCCCTCATTCGTCTATGGACGATGCGTTTTGAAAGCAAACACAGCTATTTCAAGCGATGTGCCAGGCATTTGAAAAACTTTAAGAACATTTGCCTAACTCTTTCTGAAAGGCATCAGATGTTTCAAGCATATGTCTCAGCAGGACCAGGATGTAGTGAGCTTCTGCTAATTAAAAATGGTTGTGCTTTCATTCCCAACCTTTACAGCGACACAGTCAATCATGCTGTTAGTGAATACGGATTTTCAGAAAAAGATACAGTTGTCTCGACAGAAATTCAGTACAGAGGTACAGCATACAAGAAGGGGGATTTTTTGGTCTTGAATGAGTCTATGGAATTTGGCGAGATTGTCATCATTTTAACTAAGGATAATGCTGTGTATTTTCTTATGGATTTACACAAATCAGACTGTCTTCCCAAATATCACCTGTACGCCATTACACAACAAAGTACAGAAATGAAGTGTGTTAACATTAACGACTTGTTAGATTTTTACCCATTGACCTCATACATCATTGATGGACACAGAGTCATCCCACTGAAACACAGCATTTTGTCAAAGTGATTTGGTCAGAAATGGTGGCTAGAATGATGAGTCTGAAGTATTTCAAGATTTTCACAGACTAGTTTGGGCCTAATTCATATTGAAGTTAGAGTTGTGCCTAATATGAATGCAATGTTCTGAAGTAAATGTAGTAAATCAGCTACATATTGTAAATATTTCCTTATGATTTAAATACAGATGTCTGAATCATTTCTACGCTCTGCCATCACGGAGGCCTTGCCTGACCTTCCAGACGTAGCAAAGGATATCCTGCAAGAAACTCTTCAATCTCTAGGTGTAGAGACCCATGATGACTTTCAGTTTGTTAAGGAAGAAGATTTGTTGTCAGCCTTGAGGCCCATACAAGCCCGGAAGCTGGTTGCTGCGTGGGGTCTAAAATGTAAGTCTAACATGGTTGTTTAAGATGGTCACACCCCTCCATTTAGAAACCCAACTGTTCCGACAATAGACTTCCATTATTCAGAATGGCGGGGTTTCCTTTTTCACACACACACACACACACACACACACACACACACACACACACACACACACACACACACACACACACACACACACACACACTAGTGTTGGTATTTTTCTTCTGCATGTACACCTCTTCTATGATATTTTTACCAGTTTGTTCAGTCTGGAAAGTAATTTCTGCGCCGTGTGTGTAGCCAGAGAGAGCCGGGGACAAGTCTACATTTAGACAACCCCCCATTCCGAATCTCTCTCTCTCTCTCTCTCTCTCTCTCTCTCTCTCTCTCTCTCTCTCTCTCTCTCCACACGGCGCAGATATTATTTTCCAGACTGAACAAACTGGTAAAAATATCATAGAAGAGGTGTACATGCAGAAGAAAAATATCAACACTAGTGTATGCATGAAAAAGGAAACCCTGCCATTCCGAAGTACGAAAGTCTATTGTCGGAACAGTGGGGTTTCTAAATGGAGACCTGTCCCCGTTTAAGATGTGATCAGTTATCAACATTGCTATTTAGTTAAATTAAAATGTAAAAACATCCATGTTATGTCTGTTTTGTGTATGTGTGCTTTTAAAGGTCCCTTCCAAGAAAGTGGTTCTTCAAGCCTTACTGCCTCACCAGGACCTTCCCCTTCCATGGTGTCTCTGTCGCCAATTTCAACGTCATCATCCAGCAGTCAGAGCCCAAGAGGCAGTCTTCCAGACTCATTCATGATACCATGGGGACAGTTCCCAGAGGCTTTGACACAGGATTTGGAGAGAGGAAGGCGTCCAAAACCAAGTATGAGGAAAGAGATGGTCAGAATTGTGGTCCGCGAAATGATGAAAGCAGCCACCTCATTAAGTAAGAAGAATGCTACTGATGTGGCTAGGCAATTAGTGTCAAAATACCCCAAGTCACTCCAAGATGTCATTGAGGGCGACATAATTGGCACAGGGTACAGCTCCCTCGTGAAACAAATTCAAAATCGGATCGAAAATGTGAAAAGACCTACAACACCAAAAATTCAAAAAAGAAAATCACACTACTCTGACACCGACGAAGTCCCCCCTGAAAAACGGGCAGCGATTCAAGACACCTATGGGTGCATCCGTTGGCATGTCAAGTTTCTGCCCCTTGGGGAAACGCCCGAAAGCCAGCAGCAGAAGAAAGAGGAGCTAAAAAATCTGTTCAGCCAGAATGAACAAAGCCCAGGTCCTTTGAAAATGCTGATGAAGTCCACATTCTACAGCCAGCGACAAGACGTGAACCAAGGGAAAGACATGAAGTACCTCCTGGAAAACTGGCCATATTGGTTTCATGAAAATGGCATGAATGTTCACTTTAACGAGCTCACTGGAGTTGCCCTGAAGGAAACCTTCTTGAAAAATGTGGAACAGAAGGGGGAAAGGCTCTTGAACTTCATGAAGACAGTTGCTGTCAACAAATCCAAAAGATTCTATCAAGCTGCAACAAAGCTACAGATGATGATGGGAGAACACCCAGGCAATACACAGGTCACAGAGATGGTGCTGCTTCTTCTGGCTTATTTTGACGAGAGAGATGATGTGATGTTCCATTACGTGGAGGACACTTGCCTGGCTGGCGAAGTGGTCATGGACCGAGTTCCCTTGACTCCCACAATTGTTGTATGTGGTAAGTTAACCTCACTCACCTGAGTTGAAGAGGAAAGGCTTACACATACAGTAGATGCTGTCTGGGAATAATGGATTCACACCTCTTTTTTCTGTTGGTGTGGGTTTTTTCATACATACTTGTTTTCACGCTTGACACACGAGTTAGTGACTGACATGTGAAAATGTAAACTTGATTTCTGGATTATTTTTAATTTTCCTTTTTTTCCCCCTTTTTTTTAAGGACAATCCTGCTATTCCTCCAGAAGGATGATGCTGAGTGTGGATCACGTCATCGTGAATGAGAACATCTCTTCCTTCATCTCGTCCTTGTGCATGCTGTTTGGGTCTTATTACTGCTTCAACATCCATTACCCAACTGCACTTGCATCCACCCTGGAGTTCCTACAGAGGTAAGTAGTTTTCTACAAGGTGGCGGTATTCATCATACAAAATACAGTGGTCATAGTACACTAATGCAAATACCTTGGGGGCAAAGGGTGTTTTGATGCAGGTTTCCTTTGTTGACTAATGGAGACGGTTGTATCATGTATAAGTGATATGTGTTCCCTCTGTATTCCTAGCTGTTTCTTCTCCATTAATCCAGAGAAGGGGACGAAAGTGGAGCGAACAAATGCAAAGCGCTTGCATGTCAATCCAAGAGTCATTACGTTGATTCAGGACCTCTCCGACCACGAATGGCGTTCCGATTAAAAAGGTACTAGTGCTAGTGCAACTATTGTCTTTGATTATTGACTGACTTTACAAATGAAATTAATGAGACAGTGGGAACGGTAACTGTACTGTTGCTATTGTCCTGTGCAAGGCACTGTTCCATGATGCTACGCATTGTCACGAAACAGGCACTGCCGCCATCCTGAGACAGCCAGGTATTGTCCAGGGGTGCTAGGCACAGTGCCTGACTGTGCAGGACAGACAGTGCCTGGCTGTCTCGGCACATTGCCTAGTGTCCCAGGACAGTGCCTGACTGGCACTGGGACAGTCCATGGGACTGCAGCAACCATACAGAAGTTATTTTTCCCACTGCTACTGATTAATGGAGACTTGTGTGTGTGTTCTCTATTCCCCAGGTGTTCCTCTGAGTGACCACAGCGGTTCATGTTTCCCTAAATGTTCTTCAGGGTGTTCTTCTACATGTTCCCGCCCATGATTGGAGAGCCACTTAAAAAGGTGCGTGTGCTAGTGCTAGTGCTACTGTTTACTTTGATTATTGACTGACTTAAAGGGAAACTTCGGTTTATTTCAACCTGTCTCCTATCTTCATGAATTTGCTTCGTGTGACTAGTGACGTGTAAATAATAGTTGTCATGTTAGCCATCATCTAGATACAGCCGGGACGCTGCTACTAGCTTCAGACCGGTTGAAATGAAAGTGAACGGACACAGGCAAAGTTTGTCCACTAAACAAGCTTGTTTTACACTAAAACCGCCACACATAGTTAGAAAATGTCAGAACATATAGAAATGGCATGTAAATGTGCGATGTTAGCTTACCTGTTACCCAATGCAGCTTTCATCCAACTTTCATCCACACGAGTAGAGGTAATTAGCTCAAACATGTAAACAAAGACGTCTTAAAACGGGTAAGCTAACACACACTTTTCCATGTAGTTTCTATATAATCTCTGACATTTATACTAACGATGTGAGGTGGTTTTAGTGGAAAAAAGTTTGTTTAGTGGACTAACTTTGCCCATGAAAGTATGTCCGTTCACTTTCTTTTCAACCGGTCTGAAGCTGGTAGCAGCGTCCCGGCTGTATCTAGACAACGGCTAACATGACAACTAATATTTACACCTCACTAGTCACGCGAAGCGAATTCATGACTATAGGAGACAGGTTGAAATAAACCGAAGTTTCCCTTTAACAAATGAAACTAATCGGAGTTCATGTATGCGTTTCTTTCTCTTCTCTATTCCCCAGGTGTTCCTTTGAGTGACCACAGCAGTCCATGTTTCCCTAAATGCTCTTCAGAGTGTTCTTCGAGATGTTCCCGCCCATGATTGGCGAGCCACTTAAAAAGGTGCGTGTGCTAGTGGTAGTGCTTCTGTTGTCTTTGATTGTTGACTGACTTAACAAATGAAACTAATGGGAGTTCGTGTATGTGTGTCTTTCTCTCCTCTATTCCCATAGTTGTTCCTTTGAGTGACCAAAATACGGGGCTGATAGTAAGGCAAGACTTCTAACTTCTAGATGTTCCCGCCCATGATTGGCGAGCAATTTAAAAAGGTGTGTGTGCTAGTGCTAGTGCTACTGTTGTCTTTCATTATTGACTGACTTAACAAATGAAACTAATGGAGTTCAATTATGTGTTTCTTTCTCTTCTCTATTCCCATAGTTGTTCCTTTGAGTGACCACAGTGCTCATATCTCCATTGTTTTTACAAAAATAAATTTGTATTCTTCTGAATCATTCATTGACTAACGAGTGGTTTGTTACAGCCTATCTTTAACTTAACATTTAGAAGTAATTTAAAGCGCTGCTGATAAGAAGAAAACTGTAATACATGTGTACATGTCCCGTTGGTTTTACGGATAAAAACTGGCAGCTGTGGTTGCCAGAATAATCCTGTTAAAAATACAGTACATACTATATGTAAACATTACAGAACAACTTGTAAATTTTACATTCTAAAACTGCTTATTTTACATGTCCCGTTGTTTTTACGGATAAAAACTGGCAGCTGTGGTTGCCAGAATAATCCTGTTAAAAATACAGTACATACCGTATTAAACATTGCGGAACAACTTGTAAATTTTACGTCCTAAAACTGCTTATTTTACATTGAATCCTGGTGAAATGTTCATGAAATCATTGTTTATTATACATTGAATATCCGTAAAATTAACAGTTATGTATTGATTATTGTACATTGCATACCTGTAAAATTTACATTTAGTTATCATTAATTGTACATGGAATCCCAGTAAAATGTACAAGTTGTACCGTAATGCTGTTTACATTTGACTGTATTTTTAACAGTATTATTCTGGCAACCACAGCTGCCAGTATTTTTCCGTAAAAACAACGGATTTTTTTTTACAGTGTGTAACTGAAGATGAAGTTCTAAGCCGACACCAGGTGGCAGCACTGTCCCATGTTACTCTCATTAAAAATCTATCTCCCAGTCCAACTCCTCATGCTGCCACTCACCAAGAGGATAATTAGTTATTATCCATCATCAGGAGATACGTTTGGATTAGTCAATATAATCCTTGAATTATAATCCGGATTATGTCTGGGTGGCTTCATTTAATTTTGTTCTTCTTTATGTAAGACCTTTCAAAAGATGGTTTCATTTATGAGCACATGAAATACAGAGAATATTGCACATCACTTCAAAGTGTTGTTTTGACATCAGATGTTCCTGCTTAAACTTGATGATGTGCTGACTTTAAATCCCAGTATGAGTAGCAGTAATATTTCTCTGTTGTGTATCATAAGGAAAAATTTCTTCAGACTGATAAAAGCATTAGAAATTAAATCAAACAAAGCTATAACTTCAAAGTTAACGTGAATATGCTGTATATTTCCTTCAGCATGTTCATTTTTTATTTATTACCATCCTTCTTTTGAGTTGCAAGTCTTCCCAGGTTATCTTTTGAACATTGTGTTATGTTTCTATTGAAATTGTGTTGCTAACAGAAGTGTCTGTTCTGCTCTTGGGTATACATTGCAGGGTTTTCAGGCTCTCACCATGTGGCAGAAATTGCAGCTATACTACCAAGGGCTTCTGGGAAATGGAGGCGAGTCTTTAGTGTTACTTAATCTGTACAATAACTCACATATTTCAGTAATTTCTGATGAGATATTTTGATGCAGAACTTTGCTTGATCTTTGCTTTGTTCCTCTGTGTAGACAAGAGGACAGACAGTTGGCCTCTGGTCCACTCTCCTGTGCCTGTGGCTTCTATCTTCCTGTGCTACCTGTTCATTATCTGGGTGGGACCAAAGCTGATGGCCAAAAGGCAGCCCGTCAACCTCAAACCTGTGTTGATAGTTTACAACTTTGCCATGGTCTGCCTGTCAGCATACATGTTCTATGAGGTAATACTTTACTGTGAGTGGAAACTTCTTGAAGGATGTACAAAGTTGAGAAGCTTATTTTGCAGAAATGTGATGGCAGTATAAGATTGCTGAAGGCAAAAGGAAGTTTGTTTGAACATCTGTAACTTTAAGCAGCTGTTAACATGCAGAATGGATATACATTAACTATATCCTAAAAAAAACAACACAAAGTAAACACACCAGGAGAGTTTTTTTTATTTGTTTGTATGTTTTAAGAAGAGGTGTTATATTAGATACATGAGTGATAATGTATGGTTAGCAGGTTGTTATGGGAAAAAGAATCCCAGATAGTGTGAGACAAGACATGTGAAGCGGAGGGGTCTTGACCACCCCGAACGCTCCATATGTACTAGATATCTGTAAACACTGTCTGTGTTAATACAAGGGGATACTATATCACTGGTGTGTTTATAGTTTGATTCTGCTTTAAAAAAAAATGTTATTCCATGTGTAATCTTCATCTTCAAAATAGGACAACACGTCCCTGTCATGACTGAGCTGAGAAAAAAAAAAGGCCAAATTAAAACAAGTTCTCTCTGTCCAGTTCACAGCCTCGTCCTGGTTGGCGCGATACAGTCTCCTGTGCCAGCCTGTGGACTACAGTGACAGCCCGCTGGCCATGAGGGTAAATCTTTCATTACGTCAGAAGTACATTTAATGCTATCTTTTTGGATTAAGCTCAACTCTAGAATTATTCTGTAGCATACAGAGGCTTTGGTGAAATGACCTTCAAATGTTCTTAAAATGTACTTCACAAAATATCTATGTGTATCTGAAATTGCAGTTTAAATGTATGAAACTTGTTATTTAGTATTGAGTATTTAGAATACATAAAAAAATGCACAACAATGACAAATCAGTATATAAAAAGTTCAGATATGAATTTTTGTGGGTTGACTGATAAAGCATTTTTCCTCCTGTTTGACAGATGGCCAAAGTGTGCTGGTGGTTCTACTTCTCTAAAGTCATAGAGCTCAGTGACACTGTGAGTATGAGAGGAGGGAAATTTAGAGTTTCATTTGAATAGAGCTAGTTTGTTACTTACAACTCAGAATGTATTCTCAAATCCCCAAATACACATAGTTACAGAAATTTGTTCTCCAGCATGCTCACCTGCATGTGTTTCAGTAAATGCTAAACACATACAGCTGCAAGATATTGCAATAAGCCTCTGTGTGTGTGTGTGTTTATGTGTGTGTGTGTGTGTGTGTGTGTGTGTGTGTGTTTGCTTCAGATGTTTTTCATTCTGAGGAAGAAGAACAGTCAGCTGACCTTCCTCCATATTTACCATCACGCCACTATGATCTTCAACTGGTGGGCCGGGGTTAAATATGTGGCTGGTGGCCAGTGTGAGTGCGTGCCAACACACCCTCAGAATACCCCCAATGAAAAAGAAGACAAACTGCTCGACTCATGTGTATTCAGAAAAGTAGATGATATAAAAATCTCATCCTCTGTATCCGTCCACAGCTTTCCTGATTGGTCAGATTAACTCCCTGGTCCATGTGGTCATGTATCTGTACTACGGCCTCGCAGCTTTTGGACCGGGAATGACGAAATACCTCTGGTGGAAACGCTACCTCACAACTCTGCAGCTGGTCAGTATGCGTTGATATACTTTGTGTGTGTGCCATTATTCCTATCTACTTTGCCTCTGCTTTCCTTTCTTCTTTCTTTTTCATTTTCTCATGGTCCTACCTCTGATATTCTGAGTTTTGTCTCCATAAATGAACCATTTTGCTTCATAATGTGGCAACATGTCAACATCTCTGTGGGGAAAATGAGGCAGGTGAACAATATGCATCTTGCAATTAAAACCATCAATTATCACTACTGCCGGCCTTTTTACCTGCAGAGAAAAGACGACAACAATCAAACAATTCAATTCAAACGATCTTGAAATGATCTTGTTTTGAGTTGTAATTTTAGAATTACAGAATTAGAATTGCTTTAAGTAAATGCATTTTATTGGAGAATCTATCAGAAAACAGCTCCATTGATAAAAGAAAGAAAGAAAGAAAAGTTGTTTTTTTAAGTGTGGGTTACAGTTTTCAGGCACTGTTTCTTCTAAATCAGATTCAAATATACATCCTCAAACTACATGCACACAATGAAACACCTACTTTTGAGCATTGTTTGCTTATCCTAAAAAACAACATGACTGAATATTAGTATATCCAGCTAACTATGAGAAGACATTATATCTCAAGATGCTCAAATTAAACTTTGGAATCTTATTTCAAGTACAAGATGGTCTTAAACCTAGAGAAGTGCTGCTATAATACAACTCAAATTAAGGTGAATATATCTCAAATTAAGAAGTTGACATGAAATGTATTAGTGCAAAAATCTTTGAGTGAAAAAATACTAATTGTTGCTTATCCTGAGAAACTAAGCTTCAAAGTACTGGTAAAATCTTGCTTACAATAAGTTTTCCCTGCTAATTTTAAGATCACAGTTTTCTAAATATTATGTCTTATTTTAAAAAATCTTACCAAGCCAATTTTCACTTGTTCTATTGGCAGACTTTGTTGCTTATTTCACCTTTTTTTCTTGTTTTTGGAGCTGCATTTTTTTCCAGTGTAACATTGTTGACATAAAACATGGTTGGGTGTATGACCTATACTGCAGCCAGTCAGTAGGAGGAGCTCTATGTTGTTATGCTGCTCCTCTGGTAAACTGCCATATTGTTTTGTTTTTGGTCTACAGAGGAGAACTGATGTTTCTTAAGCAGCATTTAGAGAGTCAGGTCCCTAGTTGGTGAACATATAACTGTTTGCATGGGTATGTGAAACTGTGCTGTTGTCTTTGTTTCAACACATTAACCATCCTTTCCAACTGAAATCAGTTTGCATGTGTCCAAAATACCCAGAACCACAAAAAAGCTTGTTTGGAGAAGTTCAACCTCCTCCAAAATGAGGCCACCTGCTCGCTTCCTCATTGTCCTTGTTGGCTGTTTTAATAACTAGCAGACTTAGCCGCACTGATGCTCCTCAGCTAACTACTGGACCATCTGTTTTCTACTCACTGATGAGGAGACATGCGTCCTGTAGGGTTTTTTCTCTCTGTGTGGCTTCAACATATATAGGTCAGTATGGTGACTGGCTGCCATTATGTAACAATAACTGTGCTGACCCCAGAGTTGACCCCCCCCAGCCTTTATTAACAGTTGGCTTCACAGTTTACTGAACTGAGGCTGAAACTGGGGAGTTAATTGAGGAGATTGGAGATTTCTTTGTGTGTTTAAGGAGGTTTTCTTTTGTGTGTTTATGAGAGGTAATTATAATTTTACACTGAAAGAAGAGGTGTTTGTGCGGAGTGGGAAACTTGGATGAGCATCGTTCATTGTGTCCATTCATACACATAATCCCAGCCTGTTAGCCACAATAAACGTATGGATATAGACCAGACTACAATAACCTATATTGGCGGTTACATATTGACCTATTGTAACAGTTGTCTTAGTAGAAATGTCTTATATTAACTAAACATGACTAGATTTATGCAGACCTATATTTCTGTTCAGATTTCTGCTTGCATGAATTAGCAATCAAACCTCACATTCATCAGTTCATGTTTAAGAGTTTTCAGACTTGATTATCTGTTCAAAGATACTGAAAAACAAGGGCCACTTTGTAGATGTGAGACACTGGAAGACCTGCTACAACCTGAAAGACTGACAGATAGTTTGCCATTGTTGGAAATGTAGGCGATTATATTTAAGTAGAACATAGTGCAAGATGCATTCAGAAATTTGAAAAGGGCAATAACAGATCCTTCTCAAAACATACTTCTATCGTCTGTTTAGCCTTTTCTGAATTTACTTGAATTTACCTGGATGTATTCAATATCAAAATTATTATTTCTTAAGAATTTGATGTCTTTCAGAATATTTTATAACTCAATCTGTGCTTCTCCTTGTAGTTTCACGACCTTTTGTCGCCTCTGTAAAGCACTTTGCAATTTGGATTTCAGGTTTTTCATAAATAATGGCCTCTATTATTGTTTACTGTGGGAGAGTTTGACCTCGGGATGCTCAGAGGAGACTCATTTCTTCGTCCTTTCAATGAAAATTTAAACTATGACTAACCAAATA
This sequence comes from Notolabrus celidotus, assembly GCF_009762535.1. Taxonomy (NCBI): domain Eukaryota; kingdom Metazoa; phylum Chordata; class Actinopteri; order Labriformes; family Labridae; genus Notolabrus; species Notolabrus celidotus. The sequence goes on from NC_048286.1 coordinate 29,139,214, forward strand.
GTCTGAAAATAAGAACAAGCTTGGTAAATAGTCAACATTTAGAACAATTTATTTAACCCTCCTGTTACCCTCAAATGTACTAACATCTTTTATCCTTAGGGTTAATTTGACCCCAGCAATTTAAACCTCCAGAAACTGATTGTTACCCAGGTTTATGTGTCAGGTACTTTATGTTTCTTTGTTGACTACCTAAACAGACTTTAAATAAAATATATTTCAAGCATAAACACAATTTAAAGTATTTAGAAGGACTTTATTTGTAAAACAGAACATCAAACTGCTGTGAGTTTGTCATGCTCTCGTCAGCCCTGCCTTGTTTCTATGTTATCAAAATGTATGACACAGGACATCATTGAATGTCTTTAGAGACATGGTGGCTGGAAATCGATCCCAGCTCCTGCAGTCACATGCAGAATTGTCCTTGCTTATAGTCGCCTCAATATCAGTAGCATTAACCCAAGTTAGAGGAGGATGGCTGCACTACAGCTTCCACACATATGACATTTCAGATCTAGAATTTTAAGAAAAACTAGTATTAGAATATTGTTTAAAAGACTAGTAACTCTGGTGAGGTCTTGCAAGAATGACATCAAGTTGTTTAGTTGACTAAACGTAACATCCCTACTTTGAAAATTCTGCATTTTATAGTACATGCTCTGCAGCAAACAACTGTGACTAATGTATAAAGAAACATGATGTATCTAAAGTGACTGAGAAAAGGACAATAATTGAAAAGATGATGTACACTGTTGTTTTCATAGTTGAGCATTATGTTTTGAATTTAGCTAACATTTTTGTTCATCTGATGAAATGTGTGTCTGTCTGCTCTGATAATTTGGTTTGATCTCTCTCTTGTTTCTCCTGTCTGTGTCTGTCTGTCTGTCTGTCTGTGTCTCCCAGATCCAGTTTTTCATTGTAACCATCCACACCACCTACAACTTGTTTGCTGACTGTGACTTCCCTGACTCCATGAACGTGGTGGTGCTGGCCTACTCACTCAGCCTCATTGCGCTCTTCAGTAACTTCTACTACCACAGCTACCTCGCCAAAAAGAAAGACAAGAAGACATAGACATAGAGAGAGACAGAGGGAGACCAATCAGGTGCATATAACATGCACACAGAAGGAGAGAAAAGAGCTGACATGAAAGGATTTAAAAACAGAAAGGTGGTGCGCAGAAGACAAAGGAGAGACAACAGAGGAGATTAAAAAAAACAACGTTTGTTTGTTATGTTAATTTTTGATGGTAATTGCAGTTTGATTTTATACGAACAAAAACATTACCATATGAAAACCTTTACGATGACATCTGAAAATAATACAGTGCATTAATGTTTATAATAAATGAGATTTGTCACCATTTTTAAGTCTCCAGAATCATATATTTGCCGTTAATACTCAGATTTACTATAATCATTTATCTGTTCTGGTCATTCAGCACGCACAAAGCCCCCTCTCAAAAAAAAAAACCACTCAGCACACATTAACCCTTGTTTCATCAGCCCCTTCCCCCAGCTGCTAATAGATGAGACCCTCTAATCACCACTGAGTCGCTTTATTCTTATCTGTCACCCATTGGTTGGCAGGAACCGCCAATCAAAAGTAGGCTACCATTAGCTTTGTGTCCTCCACAGTCCTTCTTTTCCTCCTCCTTCATATCAGGGTCCCCCCTCCCCAGTTTCTAAAATTTAATCCATCTTACCAACTGGGAAACCCCAGCCCACTGCGAGCCCCCTCAGCTCCATCTGTCATGATGTTTAAATGTAACTGCCCAAAACATGCTCCCCCTTGTGGACACAAATGAAAGAGCCCTTAAAATGTGAATTACTCATATCTGCTTCCCATGCATTTTGTTCCCCCCCTGCTGGCGTCACTTATTCTCATTCTGTTCACCATCCATGTCTCTGCTTTTATCTCAGGCAGCACATTGGTTTGGACTGTCCTCTGTTCCTCACTCAGCAGGGGCCAGACAAAGAATAACAGATCACCACATGAAAAAGCACTTTGAAGGGAATAAATCAATGTTTAAGAGGCAACTATTCATGCTACTTCTTTCAATATCCATCTGCACAATGGGGCAACTTTACAAAGTTCAAACAATCAGCCCTCAACATCTGACTTTATCCAAAAACACAAAAGAACAAGTTAAAAAGAAAACAGGAGCCAGCGTGTTTGCAAAAATGTTGTTTTTTAAAAAGTAGATAGTCTGCACTTTTTAGTGTTTTGTGCTCATACTACATTCAATCTTTGATATACACATACATACAGTGAAGGACACTAATTACATCAGCATTCACACGGATTCATTAACTGTTGGTTTTGACTTTAGATGCAATTTGGTGTTCAGTAACTTGCCCAAGAGGAGCTGGAGATCAAACCAACCTTTCAATTATAGGTTGACCCTACAGCCTGCTTGCAGACTGTGACCCTTCCTTCCATTGACAATATATTACCAGGGACAGTGAGCCTTTAACTCCTTGTTAAAATGCCACCTCAGGGTGCTGACATATAGCACTGATGGGAATAATGGTGGATGCAGGGGCGGTTCTGGGGAGGGGCCAACAGGGGTCAGTGCCCCTGTAAAACTGAACCTGGACCCCCCTGTGCCCCCCCCCCTCCACACCAAAATAATATTATACAATAAAAAAGCTTCAGTATCGTGCCAATGTTACAGGCGGAACACGTGTGTGGCACTTGGTTCCAGTCCCTTAGAGCGCTAAGGGACTCATGTTGAGTGTAAACAGCCAAACAGCTGCTGTCAGTCTGCATGTTGATCTAGTACACAGTAGTCTATATGTCTAGTATATAGGGATGCACTGATGTTTTGCCAGTTTGTTCTCAGCCGGTCCTCGCCCTTCTCAATCTCTTTTGTCAGGGTTGAATGTGTCCCTCTGACAACACCCTTGGCCCCAGCCTGGCCCCCCGAGTAAAATTGGTCTAGAACCGCCACTGGGTGGATCACGTCATCATCTTAAGCAGAAGATAGCAGAAGATCTATGCATGGAAACATCACATGATTGGACCTCTACAACAAATACACTCATCTGCCGAAATGTCAATGAGCCACTGACCTCCATGCTCCTCCAAGTCAACCCATGACTCATTGTAGTGTCCATTGTGACCAGTACACATGGCATCTGTTACCTACACTGTGGGAGAAGGATACTGTGACATAATGCTGTAAGGACAGCCCCATGATGGTGTCTGCTTTGCCCCGTATTGCAATATTGAAGGGTTGAGATGAAGCCGGATAAACTTAAAAAAGTAAACAAACTCTGAACCGTTGATCGTGTGCAAACAAGAAATATGTTTTAAGAAAGTTTGGTAGCCATCTTGTGGGAGTGATTAGAACAGCTGATGTCTTTGTGCCTTTGTCTGTGATGTGATTGAAGAATGAAACTGAAGCCGCGGCCCCCTGCTGAGCAGGTTCAACATCAGAGCAGCAGCATGAAGTAAAACTCTTTCTGCTCTCCAATCAGCAGATGAAAACATTGCTGGAGCTTTATTGAAATGTACAACAGTGATTCCACCCATTCATCTCCAAAAGAAGTCTCCCTCTTGAGGAAACACACACACACATTCGTGCACAGATGTGCGCACATTTCATGGCAGTAAGGCCAGAGGAATCAAGACCACAGGCGGTCTTTGGCTGTGCTCTGACAGACCCCGGCTCAGCGTGAAAAACAGCCCCCTCAGTCCTTGAAATGAAACTGCAGTGGTGTGGACTATAAATGAATCAGATTGAAAAACAACAACAAAACAACAACACAGGATTATCTTGTAAAGGTTTTCTGCTACTCGTTGCATTATTTGGTATGGCCCTTTGCTGTATGGTCAAATGTATAATGTGTTTTTTATAGATAAATGGGTAATGGATGGTCATGGAAGGTAAAATGTTCATCAGAGCTGTGAATATCTCTCAAATCGCAGCTTTCCCCCCCTGACTTTATCCAGACCAAACCAAATGGAAATCAAAACAGACTGCCCTGGGTGTGAGTTTAAAGAGGCACCACATCCTTTGTCCCTCACAGCATTCAACAAGGTAACAAGGTTCAATAGTTGATGTTTTTATCATTTGTATTTTTAGGATCTTGGTGTTAGTTGAGGTTTTATTTGTTCACAAAAAAGGGTTTATTCGGTTTGGTTTTTTAAATATAAACATATACATTCCATATATTCAGACTTTATTCAATATATTCAGACTTCCATTCCATATATTCAGGGTCTCATTTAATATATTCAGACTTTCATTACACATATACAGACTTTCATTCCACATATTCAGACTTCATTCCACATATTCAGACTTCATTCCATATTTTCAGACTTCATTCCATATATTCAGACTTCATTTAATATATTCAGACTTCATTCCATATTTTCAGACTTCATTCCATATATTCAGACTTTTATTCCATATATTCAGACTTCATTCCATATATTCAGACTTTCATTCCATATATTCAGACTTCATTCTATATATTCAGACTTCATTCCACATATTCAGACTTCATTCCATATATTCAGACTTTCATTCCATATATTCAGACTTCATTCCATATATTCAGACTTCATTCTATATATTCAGACTTTCATTCCATATATTCAGACTTCCATTCAATATATTCAGACTTCATTTAATATATTCAGACATTCATTCCATATATTCAGACTTCATTCAATATATTCAGACTTTCATTCAATATATTCAGACTTTCATTCAATATATTCAGACTTCATTTAATATATTCGGACTTCATTCCATATATTCAGACATTCATTCCATATATTCAGACTTCATTCAATATATTCAGACTTTCATTCAATATATTCAGACTTCATTCCATATATTCAGACTTTCATTCCATATATTCAGACTTTCATTCCATATATTCAGACTTTCATTCCATATATTCAGACTTAATTCCATATATTCAGACATTCAGACTTTCATTCCATATATTCAGACTTCATTTAATATATTCAGACTTTCATTCCACATATTCAGACTTTCATTCCACATATTCAGACTTTCATTCCACATATTCAGACTTTCATTCAATATATTCAGACTTCCATTCAATATATTTTTATTTCCTGAACGGCTTACCATATATAATCTTCTGTTACACTAGGAAGACAGGAGTTCAACACATTTTGTAAGGCCTTAAGGAAACACACATTTCCCTTTGATTCAAAACACAGAATCAAAAGCTAACGATGTAGCACAAAGCTCCACAGGGTCTGCATTTATTACAACACATTCTGCATACTTTCTTTATTGGCAGATGAGAAGCTCTTCTGAAGGCCGTGTGATGTCTGACACTTGGCTGACATCAGACTTAAAACATTTTACAAAGTGTGTGAGCGTGTGTGTGTGAGTGTGTGTGTGTGTGTGTCACCGTATGGTCTGTACTTAAATAACGCAGATCACACTAGTGTAGCATTATAAGCCATATTTTACTGCTGGCAAGTGCTTAATCTGCTCTCCATCTTATCACAAGTGTGATACATGCACTTACACACACACACACACACACACACACACACACACACACACACACACACAGCTGATTGCCAGCAGCCCATTTAAAGAGTGATGTCCCTCGGCCTCGCTGCAGGCAGCGCTCCAGGTTGATTACTGCTGAGTGCCGTGCAGCTCAGGCGTGACTGACTTTCTGGCACACAGTCACTTTGATCAACGTGTGATTTTGCATCCAGATGATAGGTTTCATCTTGAGTGTTAGCAGAGTTACGACGTTTTTTGAGATGATGCTGCGCTTTTGACAGGTATTACCTTCCCATTAATGCTTTTCATTTATATACAGCATGAGTGAATAACTTCTGATCAGCATGCATGTCAATTTAAACACTTTGAATTTCCCTGTTGAAACCACTGAGTGTGTAAAGGGGGTGACACACCTTCAGCTACTCCCACTGTAGGAAGCCAAATACCCCTGTGCTTGGCTTTGATATCTTGCACTAGTGACACTATTTTGGAGCTGGGATCTGTGCAGTAGGGACTGGCAGGTGGAGACACAGGAATGAAGTCCCCTCTAATACAGATTCTTCCCGGTGTGACCAATGTACCTGTCTTAAATGCAGAGGGAGGTATTTTACTGTCACTGTATTTTATTTTTATAACTTAGCTAAAAGCTTTATTACGGACATGTGCCCTCATCCTCACATCTATCTGCACTACCATAAGCTGAGCTCAATATCCTTTGTACGTACCAGGAGGCAAATCCACAAAGCAAAAACAGATAATAGTAGAAAGATCTACACACCTGCACAAATCTGCACATTGTGGACTTTGTGCAAGAATGATGAGAAAATGCTTAGACAGGAAGTCAACATAACATCATTTGTATATGTTTTAATGGGTTGTCCGTCTTTTTATGCAGTCTATGATTTTAAAAGAACATCTCAAGTCACAAGGCCTGCAGGAAAGACTTTGTGACCTACTGCAGCCAGTCAGCAGGGGGCGACTGAAATGTTCAGACTATCATCGAAGGAGAGCTGCCACAGTGTCTGTCTTTTTATGCAGTCTATGATTGAAAGATTTGACATGTTCTTGAAGAACCAGAGCTGCACAGATACAGCTCATAAACCAGTTATGACCTCTACTGTAGTCACACAGGGTGAGCTCTAAATATTTTGGCTTCACTCCAGAGAGTTGACATGATGCCCATCTTTACATACAGTCTTGAATATGCTCAAAAAATAAGAGTAGGCTGTGATGAATGAGCTAAAATCTTTGTTTCCCGAATCTTGTTTATGAATGACTCTGGGTTCGTCTCCTTGGTAACAGTGTCAGACAATGTTTTGGCTGCGGTCAGCTTGAGGCAGACTGTAATTAATAATCAGGTTAGAGGGAGAGGATACTGAAGCGCTCTTGAAGCTGCTGCTGCTAACTTCCTAGGTAGTGAGAGGACAGAGATACACACACACGCACACACACACACGAACGCGCACATAAACATTCATAATTGTTGATAGTGAGAGAGGTTTGGCGATAAGAGGCTGATAAGTGTGCTTGAGGTTGAGCCACTGGGTTGTTTCGTACAATGAGGGTTAACAAGAGGCTGCAGCAATCTCAGCGTGATGGGAGCGCACTCGACTACAGGCAGGCTAGTGTTAATCAGCCAACCAACTAGGTAGTAACTCCCTGTCAAGTGTGTGTGTCTGTCTGTGTGTGTAATTAAGCATGAAGCTGGACAGAGACGGTCTCGTCCTCTCTTTCTACATTTCAACATTTCGTATAAATCCTGTCCTGAAAGCATCTCCCAGTCATTTAGTCATCTCTTGTGTGTCTGTGTATGTGTTTCTTTGTCTCCAACAAGAGTAGCCCCATCTGTTGGCGACATTGTCCCCATTTGTGGACAATGGGATGAATCTGATGCCACCTGTATCAGTGTTATCAAACCTAAATGGGGGGATGTGTCGTTTAGTATGACAGGCGGATAGTTTGATTTATGGCTTTCATTGTTTGAGAGGAGGTTTGTTTCAGATGGACACAGTCCCTCTGGGTATTTCTTGATTTCATTCATATTAGAGTGAACCTGATTGTGTTAATTTCCTCCATTAGCTTAAATTGATTTCTGGTGCAGCTGAATCTTGTTAGCCCTTCTGATGGCATGGCTCCAGGGATGGACACTGACGGTCAGTCGGTCCGCCATGGAAAACTTCAATAAAAAAAGTGTAATACGACACACTCTGAAAAGTGAGCCCATAAGAGGGTAAAATAGGCATCACTATATACAGTCCATAATAAAATAATATGCTTATGACTACATTAAACCCATAAAACTGTAATATAACAGATCTTATTATCCGTCTGTCTTACTGATCTTCCAGCTGTGTTAGATGCTTGATTCTGATTGGTCCAAACCCCTTGACAATGGTTATTAACTTTCACTAACATGAGCAACGCCAGAGGCAAACTGATCACACGTCATGTCAAATCAATCTGTGGGAAAGAGTTCAGACACATTTAGCTGCTGCTTGTTGACACTATAGACCGTAATCGACATCAATGTGCTTGCGCTTTAAGCTTCGCGTCAGGGTCTTGTCTCACCCTGTCAGGATTCTGTTTCCCATAACTACCTGCTAACCGTACATTATCCCTTACGTTGACTATGATGCCAATTCTCAATGTTTTCTTTTTCCTTTTTTTTTATTTATATTTTGGGCTTTTTGCCTTTATTTGATAGGATAGCTGAAGAGAGACAGGAAATGTGGGGAGTAGAGAGTGGGGGAAGACATGCAGGAAATGGTCGGGGCCGGGAGTCGAACCAGCGACCTTTGGGACGAGGACTGTAGCCTCTGTATGTGGGGCGCTTAGACCGCTAGGCCACCAGCTCAATGTTTTTTAAATAAATTTCCTCATTTACATCACGTACAGTATGAAAAAGGCATTAAGAAATAAGAATAGGCATCATACAGTATCCATTCATTATCTTGACTGCTAATCCTGCTAGGGGTCACGGGGGGCTGGAGCCTTTCCCAGCTGGCTTCAGGTGGAAGGCAGGATTCACCCTGGACAGATCGCCAGCATACCACAGGGCTAACACAGAGAGACAGACAACCATTCATGCACACATTCATACCTTATTAGAGTGTGTGCTTATTTAGAGTGATCAATCAACCATGTTTTTGGACTGTGGGAGGAAGCCAGAGTACCCGGAGAGAACCCACGCATGCACGGGGAGAACATGCAAACTCCACACAGAAAGGCACCTGCCCGACCGGGGATTTGAACCAGGAACCTTCTAGCTGTGCAGCCCCATCATACAGTATGTTTTGAATAAATAAAAAAAAGAAGTCCATATTTATTCAGTAAGAGGAAATGCATTTTGATAGTAGATGATTAAAGAGGAAATAGGCTGAGACAGTGCAGTCAGAGATATAATCCAAGAAAAAATAATCAGAATTCATAATCCGACAGAAAATTAAACAATCAATACATTTTTGTTGTATTTTTGCACTAAATCACAACAAAATTCTTGTGGCACTGGGTCATTTTGACTATGATACAAATCATCACACGGCCTGATACAAAGAAGAGATTTGGAGCATGTTGTGAGCAGTTTTATGAAACTGAAACAAACCTCCCTCTGACACACTCTGCCGCTGATAAAGTTATGCACTGTTTTAAAAGAAACTTCATTTTCCAACAAGTAAACTTTCTGCAGAGGCCCAGCTTTCAGAATCCACAGCCTCTGAGATGTTTCTTGCATTATAAAAAGAACTTCCTTTGTCATTCCCAGCAAAAACAGCAGAGTGAACAACAGACCTCAGAATGAAAATTACTATCTTTGGCACCACCAACCTAACATTTTATGACAATTTAAAGCCAATCACTACACCAATTACTGTGCCGAAAACTGTGATCCCTCTTCTCTAATCACTTCTATTCACATTTGCAACAAAAAAGGTACATGATTTTCTCCCATTTTGTTCTCCAGGTTTTTAGCAGTTATTTCAGGCAACTGGAGGTAAGAGTGACATTATCCGTCACATACGAGCCAAATTAGCCCCTACAGCCTCTGCGCTCGGATTGGATTGAACCATTGACAACATTTAAGTGATAAGAGAAAGATTTTTGCGACACAAGACAGACTAAACTTTAAGACGGATTTTTCTCTGTTTGCTAGTTCACACAACAAAGGTATGAAGCTTTTTAACTTGCACAAAGAGTCCCTCAATATGCAGATTATCGTACACACAAAGCATTTTATGGCTTGTCTTTTATCTTTAGCCAACATATTTACGTTTCAGTAATCTCTCCTCCACCTTAAAAATGCTCCATACGAGTGCAACTGAGCTGCAGATTAGAGTTAAGCTCACTTTGAGGTCAGTATAAACAGTATGTCCTCTTTTTCTCTTGTCCCTGGTTCACGTGTTTAAATAGACTTCTCTCTATTCAGTGAGATTTGGAGGTTTACACAAAATCCAAAACACTTGCAGTTTTTATAAACAGACTGAAAATAACTGAAGGCTAGTACAGGACATAAATGAAAGGAGAAATAACACATCAATATTTGAGAAGAGTCTTTGGTTTGTTGGCTTATTCTGAAATTCTCTCCTCTGCTTTCAATGTTAAGCTAATCAGAGATGTGTTCAGGCTAGCTTAAAAAACACTTTGAAAAATGAAAAGCAAAGCAAGACAAAGACCGTATGTCCTCTAACTACTTATAAGTAAAAAAAAAAAATCTTTTGCACTCACACATGAATAGAAATGGAGACGCTAACAAATTAAAATGTTTTCTTGCATACATTAGCTTTACATTCGTATGTTAGCTTACTGAGGGCTGAATTACCACCTGCTCAGCTAGCTAGCTTCTCTTTCGTTAGCATCCTGGTTTTCTCTGGAGATGTTACATTTATTTTTCTGACACAAAGTTATTCTAAAACTATACTATTAACATCTTTCTAAGCCTTAGATTCTTCAACAACAAGATAGCTTAATTGATTCTCATTCTGAGCAATCTTCAAGACTAGTAAAAACACCTTCAGGACTTATACATCAGTGAATGTGCTGAGAAAATCTGTCTGACAAAGAGAGAAGATTGCTTTTAAGATTCCACAGCTTTAACGTGTTTTTTTTCTGCTTCATAGCCGCCATCATGGTGTCATCATACACCATGCAGCCATAGCAGGAATTATTCTTGATTTATCTCCAGGATTTGAGGACATAGTGCACCAGTGACCAAAAAGGTCAAAATATCAACATCTTAAGAGAGACTTTCTGACCTTGTGGTTAGTTTTGGGGGTCCTAAATAAGTTGGCTAATGCAATAACCTGTCACATGACTATCCAAATCCAAATATGGTAATATATAGCCAGTTTATGTGTGTTACCCAGGAAAGACATTTGGAAATCCAAAAATGGGGACATAAGTATTACTTGCATAAATATGCAAAGAAGCTTAGTAGACTGTAAAGTTATGCCCCAGTACATTGCGAGTGTATGCTGTAGAGCTAAAATACACAATGTTGTATTTTGTTGTATTTTTTCCCAGGTAGGAAAGTTTGAGGTGGCAGAATAAGCTGGGATCCAAAGGCACATCTCAAAAGCCCTCCTACATCACTGTCACAGCTGTATGCCCCAAGTCCACAACTGTAAATCTGCATCAGGCATAACATAATAACTTGAGGATGAGAATGGAGCTTAAACATCCATTAAAGTTACAGACTTTCACTTTTAACTGGGGCACAGATTCAGAGATGTACCATCTGTACCTGTCAAAACAGTATGTGTAATTCTGAAACAGAAGAAGTCTTTCTGTATCTTCTTACATTGAGCTTCACTGCGGCTGGCTACAACCTCATCTTTCAGAGCGGTCAATAATAGCTTTGATGCTTTGTCCCACTGTAGCTGATCGCTGACAAGGCCTGAAAGCTGCTGCCTGTTGGTTATAAACGAAGGTTGAGGACAAGTCGCTCTGCTGACCTGACAGGCTCATTGTGCGTTTTGTGGTGCATGATTTGCAGGGCCAGTCCAACACAGCAGGTCATCAAACACCCTGGCAGACATTTGAGAATTGTGCTGATGTTATTCATCATCCATTTCTCCTGTTGGCAGTGCGAGAGAAACATACTCATCATTGTCCTGACAGACTTGATTTAAGGGCTTCACCACTTATGTTGGCATCACTTGCCTTTTCAACTGGATCTCAGAATTAACATTACAGTAACTTGCTCAAGTGTTGCTATGTATTTTGTTTACATCCAGTGCATCTGGTAGCTGCATATGGCCTCGGGTCTCTGGTATGCCCCCTAGAGGTATCCTCCAGTAACACACATGTGATGGTTGTGTCCGGCAATGCAAATTTTAATAACAAGTACATCTTCAGGCTAAATGCCACACCTCCTTGCTTTTTGTCACACATGTTGACACTTTAAATCATAGACTATAAAAAGATAAACAACATTGCCGCCCACTGACTGGCTGCAGTACAGAACAGGAAGCCTGCCTCCGTCATGTTAACAAGTGGAACATATAAAACCCAAACACACGTCGAAGACATTCCTCTAGATCAGAGGTTCCCAAAGTGTGGGTTGGGACCCCCTGGGGGGGTCGCGAGACACTAATTTAGGGTCGCAAGATGTCTTCCAGTATTATTTTTCTTTATAAAACCATCTAAAGTTGCCTATATTACCCATTATTCTAAAAATATTGACAAAAATATTTAAATTTCAAATAAAATCTTGCAAAATTAAAAATGCTTCATTAAATTTCTGTCTTTTTTTACTGCCTAATGACTCCTAAGGTTAGGGTAAGTTAACAATGAATTAATAAAAGCATCAGTAGCAGCAAGTTAATTCACAGCACCACAGGAAATACAGCCAGGTGTGCATGTAGGTGCTTAATTTTCTGCAGAACAGCTAAATGAAGTATGAAACAACATTTAATCACTTCGAGGGGCATCACAAGTCTTTGGTACCTATATTTTGGGGGTCGTGGGCTGAGAAATTTGGGAACCCCTGCTCTAAAGGAAGGTTTCTGTGATTATAATTAACCCTTGTTATGCTGATTTATGTCCGAGTGTTCATCTTTCTGAGGAGTTTCTTTTTAATTGATTCATTAGTGCTTTGGGGTTAACGTGATGACTGACAGCTCTGTTGACAAATGGGACTCCTGCAGCTCTGTGTGCACCAGAAATGTAGCAAACTCATTAAACTTTCTATAACACAGTGCCTGCTTCTAACCAACACAAAAATATATTATGCTATAATCTGAAGGCTACTGTCCTGAACTTGTTGTTTTTTTTCAATTATCTTTTCATTTATTTTCAACATTTTATAACATACAAGACGAAAAACAAACACAAGAGAGGAAAGTCAAAAGAAGATGGAAAAAAAGAGGAAAAAATAAATAAACTAATAAATTAATAAATCAATACAAATAAAATAATAACAGCTTGTAAAACACAAATACATACATTATAATAAGTACAAATAATAAGTGCAAATACATATACCATGGTCATATTACATTGTCTTTTTTGTACTCAAAGTCTAAGCAAGGCCAACCATGCTGGGCAAATGTCAGAGGTCCATAAGCGGCTGCCAAACTTTTAGGAAAACATCCCCCTTGTTTTTCAGAGTGTGTGTGTGTTGTTCCAGACGTAAGCTTTCATTCAAAGTTTGTTTGAACAGGTTAAATGTAGGGGGGTCTGTGCTGATTCCACCTGAGAAGAATACATTTCTTTGCTATGTAGGATATTATAGCAATCCTCTTTGTGTGTTTGTGTTTGATCCAGTGTTTTTTTCAGTTCTGTACCAAAAAGATAACATATTGGTGTACAGTCCAGCGATTGAAGTTGTTTTTAATGAAATGTTTGATTTGTGTTTTGGTGTGTTTTTAAAAGGGCGGGTCAGCCGACCTCTAAATCTCAGACTCTGGCTTCAAAGACTTGTAAGAGATGCTAGCGCCTGCTGCAGGTGTATCATGGCTTCACTTTTGTACAACAGGAGAAGGTACTTACATGTCTTCAATCTCTATTAACAGTCAGTGTTTTATATAACTAGGTTTGCATGAACAAATGTCATGAAATGTGTTCTACATCAGATTAGGATTGTTCAGGGTTTTTAAACTCACATCAGTGAAATGCTGGAGTACATGTGTTATTGCTAGAGAAATGTATCCACATTCAAAATGCTCTATCTCATACCTTTAACCACTATTCTGTCCTGCTGCAACACTAAATTATCTCTAAAATAAAATATTAAGGTTAGCGATTAATTAAGATAGCTAAAAACATCACAACACCCCATGGCTGTCAGGCTCTTAAATGTATTACACACCTCTTTGTCCTCTGCTCAGCCCAGCAAACGCCTTCACCTCTTTACATTATTTAAAGCACAGAGGTATTTATCCACTCCCCCATCTTCTCTCTCTCTCTCTCTCTCTCTTTACTTTTTCTTTGTTCTTTTTGCCTTTCATCTCAGCTAACAACTCAACTTTCCCCCGCTTACATTTCTCATCACTCCTCTCCTTTTGTTGCCTCATCTCTCCCGTCAGCCGTAGATTCTCTTGTCTTTTTTCTGTCCCCATCTCTCCATCTACTTTTTCCATGTTCTTCCTCTCCTCTCCTGTCTCCTTTACTCCATCCTTTCCTCTCATCTCTATCGTTTCTCCTCCTCCCCTCCTGCTGTCTCCCCTCCTCTCACCCTCTGATGATTGCTGAGCACATTTCATTTGACATCAAGACAAAGGCCTGAGTACACATGTGGTTTCTCTGCAAGTCCTGTGTAATATGAAATATTAATGCCGGCATAATTTGGCTCCCTGGATGAGGGGCGGAGGTGGCTGCCGGTGGGGGCTTTATAATCACCAGTGACTGCCGTTTCCTTCCCCAAAGGATGGTAAGGCTGTCAGGATGGATTGAGAAACAGTAAAGATAACAACAACAGAGTGCTTACTGTTGGCGGCTCGCGTGGCCTATTTCTGTCTCAGTGTTTAATGGTTAGATTGGCTCATTGCCCGAGTTACTGAGGCAGCTCGTCCTGTCAGGCCTTTCAGAGTTAAAGGTGCAATGTGCAGCGTTTTTTCAGCCATCAACAGTCATGCTCAAATCAGTAGTGATAGACTGGTATAATTAGCATAAACAATTGGAAGGCTCTCTTGCACACCAGTGGTTTTTCTGGTCTCATATTTATAATAAACCGCCTTGCTGCAAAGATGTTTCTGCTCGTTCTTCCTTCACATCCCTTTACTCCACATTTACATTCCTGTAGAAGGAAGTCTTTCTGCATGTGATGTTTCCATAAATGACTAACGCCGCCTACCACGTGCTTTTGTGAGAAGCTAATCTATGTTACAGCATCTTTATTCTGATTCATGTCACACTAATTCTGACGTTATTACACAATGTTAGAGCAGCTTAAGTGTGCAGCAGTGAGGTTCAAAGTCTGCAAGGACCTTTAGAAGCAGTTTTCTGGATCGTCTGATATTTCTGTTCTCAGAAAGCACACAGGTCTAAAGTTTGAAAAGGAAGTTACTTTGTACTTTTAGCACTGCACACAATTATTCCTCTGTATGTGTTACCACCCACCGTTATTGAGAATGTACGATCTACCTACGATAAGGTGGACGAGCTAACCCAGCACCAGAGGGAATACTGGCATCATGCTAACAGAGCTAACACCGGATACCAACGCCACATTGGAAGGATTTCACCTGCTGTGGGTGGACAGGATGCAGGAGAGCAAGACTGAACAAACTGGTGAAGAAGGCCAGCTCAGTCCTGGACCCTGTGGAGGTGATGGCTGACAGGAGAATTATGGCCAAGCTGTCGTCTTTGATGGACATTTCTTCTCTATATATATTCTTGTGGAAATTCTTGTACTGTACACCTTCTTGTTTGCTGCTGTAACTCCATGAATTTCCCCGTTGTGGGACGAATAAAGGAGTATCTTATCTTATCTTAAGCCTCTAACGTATTTCTACTCAAATTAATTATAATGAGCAGGTGGTTATGAGAATTAGAACCCAGACAGAGTGAGCAGGACCCCATGCTCATTACTCAGCTACAAACTAAAAACTTAAACATGTTCACACAAAAAATAATTTGAAAGATGATGTTATTGATTTCTAAATTTTTTATTTATACAGCTTTAAAAAAAAAATAGACCCTCAAATTCCATGATTGGTGATGCTTCCATTGCAATAACCTATGTCAGCAGGACGAGTGATCTCCAGTCTTTTCTTTTCCACTCATAAGTAACATTAGATACTGTGAATACATCTGTTTACACAAAGCAACACAAAAGACTGTCATCATACCCCTGAACTCTGCTTCACCTGCTGTCTTGAATACATTGTACAACTGTAACTTCCTTTTTAATGACATATTCTGCCTCCTGAAACAAGCTTCCAGCAACTCTGAAACATTTCAGGGACAGTCTGTTCCAAACATTGACTTATAATTTTTAGGCGTGCCTGCATGATAAGGGCATATTTCATCTAATTTCAGATTAGACTCTCATATCAGGGAAAACAATGAAGGTTTCCTAAAGAAACAAAAGATGAAATCAAGACAGCTTGTTCTTGCCGGGCTCCAGAGAAAAGCATGAGAGAAGATGACATGAGTTGATCTTTAGTTTTGTTTTTGTCTTGACTTTCATGCCTTGTTTCCTCCTTCTGTGTTCTGTATAAGTTATCCAATGTCTTCCTTGTATTAGTGATCCATGTCTCCTGTTGTATTCTCTTGTTTATTCTCTTGTGTTTTAGTGTGGTCTGTTGTGTTTCCTGTTTTATTTTGTAGTTCTTGATCCCTGTTTTTCCAGTTTACTTCCTGTCCTTGTGTGTTTCCCTCCTATTGATGAACCTGATTTTTGTAACAGGGTGTGAGGTGAATTGGGAGGATACTGAGGGGATTAGATAGTTTGGATAAAGAGAAGTTAGGGTAAAGCGGTGTATAGGGAGTATATAAACGTGTGTGTGTGTTTGTGGTTTTGGTTAGGTTTTTGTTTTTTTGGTGTTTTTTTTTAGCTCACTGTTTGATCCACACTCCAGAGCAGAAGGGGGCGGTAATGCACCATTAAGCTGGATGCCAACCGCTGTAAAACATGAAAAAAGAAGAAGAAGAAGAAGATTAACCTGATTAGTTTCACCTGTGTCCTGTGTTCCACACATGTGTTGATCACTTGTGTATTCAGTTTCTCTGCTTCCCCTGTCCTGTGTTGGATCATTGTACTCCTTCCTTGCATTCATCGTATGTTTCTTTATCCTCATGTTTTCTTTTGGATTTAGTTTCTTAAACATTGTAGTAAGTTTTGTTTGTACCTTTTGTTCTTTAGTTATTAAATCTTTATTTTTCTGCTTCTGTTATTCCCAATGTGACAGAAAAGAAGTCAAGCTATATAGAGATTTTATTTTGAAGGGTTCTTTGGGGGGTTCATAGGTAGGGTAGCTGAAGAGAGAAAAGACATATCAGGAGGAAACAGATTCCAGTTGACAGAGGGACCTGCAGCAAAGGTCAGAGGTCAGAACTCACAGCCACTATAGGACAGGGACTACGGCCTCTGTGTATGGCGCGTGTGCTTTAACCATTAAACCAGTGTCTCATATAGAAATGCTTTTTGATATTGCAAAACACAAACATGTGTCCTTATGCATATAGAAAACTCCAACCTAAGTCCACCCAAATCTAAAATATTGAACATGTGAAGCATAATTATGTGTTGCATCATGTTTCACCTGCAGGCGTCTGACACCTGTCCACCTCTCTCTCGCTCTTTTAATATTAATTACGACGTCTTGTCAAACCAGCAGAGGCACTGTTGTGTGTGTGAGCATAAAGCATCAAGCTTCCCCATATCATTATCAAACACGCTATACAACTCAGTGTGTGTGTGTGTGTGTGTGTGTGCACATCGCTTTGATGCCAAAGTTTTGTTCCGTCTCTCATGAGAACCAGCCTAATACACCCTCCTTTTCCCTGCACCGCTATCTCTCCCTCTTCAACACACACACACACACACACACACACACACACACACACACACACACACACACACACACACACACACACACACACACACTCCTGCTGGGTGACACAGTGCACACAAACAAACAGACAAGGTCACTTTTTGTCTTTCACATGTTTAATTCCCTCTATATGATTTTTCTTTCACTTTCTCCCTCTCACACTTAAATACACACATCGTTCTCTCTCACACGCATACACAGACTCCCTCTCTCACACACACACACACACACACATAGGCTCTAGTTGCATCACTGGTGAATTACCATGCCGTTCCGCGTTATTAAACATGACACTCGGCCCAGATAATGGAGCCTTTCTTCATCTCAATTTGGAAGGCTAATCTTATTGCTTTGATTAGCAGCAGCTTCATTTGCATATCAAGGCTTCCCCTCCTTTAATTCCTCCATCGCAAATCCCCTCTTTATAGCTGTAGATAAAAGGAATCTATCTATATGTATCTTTCTTTAGAATCTTTTCTTCTTTTCCCTCTTCCCCCTCTCTCGCTCTTCGTTAACTCCTTGTTCATATTCTTGTTTTTCCTCTTGTTTAGTCATCTTCACCACCAGCTCAGCATAGTCCTCTTTATTTCGTTCTTTCTGTCTTCATGCACATTACAAGATGCCACCTCATAAAAACAGAATAGAGGCAGGAGGATCTGAGCGTTAGGTAATGGCCGGTTACTATTCCTGGTTACTGATTGTCCAAGGAGGATTCACACTCGAGGAACCGAGGTCAGACAAAAAGTGAATGTTTCAGCAAAAGTTTGAATTACAGCCGGCTATTAAAGTTAGCCTCAAGGTTACAACAGCGACAATAAACCTCTACAGCTGCACTTTGCCCGCTCTGAGTGGTTCTATTCAGTCAGACCTTGACCTTGAAACAAATAAATAAACTGAGACAGTGATTGGCTTTTTCATTCAGTCCATGACAGTCTGTGTAAAATTGAGTTCTGGACACAGACAAACACTTGCCTGGTATTTACAATAAATTCTGACATGTGCATAACTCTACCATGAGGCTGCACAGAGTGTCTCTGCTTGGACCAAACACTACACCACTCCTGAACAGTGTCTTCCTCTACATGAGTGATATGAATGGTATATGTGTTGTAACATTAAATGGACCTTAAAGGCAGAGACCAGCTCAGGCTATTTGCACACTAGACCATTTAAAGACAGATTTAGGAATGATATGCCACCCCAACGATCGTGGGGGCTCGGCCTGATTTGGGGCTCATTGCAACCTTTTATTTGTCCAAATAACTTCCAAGTGTGATGTGTCAACACGCTTTTTTTTACTTGTCCAGACCGGGTCAGAGCCTCCCCGATCTTGGATCATAAATATCAAACATGTTTAAAGTTGTATTTTGTGCCTTTATGGATAGGACAGCTGAAGAGAGACAGGAAACGTGGGGAGTGGAGAGTGGGGGAGGACATGTAGTAAATGGTCAAGGCTGGAATCGAACCTGCTACCTCTGTGACGAGGTCTATAGCCTCTGTATGTGGGGTGCTTAGACCGCTAGGCCATCAGCACCCCAATATCAAACATATCACACAATATTTACAATGCCAGGTTGGACTGCCTCTGACGGAATACCCACAATAACCAATGAGAGGATCAGATCTTAAAGCGCCACCAGCCGGATGTTTCCTGCTTTTACAGCTACGAGCATGGCAGTGAACGTAAACACAATCGTAGGCAAGGCGAGGCAAGGCGAGGCAAGGCGAGGCAAGGCGAGGCAAGGCGAGGCAAGGCAGCTTTATTTGTATAGCGCATTTCATACACGAGGGCAACTCAATGTGCTTTACATTAAAACATTAAAAGCATTGGAGACATTCAGACAGGCATAAAGGAACACAATTAAAATGACAAATATGATAAAACAGAAAAGAAAAGGAAAATTAGAAATATATAAAAAATTACATGTGGGTTAAAATGAGCTAAGATATCAATCGTACCCCGAGTCAAGTGGAATATTGAAAAAGAAGACCAGCTTGTGGCATTAATGACCTGTGTTATTTATTTTCTGAGAGAATACCAACAGGACAGCAGACTGACAACATCAATCCCCTCCGTGTTTGTTTATCTTCTAAAGTCCTGTTTGATCACACAAGCTTCTGTGAGATCTCATGTGCTGCATGTGTAAATCGTTACTACAAACATTAAGTGTGTGGTCTAGCGGTCTTAAAGAATCGTCTAGTGTGTGTTCAGAGGATTGTGATGTTAAAAATCAGTCAGCACTGTCCTCATGTGTGTGTGCTCTCTCACGGTTTTTGAATTGGTTGAGATCTAAAGGTTGTTTAGTGTGTAGCTAGGTTTTCTGGAAGGACTACAGTGCTGTTTATTTGTCACTTGCACACTTAGAAAAACTTTTATGTACATGATGTACATTGTATAATGTGCATGGTTGTTACATCTGTGTTTGGCATCACCAGACTGTTAAAGAGAGGGAGAGTTTTCTGGGGTATCAGAAAAAGGGCCTACAGATGCGTGCAGCGGCCTCATCTGTAGTAGACCACTCCGCCTGGTTCAGGTGGTCTCACCACCTCGAAGTCCACCTTATCCTGGATCTTGTTACGGTCACGAGCTGCATGGTCCCGCAGGTACACTCGCTGACCTGCCGCCAACGGTTCCTCCAGCACCCCTCGATCATGTCGCTCCTTCTGCCGCCTCACCGCAGCCTCCATTTGGTCCTTGGCAGAGTCAAAAGCAACATCCAGCCACCAGCGATGGTACTCAGCAACCCCATCATCTTATAGCCCAAATCTACAGATTGATAAGTGAAATAAACAGATGTGTATGTAAAAGAAAACAAAATTTTGTGTGCTACTTTTTTTTAGGCTGCATAAACATTACACAGAAGTGACAGCGTGGACAAAGGAGACACCAGACAGAGTGATGAAGCAGCAGCGGGATTATAGCAAATTGAAAATGTGTGAATATATTGATACCATGTCACATTAAAATAAATGAGAAAAAAAACACACAAAATGAAAATAATGACCTCCATCTCCGACGGAAAATAACGAAACTCACAAAAAGGAGATGAGTGAGAGAGAGAGAGAGAGAGAGAGAGAGAGAGAGAGAGAGAGAGAGAGAGAGAGAGAGAGAGAGAGAGTGGCAGAGCGAGGTAGAGTAGTGTGCCGCTGCAGTGAGGAATGATGCATGCATATGCCAGGTTGAGCTGTAAGCGCATATCTGTCGCTGCCTAGCTGGTTTGCCAGTCTTATGACATATATTCCATGTAGAGGTTTAGAAACACCCATTTGATTGGTATCATCATAAAAAAGATCCACAGTGGGCGCCAACATCTTCACAACGGCATTAACAAAGTAAGAATGATTGTGTTGAGGTGTGTAAGAGAGTCTCACTAACAAGGATCACGCCACATGAGGAGATAAGTTTGAACATATAGTTATTTATTGTGCGTAGTGTGGCCCAGCAGAAGGAGACTCAGGATGGGGGTTCCGTCTCAGTGTTATCCTGCCAAGCTGATCTTGACCCCAGGCTGTACCTAGTTTTAGACAAGGGACAAGTTGAGTAGAAGGGGATAAGTAAAAAAGGTTGATTGGAGTAGAGAAAGATGAGGAAGGGTGGGTTGAAGAATCACAGACAAACGGTTAAAGTTGGCTGGCTATGTTTAATTAAGTAGGCTTGTCAGGTGATTGAGGGCGTGGTTTAGGCGTGGTCCTGCTCCTGAATTTAAGTTAACACCTTAACTTCATTTGTTCTCAATACTTTGGTTGTGTGAGATACATGAAAACACTTGGTTGTTCGATGTGCAATGACAATGAATATAAAAAACTGTACTGTAATTTCCTTCTTATAAAAGCACCAGGTTAATCTATGTAAATACACCATAATGTAGTACTTCACTATATTTTGAATCAGACAATCATCGTATTCACAGTAACTGTTAACTACAGGGTGATGTCATTGAGAGCAGTGGACTTCTTTTTTCATCAAATGTATTGAATAGAAAGTATCAAAACAGGAATATTCAAGCATCTCATGAGGTAAGTAAATACAGCACATCAGTATTTGAACTGAGTGACATTTCCTCACTGTCTTACATCAGAGTCAAGATGCTGATTTGAATCTTTGTGAAAGTTGAGTTAAATATTCATCCACAGAGGGTACACTCATAAGTTAATGACTGCAGCATTTTCAGAAAATACAACACTCATGTGACGACCGCGGGAGGACATCTGCATTACGGATCATATAGCAGCTATATGACAGAGGAAATAAATGAGGTCATGGGAGTCAAAGGTCAGCCAATAGCACATCACATTGTTGAACAGTGAGCTGATGTAACACATATAGAAGAGTTGCAGCGAGGGGAAACCAGCACGTTAAATGTGATGAGAAGTGGCTTTTTTAAACTGCATTTGTGCACTTCAGCACACTGACCTCCTGTGTGAGTGTGTGTCACAGCATGTGTGTGTGTGTGTGTATGTGTGAGTGAGACAGTAAAAAGAGATAGTGGGTGTCTTTTATAGGATGTTGGCCAATATGATGTTTTATGTTTCTATAAAGAGCTCCAAGGCCGAGCTGACTTTTCATGGTTCAGAAACACGATCAGTGCTCGGTGAAAATGGCTGTATTGTGTGAGATCGAAGTTAAGTGCAGCATCAAAAGCTTTTACCTATTCACACTTTGTCAGAAATGAAAGCCTGAGGTGCTTCAGTCATGTAGTCACCTTAATGGACAATTTTCAGCCAGCGATGTGTACAAGCGGCATTATTCGGTAATTCTGTTAACAGTGTGGCCCCGAACTGTGGTTTACTTCAAGGATTATTTAAGGCGTGCTTGTTTTGACTCAATTTTGTTGTTTTTATTCAATTTGCTGCAACAAATGGACTGTCAGCGCCCACACAGATGTCAGCAGCACTATTCGGTGCAGATGCAGTATGTCAGGAAACATTCATGATGCCCCAGAATGATCTCTGTAAAATGCAGTGAGCCAAAATGTCCTTCTATGGCTGCAAATGCATGCATCTGTCTATTCTGACTCAGTTAGTCACATTGAGCTCTTTGGGAGGCGGGACGTGTGTTGCAGTCAGTCCGTGTTTTGTCGTTGTTTTTCTTATCTCTAAGGCAACCAGTGGTTTTTTTTTTTACCAAATAAAAATTGTGCACGATGGACTTTGAGGTGTAGTAACAGGAGAGTCAAAGTTCAAGGCACATTATGGTGAAGTAATATAGCCCAACTGTGTGCAGACTTCAAAACTAATACGTGTATCAGCAGTTTGAGTATCTTTATGAATATGCATGCAAAGTCAAGTCACCTTTATTTATAAAGAACATTTAAAAACCCAGTAAAGTGCTGTGCAATACATACATTAAAAATAAAACACAATGTGAGACCAAATCAAACAATTATTTAAAAAAGAGACAAACAACAACAAGGAATTGAAACCTATTCAGAGCAAGAGGACTCAAATGCTAAAATTTAAGTGTGTTTTGAGGCGAGTCTTAAAGGTGTCAACAGAGGGGATGGCCCTGATTGAGGAGGGGAGGCTGTTCCAAAGATGCGAGGCCTTTACACTAAAAGCGCGGTTGATTTGATATTTTTGATTTGATGACTTTATTTCGAACATGTAAAAGTAAAAATACAATTAAAAAAAAACAGAAAAGAAGAAAAAAGCACAAACACACAAACACACAAGAAAAAAATAAAATTAAAAGAAACAGTTTTACAAAAGAAACAAAATCAATATTAGCAAGCAGTGAAAAAATGTACTTACATGTGCGAAAAGGAGTAGGAAGAAGTTAAAATTTATCTAATCCTACCCCCTCTATTCACTATTTTCTGCTATTATATGAGTGCAATCCCACAAGTGAAATCTTCATATATTATCCTCATATTTATGCTAACAAACAAAAGTAAACCCCATGTGATTATATACACTTGTCTTCCTCCTTGTACCTTATGAAAATCATTTCTTTGTACTTCTTCTTGAATTGAATTATGTTCAGACAATTGCTTTAGTTCCATACTGAGACTATTCCATAGTTTAACACCACAGACTGAAATACAAAAGCTTTTCCTCGTGGTCCGAACACTCATCATCTTTAATCTCAACTTCCCTCTGAAGTTAGAACCCCCCTCTCTTTCACAGAATAATCTTTGAATATTTCCTGGAAGGAGATTTCTGCTAGCCTTGGAAACAATTTGTGCAGTTTTACAATCTATGAGGTCAAATAATTTCAATGTTTTTGATTTGAGGATTAATTAATGTGTGTTCGCGGAAATCAACATTGTGAACTATTCTGATAGCTCTTTTCTGTAGGACTGACAGTGGTTGCAGGGAGCTTTTATAGGTGTTTCCCCACACCTCAGCACAGTAACTGAGATATGGTAAGATCAGTGAACAGTAGAGAATAAGAAGTGATCTATGATCCAGAATGTGCTTGGCTTTGGCGAGAACTGAAATGCTTCTTGACAGCTTGGATTGGACGTGTTTAATGTGAGGTTTCCAGCAAAGTTTTCCATCTATTATTACACCAAGGAATTTGTGTTCATGTACGCTTTCCATGTTGACCCCCCCCCCCGCCCCCCCCCCAATATTGGGTTGCAATGGTTGCCCTTCAGTCTATATTTTGACTGGGAAGACCCATGCTAGAAGACCTCAGAGGCCTGGAGGTTTTGTAAGGGCTCAGGAGGTCAGTTATATAGGGTGGGGCCAGACCATTCAGAGCTTTAAAAATAAAAAGCAAAACCTGAAGCGAACTAGAAGCCTGTGGAGGGAAGCCAAGAAGGGGCTGATGTGATCCCTCATCCTGGAACCAGTCAGAAGCCTGGCTGCAGCATTTTGGACTAACTGCAGGCGGGACAAGGATAACTGACTGATTCCAAAATACAGGGAGTTACAGTAGTCAAGGCGGGCCGATACAAAAAAAAGCATGCATTGACTAATTCTAAAGAACTGTTTTTTAACTTTGAGATGGTTCTAAGCTGGAAGAAACTATTTTGCACCACTGAATTTACCTGTGAATCAAAAGTGAGGACTGAGTCGAAAATGAATCCAAGGTTCTTAACAGATAACATTATACACATTAAATTTTACAACTACAACAAACTTGTTAAAAGATGAGCCAACACATAAGTGTAAACTACTGCAGTACAACAAGTGACCACACAAGGCTCACTAAAAGCCAAGGAAGCCCCATTGGCACCCGTGTTAAAAGCCCATTTTTACAGCAATACAAAAAAGCATGTTGATTTAAAAAGACAGTTTTTGTCTGATGTGGCTCATTTATTCAAACTTTTATATTTATCTGTGAAGATTATAGTAAAGTATTAGAGTCATACATATTTTTGCTTAATAAGGGACATGGCTGAGTTGACTGAGAGGTTGGCACTGTTGGACACTAGGCCTGTTTTATTTGTTGACTGAAAGTTATGGAAACAAGAAAGTGATGTGGACAACTGTGGATTTGAGCTCTACATTACAAAAGATCTCTATGTTTGAACACATTTTTTTTTGTATCCTTATCTTACTTGTTAAATGCTTTTTCTGCCACTGATCCTTCTAGACCTTATATCACATCTGTAGAGTTAGCCATACCTGAAAAATGGTGGCTTTTAGGTAGCAAGAGAAAATATAAAAGTATCAAAGCATTATATTGAAGGAGACTCACTGAGAAGAATGGGAAGTGAATCATTTTACCTTGTGTTCATAGCTGGTGCTGCAGCCTTCCCCAGACGAATTAAAGCCCCCTTGCATGGTCAAAATGTTTTAGAAACATCTGTTTTTTGTTTGTTTGTTTGTTTATTCCTGTGCTTTTATGACATTACACCTTTATTCAGAATGAAAATGGACACAGATGGAAACTGCTGCATGCTATTACCCATTCTCTCATCCCAGAGGACCACAGGTTGGAATTGCAGCCACGCCGCGTACTTCAGAGACCATAGCTTCTGTACGTGGGGTGTATGATATAACCACTAAGCTTAACCGACACCCCACGAGACAAGGTCTTAAGTCCTAAACTCAGTGTGTGAAGTGTGCAAGAAAATGTTAAAAACACAGGGAGATCATGCTTTTGAGTACTAAGTAGCTTTCCAGCCATCACTTCAACTGTTTTATATGACAATGTGTAAATGTTTTAATGGTGTCTATCTTTCTGTATCGTAGCCTACCTGCAGTTTATCTTATTTTTGTCTTTATTCAACTTGGTTTTATTTGTGAAGCATTTCGTTTCTGGTGTCAGTGAAAGTAGCTTTTATATAACCTTTATTAGCCTGTGTTTAAAAGCAGTTGTGGAAGAAATGAGTACCAACAAAAGGCTGGACCAGACTGTGCTGGTCTGTTTTTTTTTTTGATAGAATTTCTAGACAGCCAAGAAACAAACATTGAAAAACTGTTTGCCTCAAACAAATTTGTAAAATATCATTTTGATACAGTTACAGAAGGAGAATGTGCCAAAAAATAACTAAATGAATCAGTAGTTAGATCTCTAGATTGTCAGTATTGAGTGGAGTATATGTGCATACTTTTTTTTTATTGTCTGCATTATCTGCAAACCTAAAATCAAAGAATATGAAACTTTTACTGCCCCTCAAGTTCTGGGATTGACTTCTGAATCCACTCTGATGCTGCTACACCACTTATAATAATACAACATATTCTGTGGTTTTTAAAAAAGTTACCAAACTTATAAAAGGCTTCAATGATTCATGCCAGGTTTCATCATGCCTGTTTTTATTTTAGTGCCATTGTCTGGATAAAGACCTTGAGTTATCTTTTTACAGATCACATCATTCACAAAGTCAGATAACAATCTACTTCAAAAAGGAGGATTGTATTTTCAAACAGAGCTTTTTTATTTGATTTCAAACTGTACGGCAGTAAAAGTGGAGTGTGCGTCCATAAAGGCGCTGCAGGAGAGTTCATTGACCTGAAGGTGAGGAACCAGCTCGCACTGATGAGCCGTCAGCGATTTACTCACTGCTCAGGAGCTCCATAAACGCCCGTTTATTCAGGTTATTGCCCTCTCCCTGTTAGCCCGTTGTAGTCATCATCTGCTGCTTTAATTGCTCTCCTGTGTCATCACATGCAGATGAGGGAGGTGGCCAGAGCTGTACTGTAAGTATAAAAACAGGGAGCAGAGGGGTCTCAGTACCTTGCTCTTCCCTCAGCTTGCCTCAGCATCTCCACTCGCACACCTCCGACCCACCAACTACAACCAAAATGGCCTTCGCCGGAAAATGGGAAACTGAGACTCAGGAGGGATACGATGCATTCTGCAAGCTGCTTGGTGAGGAGGAACAACTTTAAAACCTTTCAAAGTCTAAAAACAAAGACCACTTTACCTCAAAACTTTCACATTTATGAGGTTCAGGACAAATATTGTGCTTTTATAACCTCACAGTCCTTTTCTCTCCTCACTTCAGGTATCCCCGATGACATCATCGAGAAGGGCCGTGACTACAAACTGATCACAGAGGTCACCCAGGAGGGAAACACCTTCTCCTGGACCCAGATCTACCCTACAAACGCTACAGTCACCAACAAGTTCACCATTGGCCAGGAGAGCGACATGGAGACCATCGGAGGAAAGAAGTTCAAGGTAAGAAGCAAAGGATCCAGAGCTTTTTCTTCACCTTTATTTCCTAACGAAAATAAAGAAAAATATGATCCACATCAGAGAGGAGGGAGGTTTCTGATCAGATATGTCCTGTGGTTTTTTATTTAGGCCACCGTGCAAATGGAGGGAGGCAAGCTGAGCGTGGCCTTCCCCAAGTACAATCATACCTCTGAGATCAGCGGAGGAAAGCTTGTCGAGGCAAGTGCTCACAGTACTCATCTTTTCAAGTACACAGCAGAGACTAAGTCATTGAATGTTGTATTTCTACAAAGGTGCATGCTAAAGAGAAAAACAGACTCTAGCGTTGAACAGTGTAAATAAATGTAGAGTAAGAATTAACCTGTTTGAAATTAATCACTCACTTCTTTTTCATGATGTAGAAAGTATGAAAGTATGAAATTCACTCAGTTCTGAAAATGAAGAAAATAAAAACAATATTTGTCACAACAAGGTTGAAATAATATTTAATGACAGTTGAATAAGATTTTAAACACTTTCTGGGTCAAACTTGTGAAAAATGTATTTTGGTATTTTGACTGTTTCATTGGAGGTATTAGTCATAAGTCAAAATATATGCAATCATTGCAACATCGTTTGTTTTAACCACTTCTCATACAGTGCTATAAATAGCTAATTAATGTCTCTTGTGAAAATATACCAATGTTATAAAAACAAACTGGAAAAGACATTTCTAGCTCTTATAATAACTCATCTTTCTCTGTTTCCTGTAGACCTCCAAAGCTGGCTCTGTTGTGCTGATCAGAACCAGCAAGAAGATCTAACTGGTGCCTGACCTTTGACCTCTCAAACAGTTACAATGGAGACCTCAGACCTACAGCCAATGCGTGAATAAACTAAGACTATGAAACAAACATGAACATGTGTTTTTGTCTTCACTTTCTGGTGTGTGCTTGTGTAAGATGATGTTTTAAAGATAATGTTTGATCTGAAGATGTTCAGTCAAAATGAAAGAGAGAGAGAGAGAGGGAGAGAGAGAGAGAGAGAGAGAGAGAGAGAGAGAGAGAGAGAGAGAGAGAGAGAGAGAGAGAGAGAGAAAAGGAAAGACGGGAAAGCTTTGGTTAATGCTGCAGATTTAAAGGAAACAGAGGACCCAGCTCTGCAGGGATTGGCAGCAGGAGATGTGTTAAAGCATGTTTCTCTTACAATATCTTCAACTCAAATGAGTTAACCTGTGGACCTCATGAAAGGCTTTCTAAACCCTCTTTAAGTCTCAAAGGTAAGAAGCTGCTCATGTGTTTCTCATGACAAAGTCCAACTTGACCTGAAGGTGAGGAACCAGCTCGCACTGATGAGCCGTCAGCGATTTACTCACTGCTCAGGAGCTCCATAAACGCCCGTTTATTCAGGTTATTGCCCTCTCCCTGTTAGCCCGTTGTAGTCATCATCTGCTGCTGTAATTGCTCTCCTGTGTCATCACATGTAGATGAGGGAGGTGGCCAGAGCTGTACTGTAAGTATAAAAACAGGGAGCAGAGGGGTCTCAGTACCTTGCTCTTCCCTCAGCTTGCCTCAGCATCTCCACTCGCACACCTCCAACCCACCAACTACAACCAAAATGGCCTTCGCCGGAAAATGGGAAACTGAGACTCAGGAGGGATATGATGCATTCTGCAAGCTGCTTGGTGAGGAAGAACAACTTTAAAGCCTTTCAAAGTCTAAAAACAAAGACCACTTTACCTCAAAACTTTCACATTTATGAGGTTCAGGACAAATATTGTGCTTTTATAACCTCACAGTCCTTTTCTCTCCTCACTTCAGGTATCCCCGATGACATCATCGAGAAGGGCCGTGACTACAAACTGATCACAGAGGTCACCCAGGAGGGAAACACCTTCTCCTGGACACAGATCTACCCTACAAACGCTACAGTCACCAACAAGTTCACCATTGGCCAGGAGAGCGACATGGAGACCATCGGAGGAAAGAAGTTCAAGGTAAGAAGCAAAGGATCCAGAGCTTTTTCTTCACCTTTATTTCCTAACGAAAATAAAGAAAAATATGATCCACATCAGAGAGGAGGGAGGTTTCTGATCAGATATGTCCTGTGGTTTTTTATTTAGGCCACCGTGCAAATGGAGGGAGGCAAGCTGAGCGTGGCCTTCCCCAAGTACAATCATACCTCTGAGATCAGCGGAGGAAAGCTTGTCGAGGCAAGTGCTCACAGTACTCATCTTTTCAAGTACACAGCAGAGACTAAGTCATTGAATGTTGTATTTCTACAAAGGTGCATGCTAAAGAGAAAAACAGACTCTAGCGTTGAACAGTGTAAATAAATGTAGAGTAAGAATTAACCTGTTTGAAATTAATCACTCACTTCTTTTTCATGATGTAGAAAGTATGAAAGTATGAAATTCACTCAGTTCTGAAAATGAAGAAAATAAAAACAATATTTGTCACAACAAGGTTGAAATAATATTTAATGACAGTTGAATAAGATTTTAAACACTTTCTGGGTCAAACTTGTGAAAAATGTATTTTGGTATTTTGACTGTTTCATTGGAGGTATTAGTCATAAGTCAAAATATATGCAATCATTGCAACATCGTTTGTTTTAACCACTTCTCATACAGTGCTATAAATAGCTAATTAATGTCTCTTGTGAAAATATACCAATGTTATAAAAACAAACTGGAAAAGACATTTCTAGCTCTTATAATAACTCATCTTTCTCTGTTTCCTGTAGACCTCCAAAGCTGGCTCTGTTGTGCTGATCAGAACCAGCAAGAAGATCTAACTGGTGCCTGACCTTTGACCTCTCAAACAGTTACAATGGAGACCTCAGACCTACAGCCAATGCGTGAATAAACTAAGACTATGAAACAAACATGAACATGTGTTTTTGTCTTCACTTTCTGGTGTGTGCTTGTGTAAGATGATGTTTTAAAGATAATGTTTGATCTGAAGATGTTCAGTCAAAATGAAAGAGAGAGAGAGAGAGGGAGAGAGAGAGAGAGAGAGAGAGAGAGAGAGAGAGAGAGAGAGAGAGAGAGAGAGAGAGAGAGAGAGAGAGAGAGAGAAAAGGAAAGACGGGAAAGCTTTGGTTAATGCTGCAGATTTAAAGGAAACAGAGGACCCAGCTCTGCAGGGATTGGCAGCAGGAGATGTGTTAAAGCATGTTTCTCTTACAATATCTTCAACTCAAATGAGTTAACCTGTGGACCTCATGAAAGGCTTTCTAAACCCTCTTTAAGTCTCAAAGGTAAGAAGCTGCTCATGTGTTTCTCATGACAAAGTCCAACTACCGATGGCATATAAAACAACATGAAAATAAGTATTATTTTGAAGAAAAACAAGAGATGCTTCACTCCAATATACTTTTTGCATCCATTTGAAACGTAAGGGGGATTTTCTGAGCTTTTACACTCATGAAACAAAAGCCTGGGTTAAATTTAATTGTAAAAGACAGTACCTTTAAATAATGTTAAAAAAAAGACATAGCTTTATTGCATTAGTCTGACTAGAACTGGACTTAAAAAAAACAACAATTTCTCAAAGTCAGTCTAACAAAACGAGATAATGCTGTGGGGATTCATTATCTCATGCTTGTTTATGCCCCAAACTGGTTTTACTATACTGTGTGTAAACGCACACAATCTCCCCGCCGTGAGGTCCATGTGTGAATGACAAGTTCCTGAAAACATCAGGGCCTGGAATTCTTTAGATAACCAGAAAACATTCAGAGTTCATGTGTGAAAAGGGCTTTACAAAGTCCACAGAGACACTTAAATATCTCATTTCACAGAGTGCTGCGGTCTCCTCGTCTTCCCATCTTTATGCTGAGTGGCCCTAAAGACAACAGACCTCAGGACCGTGGGTTCATTTCACTA
The DNA here is from genome assembly GCF_009762535.1 of Notolabrus celidotus. Classification (NCBI taxonomy): domain Eukaryota; kingdom Metazoa; phylum Chordata; class Actinopteri; order Labriformes; family Labridae; genus Notolabrus; species Notolabrus celidotus. The sequence continues at coordinate 29,170,158 of NC_048286.1, forward strand.
CCTGAAGACTTCTGAGAATAAAAACTCCTTCAAAACACATTTGCAGGTGGTGTACATGTTTTTTTATTCTGTGATGAATAACCCCTCCAAATTAATTTGTCTTCAAAGACAACACAAAGCTAGACAGATCGATTATGGCTCAGGACTTCTACCTTCGTCTGAGTGCTTCTCTGCTGCAGTGCACTCAGTGCTGCCACTGCTGGACAGAAGCTGTACTGTAGCAAACTATGGAGATCTACATGACTTTGTCATCATGCACATTTGAGACACATGCTCATTCCTTGTACTTGGCTACTTTAGAAATTACTGGAGCATAGAGTTGAGTCTTGCTTCATTATCTTCTTCCTCAACCTTTCCCTCTGCGGTTGTTTTTCTTTTCATTTTTTGTCCTTTACTCAGTTCCCCCGATCCCTTCTCTGTCCTCTCCTCTCATGTCCTCTCTCTTCCTCTCCTCCTTGTCTCTCTCCATATCCCCCCCATTTCTCTGTGGCTCCCAGCCAAGCAAATAATCAGTTAATTAACCAGCTCAGTCCCAGGATCATTGTAGCAGCTCTCAGAGGAGCACTGTAAAGGCTCTTGTGTCTCTAAATTTACGGCTTCATTAAGTGGACTGGAGTAAGGTACAAATCTTTTGAATAAAATTGCCAGACTGCAGCCTCAGTGCATATGTGAGTGCATGTGCAGTGGCCTTGACTGGAGAGCTGGTGACTCAATAGCTCCCTAATGAAAACAGAATCTGTGTCTTTTGCCTCTGAGGTGGCGATTGTTTTGGTGTAATAACGAGACGTGCTCTCTTGCCGGCACCGATGCAATCAAGATCTCGCACTCCTGGAAAATTAGGGTTGGAAGGCAACAAGCAAAGGTGTCATTTGAGCATGTTTGTGTAGCTCGGCGCTGGTGCAATCACTCCGCAATATCACTTCCTTTGTCCTCGCAGACAAACAGGCCTAATTGGCTATTTCCAAGGCTACTGTTTCTGATTGGCCATTCTGCCTCTTTCTGATTGGTCTCCATCCAGGCAGCCAGAAGTGGAGACAAAATGGCTTGTTAACATCTCTATGCTGTGTGTCTCTTTCTTTTTTTAGAGCAAGCCCAAACCATGACCTTGCATCCTCTGAAACTAACTACAGCTAAGTCTATGCATGTTTCTATGGAACATTTTTGGGCCAAGTTGTCTGTTGTACTTGTGGATGCCTGGTGGAATGAGTGGAGAGGGTGGACAGTAATGCAGGATTTTGGTTTTTTAGAAGAAGAAACTTCATTCAGACAAAAAACTAAAAACATTTGATATCTTCACAAAGTTCCTCTGCAGTTAAAACATGACATATAGACCATAACAAAAGGCTTCCAACACAGATTCACTTACAAATTCAGGCCCACCAGTGTGCTGGTTTCTCACACCGTTTACACCCTGTTACCTGCTGTCTTGGACCAATCAAGGAGGAGCTCTGTAATAATTGCCTCTTGAACCAGGCGGAATCAATCTCCTCTCACCTGGGGCCAAACAAGACCCAATCATGATCAAAGAACAGTTTTCAAAATGTACCTTCTCAGAAGATAATCAAAGCGTACATGTTTTTAAGAAAGTAAGAACATTTCATTTTTATTTCAATCGAAACAGTAAGCCTAAAGGGAAATTAATGAACTAATTTTATCATCATGACTCCTGCAGCTATTGTAGTATATACAGTATTAATCCATATAGACATTGATTCATGGGATCTCCAACTCACAAATTGCCCTTTAACTTTCATCAACTTCATTATACATAATGCGGAGCAGTTTCTCAACTCTCTGAAGCCTCAATGTTTGGATATCAAGGAATCTTGTCATGAGTTGATCCTTAATTTTTCATTTCCCCTTATGTTTCATGCCTTGTTTCCTCCGTCTGTGTTAGAAGTTATCCAATGTCTTCCTTGTGTTATTAGTGATCCATGTCTCCTGTTGTATTCTTTTGTGTATTTTCTTGTGTTTTAGTCTAGTCTGTTGTGTTTCCTGTTTTATTATAGTTTGTGATCTCTGTTTCCAGTTTAGTTTTACTTCCTGCCCTTGTGCGTTCTCTCTCTCCTTTTTGATTAACCTGATTAGTTTCACCTGTGTCCTGTATTCCACACCTGTGTTGATTACTCTGTGTATTTAAATTTCTCCTGTCCTGTGTTGGATCATTGTAAGTCTTACTTCACCGTGTGTTTCTTTTGGATTTAGTTCCTTAAACATTGTAGTAAGTTTTGTTTGTACCTTTTTGGTCTTTTGCTATTATCATTTTATCATTTTTCTGCACATGGGTCCTCTTCCATTTTTCCCATAGTGACAGAATCTGATGATGGAATCAGCTAATGCGAATGCAACAAGCTCATCATTTTTTACTGACATTAGTGTTTATTAACCCTCCTGTTATGTTCATTTCTCTGGAACAGCAATAATGTTCCTGGGTCATTTTGACCCGGGTCATATTCAATTATCCAAAAGTGTCAGAACCCCAAAAAATACCAATCAGACTTTTTTTAAATCCATTACTAACCATTTAAATCAAGATGTAGTCCATTGGTGTTCTTAAATTCTATCAGAGCATGGTTCAATGAGGATAATTCACTCGTTTTCATTCAAATAAATGTTAAAACTTTTTTTTATGTACATTGGAAAGCCCTAAATATAAATACAATGGTTTTACATGACATTGATTTTTGTTTATTTTATTTTACATTTAAATTTTTTTTTATGAAGTGATGTTGATAAATTAACACGACACCTCTTCTGTTACTTGCTGCCCAGATTTGTATGCTGCATTTAGCTAGTTCAGAAGGCATATATTGCTTAAAATAGACTTTAAAAAGGGTCGATTTGACCTGCAACATAACAGGATGGTTATAATACTTAAACCATGCACATATGGAACCCCCCTTCCCCATATTATCCAAGTAAAATACATGCAATTGGATTTGTGAGGGGGAAGAAAATCACTAGTGTGCCTCATAAACAACTATTAAATTGAAAACAACAGGACACAAAGACCGGCTTTTACCAACAATTAGCTAATGTTAAAGATGACTCTGCAATTATCTTACTTGCATCTTAACATCTAACATTTGTGAAATACTGCTGTTTATGAATTCAATGGGGAAACAAACAACCCTCTATCGTGCTAGGTGTATTTTGATGTAAAATTAGATAAAGCTTGTTTCAAAACCTTGTAAAAAAAGGTTAAGTAAGTAAGATTAACTTCCCAAAAAATCCTGTCCTCCATGTCTGCTGTTGAAAACAAGCTTCTAAGATGAACATACAAGCGGGAAAATGAACTGAACCAGCAGTTAGGTTAAACAACCAGCTGTTTTGCAGCAAACTAACCCTAAATTTCCCCTATGACTCAGCAAAAACTACACTAATAACCCAGAATCATGGCCCAGTTGGGTTAACCCAGCAAGCATTTTCAGAGGCAGCCCAGCACCTTTAAGATTTGACTTAGACATGTTTGTTTTCCCCAAACTTCCTTAATAAAAGATAAACTGGATTTTCTAGTGGCTCGTTCACATACTTTGACCAACCCAGCTCTAATTTTCAATCAAAGCGGCTCAATTCACTGCTTTAAAAAAAAAAATAGAATGCACTTACAGAGAGAGAGAGAAAACAAAAGAGAAAGTGATTTAGTGGGGAAGAGTGCGGGATCGAAACAATAACAAGAGCTAGACAGCAGGAGAGAGAAAATACTCTGGGTAGGATAATGACGGGATGACATACCACAATGTAACTGGCACATTAGGCATTAATAACCTGGAATTACCTGTGATAACCATGGTAACACTGGCAATTTGTCCCAAGTTCTCCTGTCTTGGAGAAAGGTGATTGTGTCAAACTGCGTTTGCCGCCCTGGGTTTAGCTCCTGATAAAGACCCCCCTGCTTTTCTCTCTCTATGCGTCTGTTGTTTCATTGTGTTTTGTGAAAAGGAGGCCGCCATAAAAGGAAACACTTATGTTCAGTTTTTAAAGGGATACGTTCCCACTCCCACACCATCTCCATGATGAATTTTTCAAAATTCCTTCCTTAGTCTACATCAGCAACCAAGCTCAAAGTTTTTGCTTAAATAGGATCAACTCTACAATCATTGGAAGACCTTAAGCTTTGTTGGCGTCTTTGCTTCAAATATTGATAGTACCCTTTTGGCATCTGCATGGGAATCACCAAGTCTCCACGAAATAAAATGTCAATCCATCTGCAGCAAAACCCAACACCGAAAGAAAGTGCTTCAGTCCACCAGCATGAGGTTATTGAGATGTTGTAGTCCCAGGCAAAAAATTCATGGGATGACGTATGAAGGTGATGGATGGTATCCCACACCTTACTGTGTTCTCAACCTAACCAGGCTTTTTCACCTCAGCCTCTTTCAAACATGTCCTCCTGATAATTTGCAGAAAATTTCAGGACATTTAGGTCCATAGCTTTATCTGCTGCATTCAACAATAAGCTAACCTTGGCTTAACCCTCCTCCGGGTCAAATTGACCCTTTTTAAAGTCTACTTTAGGAGATACATGTCTTCCAAACCAGCTAAATGCAGCATACAAATCTGGGCAGCATGTGACAGAAGATGTGTTGTGTTAATTTATCAACATCACTTCATAAAAATAAAAAAAAATTCAAAATGTAAAAAAATTTAACAAAAAATCTATGTCATGTAAAACTATTGTATTTAAATTTAGGGCTTTCCAATGTACATTAAAAAAAGTTTTAACATGAATTTTAATGAAAAACAAGTGAGTTATCCTCACTTGAAGCATGATCTGTGAGAATTAAAGAACACCAATGGACTAAATCTTGATTTAAATGGTTAGTAATAGAGTTAAATATTAGATTTAAAAAAAATGTGTATAGGGATTTTTTGGGGTTCTGACACTTTTGGATAATTGAATATGCCCCGGGTCAAATTAATCCAGGAACATTACTGCTGTTCCAGAGAAACAAACATAACAAGAGTGTTAAGGGAGACATTTTAAGCGGGGACTGGAAGGAGAAAGCCTGCATTAAGTCGGGGTGAATGGATTTGACCATTTGCGTTCACACATGCATCCCTCCTGGAAAATGTAGATATATTTTGATGGAATGCACTGCCTGTGTGCTAAGAGGCTTTAGCCATCAGAAAACAGATACTATAGTTGAATAAAAACATACGAAACTATGTGCAAAAAAATAAACTTTATAACAAACCAATGGGTCCTTTTTTGATCTAACCTCACAGTATTAGTTGGGGGCACAACAAAGCCAGATAGTGGTGGAGCCAAAGCGTTAAAAGGATGCCTTTCAAAAATGTACCCAACAAACTCTGAACATGGGTTAGTAAAGGCCCCCAAATACCCACCAAGCATCCTCCATCTCCACCGCTGCTTTTAACCCAACAGCCTCCTCCACATCTCTAAGCTGATCTGACTCTGAGCTGCTGAATACACAGAGCAGAGATCACATAGCCCCTTAACTGTGGAGACATCCCTCCATCCACCCACCCATAAAAAGAGAAGCCCCCAGTTAAAAACTCTTGTTGATGTTTCTCAGGATTAACTGTATGTTTTATCTGTCGTGCTTGTTCTTGCACATCTGGTATTAAAACGTTTACATGGAAATTGTTAAAGCACTTTGCACAGCTTGTGTTGCTTTTAAATTGACTCTTTAAGTTGATTGACTCGGCTTGACTGAGCTCCATAATGGATTGATAGCCTGAACGGTCTGAAGCTCTCTTTAAATCCTGTAAAGTCTGCTGCAGTACGCAGATGAAACAAAGACGTTTCTTGTACATTTTCTTTTTCTTGTTGTCCATATGAATACAATTCATATTTCAAACATTAAGCAGAGCAGTATGGTAAAGAACATTGGGCCGGCAGTGTGTGGGGGTTATGCCTAGAAAAAGGAGTGCACTGTTGAGATGACAACACAACTGTGCCATTCAGTCCCCCAATTACTTCTACATTATTCAGCCTTACACTGACTTCTACACTGAAGCAGGCTGTCAGTCCTGCATTGAGCTCTGCATTCATTCCAACAGTCAGTCCTTAGTACGGTATAGCCCTGCTTTAATCTGTATGCATTCAGCCTACAGTAAAGTCACATACAAATAATTAGAGGGAGTATTCTGAGTAAACTGTACAAGAACTTAGACCAAACGAACACAGTTTCTGTGTATTGAGGTGAATATTTTGCACAACTAATTTGGTGGATATCATACAAGGCCATGGTACAAAGCCACAGGAGATTACTTCACCTGAAAACATACCACTATGACTATGTTCATGTAAAAGTGATCCAGCTCTGATTTTTGTACTCATGTGACTCTGATCTGAGTTTATTTACGACAGTTTGAACACCACAAGTCAAATAGGCAACACAAGCCACTTTCATCTGTGATCCTAAATCAGATACAGGTTGCATCTTCTGCAGTGCGGCTCTAGTCTAACCTTGCAAAGCAGATGGATTGGCAAGATGCCATTACTGTCATCAGGTGGAGCCGTCTTGCAAAGCTTGAAGCTTGTTCCCCATCAGAGAATTACCGGTCCATCAGCGTCATTTCAGGAGAAAGAGGCGGTAGCTTTGGGAGCAGTTTAGTTGTGGCATAAGCATGAAGCATGGTGTCCATTAAGAGATTAGGGTACATGCAGCAGCAGCAGCAGCAGCAGCATCAAAAGAACACAAATGCCTTTACTGTGCAAGTTGTCTTTACAAAGATGGCTAGAATCATGTTTTGACATGACAATGGCTGCCTGTTGAGCTGACATTATGTTGTTTACCCCTCGTGGTGCCACATGCCTACAATGTTTTGGTGCCCTGATTGGCCCATAATGAATGCTACATGCAATATTTGTCCAATAACCCTTGAGGCATCATACAAACAAACATGGTAGACAACAGAGATGGAGGTAGTTTCTCCTCTTCACTGTCAGCTGCTTATAGATTTGTCAGATTTCAATGCACATCAATTTCCACATGAAACACCCCTCACTGCAGTGACAGCAATGTTAATCTCTGTAAAGACTGCTTTGTGTGATATTTCTAGTCTTGTTCATTTGCACCGCAGGTCAGATCAAGACAGTGACTAGTTTACTCGTGAATCTGATACAGGCCACTTGTGTAAGTCATATTTAGCTTCATCTCATGCACACTCCTCCTGTGATAGTATCATGATATTTTGGTGCAGGGCGGGGGGCAGTGACAAAATTTTAGGGAGCTTTATTGACGTCACTGTTACAACATGATTCTGGGTCAAGCCATGTTTCTGATTAAAAGTCATCCATCTTTCTGTGCCAATGAGAGATTACCTTTGAACTTTTAATTATGTCAGAATAGGATTCTCCCCGTCATATCTGAGTAAAAGTGACCCCTGTGCGTTCATGGTATTCACTCAAACTGTTGGCCTGCCTCGTCAGCCAGTCATCTATTCATCCATGTCTCCATTCTTCCAGGGAGGCTGACTCCTCGTGCCCTGTAGCCCAGGACAGGGCCTCTCTCCGGGGGACAGTAGCCGGCTTTGTTCCCCTATCATTGCTCACATTCCCAAAGCCTGCCCTGGTTCCCTTTACATGCCTGCTCTGTGGGCAAGCAGGCCAGCCTGCCTGCCTGCCAGCCCGGGAACCAGCATCCATCCAGACATCAGGTCAGCCGCCCATTCATACATTTGAGCGGCTGACTTCTTGTACCCCCCTGGCCCAGAACAAGGCCTCTCTCTGGGGGACAGTAGTCAGCTTTGTTCCCCCTTCTTCATGCCTCACATTCCCCAGACCTGCCTTGGGTCCCCCCTCCAGGCACAGGGCACTGGGAGGAGCACAGGCCTCTCTACGCCCCCATTTCCCTTTCTCTTTCTGATATTATCGCTCTGTCAAACCCCCCCACACACATCTCTTTTTCCTCTCTCTAGCTCCAAGCTTTTACTGATGCCCTTTCTTGCTCTGTCTCCTCTCTTTCTTCAGAAAGCCATAAAACTGACAGTTAACCTTGTCTCTCCTCTCTCTGTCTCTTACATCCACTCTCTCTTTCACTCCCACACACCCTTCTCCTCCCTAAATGCTCTCTTTTGTAAGTCAATTTTGTAGCTGCAAATGGCTCAATCAGACTGCATATACACCAAAATTATACACATGTATAAAGTCTACATTTATATTCTTTCTCTGACCCTTTGTAACCTTTCACTTTCTCTGAAACATCCAGTGTCCAAGTTTCAGCCTGCAATCAGCCATTCAGACCGTTCTGCACAGCAGCCTCAGCATCATCCACCAGCTCGTCTCCTTTACAGCCGCTCAACACAAAACACAAAAAAAGCTGATCCAGTGCCAGTGGCTGTCTGTACCTACAGCCCACTTCTATTCAGCCAGGAGAAGGGTGGGGGCGTAGGCCATAATTAAAGATGGCGGCCTTGCTGTCGCACAATAGCTCTGCACAGAGAAGGCTTTTATTGCATGTATTTTTCTCAACAGGAGAGTGGGCAGTCTAGCCTCTGTGAGCATTTAATTGGTTTAACAGCTGGAGAGGAGGTGGAGGAGGAGAAGGAGAAGGAGAGGGGGGGAAGAATCTGATGGAGGGAGGGAAACAAAGACATAGGAGAAAAATGTGAGTCACCGGGATTTTAAATTTGTTGTGTCTGGTGTTGGTACATTTAACAGCGGCAGACTGACTTAAAGTATCCTGCACTGAAGTGGAAATTAATAATTTGCAGCCCTGTCACCTCTCATCTGCACATGGTGTTCAATGGCATGCATCAGAACTCTGATTAGGAGGGTGTTGCAGCCGCCTGAGTAAAAATTAGGGCTCACTGGCAGGTAACCTCCACACGAAAGCATCATGGAGGTTCTCACTATTTAAAGAATACTCTCAGACAAAGAGAGAGTGTTTTCTGTTTTGTACTTTCTAAGACATACATGACATTTTCCACCCATGTGTGTGTGTGTGTGTGTGTGTGTGTGTGTGTGTGTGTGTGGCCCTGTGTTCCCCGTGTGTGTGTGTGCTTTTGGTGAATGTGAATGCTGACAAGTGTCTTTGTCTGTCCTCTACCGATAAATGAAAACTGGAGCAGAGCCTTGGGGCAAGGTGAGGCCAAGACGTTCCTCTGGAGGTTTGGACTAATGGAGATCCAGTGTTGGGTTGGAGCACCGACCCTCAGGGACACTGTCGGGGATTAAAAATGTAATCCACTGCACACATTACCACGTACGGGATGGAAATTGCAATCTGGGGTGCAAGCAGCAACAGTTCTGTACTAACATTAACATAATGGTACCCCTTCACTTTGCACCAACTCCAGTGTTGTTGTATGAATATTGTTCCAGATTTGATTTGGTTTACTTTTCTTATCACTGAAGAATTAATAGAACCTCTGAGTTGATCCAGAAGAAGTCATTCCCATCAATGCAGTCATTTGTAAAATGTTTGTATTAATATTTACACGTACTTTATTCCCAGCAGAGCTTTGGCACTCTGGAAAGAAACCTCAGTGTGTTCAACCGTGTTTGAATCAGCAACATCATAATGGGGTTTGTGTTGTACTGAATATCATCCCTGCTATAAGAAGCTGTCCTTTAACATTGTTTCTATGTGCTGGCAGAGCTCACAACATCAGTTTCAGAGCACTCCTCACTCTTGTATACGAAAGGTGTAAAGTATATAAGTGGCACTTAGTCTGTTTTAAAATACTCTGTATGCATCATATGTTTCCATTCATTCATTAGCTTTTTACAGACAACATAAAGCAATTGAAAGTTGTCGTGTCATAACATTAGCACCAGCTCAGACCTGAAAATAGTACTTCCGTATGGACCTCTGTCATTGTTTTTGATAAAGATGAAGTCAGAAATCCCGCCCCTTCTTGATTCTGATTGGTCGGTGATCAAAAAGTGACATTGAAGAGTGCAGAGATCTTCCAAATGTTTAACTCTTTTTAACAGAGATTGGTGAGAGTGAAAACGCTGAACTGGATTTGGTTTGAATGGAAAAAAGGCGCTGCCACTACAAAACATGAGGATACTTGACACAGCCCAATCATATATAGGCCAAAGATAATCCCAGTGTGATGATATCCAGAACAACAGCTCAACCATAAGTGTCGTTTTCAGTGTTTCAATTTCCTTCATCAAGGAAAAAGGGTAAAGTGTTTGCTTTTCATCTTTTCAATACAGTCACAAATCACACAGCTGTGGCAACAAATCTCTTTAAAATTTACAGTAACTGAGAGAAAAGAAAGGAGACCCACCCGCCATCCCGCCCAAAACCCACAGACTTGATTGTGTTCATTATTAAAGAGCGTATACTGCGATTACAATGTGTATAAAAAAGGGTTGGGGTTATAAACTATTTGTTTACTTTCTGTGAAGCACTTTGTAACTCTGTTTAGAAAAGTGCTATATAAATAAAGTGTATTATTATTATTACAAGGGAGATTCACATAACAGTGTCGTCAAGAATTGAGCACATATTGTGTCCCCATTTTTTTAAAGTTAAAACATGTTTCATAAACTTTTAGATTTCAGCCACTTGATGCAAACAAGCTGGAAGTTAAGAAGCAGTTAAATGCAATAACAGGCGGTTATGAGGTGATTAAACATGGCCACCACAGTTGAGGAAACCAAAATTTAATACAATTTGCAAATACGTTGTTTGAATTAGCATTGTAGGTATCCCACATTTTCATAACTCCATCCCTTTAAGATACACAGAAATTGTATCTTCAGACCTTATGTGAATCTTGTCATGTAAGGCCTTAAACTTAAAAGCAGATTGTCAGTGAGAGCAAGACGGTTTATGCAATCTGTGACACCCCCGTGTTCTCTTCACGGTGTCCATTCATCAGCAGTACATCCATCACGATGTGCCCACCTTGTTACTATCAAATGTTAGCTTCAGTAGGCCTAATGGCTGAGGTGGGAGGGAGTATGATGGAGGGATGGATGGTAAACATGTGCGATATTGAGGGGGGACTTCCCACAGCTACACTCCAGAGACAGAAAAGCTTATTTCACACTTCATTTCATTCTAATACCGAGAACAACAGCATGGGAAAACACATCTGAACACACACACACACACACACACACACACACACACACACACACACACACACACACACACACACACTCAGTTACACATAAACAAACATCTCCCTAATGTACATCCGGATTTAGTGAGAACCACACACAAACACACAGGACAAGTATCCAGTATATCTACACCTGTGAACATGATTCTATGCACATATTTATTTATCATCCGCACACATGATATTATAGAGGGATTAGGATGAAGTGAAAGATTGAATAAAAAGCAATAAAATCCATTGTGCATCGAACATCATTTGTTGTTAATCTTTAGGAAAAATATTTTGTCACACATGCTGACAGGACATCGTTCTGGCACTGATCAGATGGTCTACATCCTTTATTTGGGCGGCAGTAGCTCTGTCCATAGGGACTTGGCTTGCGAACCGAAGGGTCACCGGTTCAAGTCCCAGTATGGACAAAGTTTGGCAAGTGGACTGGTGGCTGGAGAGGTGCTGGTTCACTTGCCTGGGCACTGCCGAGGTGCCCTTGAGCGAGGTACCAAACCCCCAACTGCTCGGGGTGCGCTGGTTGATGGCAGCATCCTCACTCTGACATCTCTTCCTAAGCATGTTCACTGCATGTGTGTGCATGATTGTATGTATTTACTGTGTGTGTAGCATGTCCAAAAATAGCACGAATGAAAAAAATGAATTTCATAAATTTAATAAAGTACCTTTCTTTCTATTTCAAGACCGCTTTGAGGAGTTGCATTTGTGAAAAACAGACACTGAAATAAAGTTTTAAAATACTTGAATGTTTGGAGGGTTAAACAGGGCTGTACAATCTTATCATGTACCGTCTCATTTAACCCAGTGTTCCTGAAGACGCTAACCTAAACTAGATTAAAGGTTAGTTTAAATAATTTGTTCTGTGAGGCTATCATTTATCTATGAGCTTTGATATCCAGCTCTTTTATCTGGAGCTTTAGCAGCTCAAACTTCAGCTTTATATGCTAACTAGTTAAAGCAGGGGTGTCAAACGTGCGGCCCACGGGCCAAAACCGGCCCGCCAGAGGTTCAAATCCGGCCCGCGGAACGACTTTGCAAAGTGAAAAAATGACAGAGAAGACATTAACTGCAATTTTTCAATAAAAGTAACTAACACTTCAAATTTGTCCTCTGGGGGTCGATTCATAAAGACTTTTTAGAGCACTATAAGATGATCCACTAACTACTAACACTAGCACACTCCTGCATACAACACTGTCCAGCAAGTACACTGTTCATGATGGAGCTGAGGGGTCCAAAATAATCAACTTTACCTTCTTCATTATTAGAATCTCTCTGTTCTTTTGCAGTAAACATTACACTGTGTGTGTCAGGTGAGTGGGTAACCTGTGTGTTTGGTGTGTTCGCAGCAGGTTTCAGGGCTTAAAGAGTTAAATATTCGGCCCACTATGAGACTCATCATGGAACAAGAAAGATAGTTCATTAAATGAGAACATTTTCAGAATGTACTTGTCATTATTTTTAGGTTATTATGTTCTGATTTCACTGGTCCGGCCCACTTCAGATCAACTCGGGCTGTATGTGGCCCCTGAACTGAAATGAGTTTGACACCCCTGAGTTAAAGGCTAGTTAAAGCATAGCCACCTTGTGTTTGTCTTGTTTTTTTAATCTTTAATTAAGTAAGTGAAAATGTATCTTGACCGGACAGTTGTGAATGATAGAATCCCGACAGAGTGAGCGGGACCCTGACCCAAAGCGAAGGGGTCTTGTCTCATCCTGAATGGCTGGCTGGGCCGGTTAGAGAAATAGATGGTGGTGACGGAAGTCATACAAAAACATGTCATGTATGTTACTTTGGAAAAAAGCAACATCTATACAGCTTCATACAGGTCTCTACATAAGCCCTATAAAAATAGCTTGGTACCCAACATTAATGCTGTTGTTAAAGTTCAATTGTACGGTCTTTGAAAACCCTGGTAGTACCACTTCAATTAAGACATTGTACCTACAGGGCCACATGAGTCCAACCAGAGTTTTGGAATAGATCCAAACATTTTGAGAGTTTTCATATTTGCTCTTTATATTATTTCATAGATTTTTCCACACTGGAAAGTCTCAAGAGAAAAATCTGTCTTACAGTCCTTTCATTTTTTTCTTTGTCACCTTCTATCCCAGATGATTTTGAGGAAGCAGGTGGACAAATGCGTCAACGGGCACTTCAGGGTCATCGTTTACCTTGACGTAAAGTTACTAAATGTTCTAGTTGGGATGGAGTCATGTGAACCACGAGTGCAGCTGATAGACTTTGGCCGTGGCAGCTCCATTCTTTCTGTTGTATGTCTGTCTGCTGCTTTCTAACTTTTTCATCTCTCCATTAATGACCATTATGTTTACACAAGTCTTGTTCTCATCCTTTTTCTTTCTTTCTGTCTCCTTCTGTTCTTTTGTTGCTAGGGGGGAGGCCGGGGGTCAGCAACTGGAGGATCGTGGGCAAAACCTGCCCGGCCAGCAAAAACATCTGGCCTGCAAGATTATTTTGATAGTGACTTTATTTCACTGATTTCCTTTACAACGCAGTGACAGTCAAGACACAGATGTATACACAAGATCCGTGTTCAGTCTTCCTCTGATTCTCTGATTGGCTGCAGTCTGGCTCCGTGCTCTCTTGTCCGTTATTAATCAGAAGGTAAGAACTGCCCCAAAAATAACTAATTCCTGGATGATTTTAGGTAAGTCTGAGTTCAGGGATCGTACTGTAAGTTCAAATAAAGTCTGTCATTTTGTCACAGGACAGGGAATTTGAAGTGATTGTTATGCTCTTAAAGCGAAGGCCTTGTCCATGCCAAAACTACCTATAGTGCAGGTTGACAGTGTTGATGCCCAGCGTAAATATTCATCTGTGAGCTTGAGTGTTTTTTGCTGTTCGTGTCAGATGGATATCTTTCTCTGGTGGGACGTGAGGTTAAAGTGCCAGCTAAGATATTCTGTGACACTGCTGCTTTTGATTCTTTCATTTAGGCTTCAGTGTAACGTTTTCAGAAAGGAGCGATACTGGGTGTTCTGTTCTCTCCCATCACACAATATTATGGAGCACTCTGATCTTGTGCCATTAAAGTTACTAATCATAGACCTTTCTGGAGTCCCTGAGCTCCCTTGTCTTGTAGGTTCCCCTGAGTCCCTGCTGTAGACACCATGCTGCTGTGGACATGCCAGACTCCAGCTGCTACAACTACTACGATCCGTCTCACCACTATCATCATCTCTCTCTCCCATCATCTCCTCTATCCCTCTTTCCAACTCCAACTCGGTCTCAGCAGATGTGTGTCTAAAATGAGTCTGGTTCTGCTCGAGGTTTCTGCCTGTTAAAGGAAGTTTGTTCTTGCCACTGTAACTAAATGCTTCAAAGTGCTCTGTTCATGGTGGATGAGATCAGACTGAGTCCTGTCCGTAAGATGGGACTGGATCTTATCCTGTCTTGATGTTGGGTCTTTGTTAATAATTTAACAGAGTATGGTCTAGACCTGCTCTGTTTGTAAAAGCATCTTGAGATAACATTTGCTGGTGAGAAAGCAGCCGGATGAACAGGAAAAGAACTTGTGGCAACACGCTCTATGACACGTAACACTCATGATTCAGCAACTGAGCATAGCTACATGATATCTAAACCTGAGTGCAGAAAGCTACCCAACTTTGACATGTGAATTTGTTAAAACCCTATTACAGTTTTGTGTCAGCAGGTTCAGCTAGAGCAGAGACTTCATATTCTCTGGATTCCACTTGCAAGGCGTGTTTGGTTGGAAGGGTATCTATGGATAATTTTCCCCAAGACAGTGGCAGCTGAGTCGAAGGATGGCTCACTTTGTCCGGATCCTGCTGTATCACAAGGTCGGCTGAAGAACTCAGTCTTTGAGTTATCTGAAGGGTGTACTAGGTCACTTGTCAGAGTCACAGTGGTCAGATTTTTTGAGGTTGATAACTCTTCTGTGTTTGTTTGGTGAGACTCCTACTCGGACTCACTTAATTGAGCATGACATATCCCCCTTTTTGACCAAGACAAACCTGGTTCTAGCTCCTGGCTGGTGCTTGTGCTGATTTGGAGCTGACTGAACTTGCTAACCAGCTCGGCACCAATTTGTTCCCCCCCCCCATGGAAGAGCCACCTACGGACCACTTTTCCCAGCAGCGCTAGGGCGAACTGTCCCTCACAATCAGATACAAAACTCTAATCATGACTTACAAAGCAGTCACCAAAACCGCTCCAGTTTACCTGGAATCCCTCATCCAGGTCTACTGTCCTTCTCGCCCGCTACGCTCAGCCTCTGAAAAGCGCCTAGTGCTTCCAGCACACAAGGCCTCAAAATCACTAGCTGGACTCTTCTCTTCTGTTGCCCCTAAATGGTGGAATGAATTGGCCAACTCCATTCGATCTGCAGAGTCCCTCTCTACTTTCAAAAGACAGCTAAAGACGCAGCTCTTTAGGAAGCACTATGCACTTAGCTAGACTGTTCTCCACTGTTGTCCCCAGTGGCAGATCATGTCGTCCAGCTACAATTGACTCGCACTGTCCTGCTCTACTCTGGGAATCTGTGATCAGCTCTTGAGTGACCCAGCACTTGGTACTTTGGTCATTATTGTGGTGAGGTTAATTGTTGATGATGATAACGGAAAGTCTTAAATTGTTTGGTTGCTTCATTGTAGATGTTCCTTATTTTACAAAAAAAGAGAAAAAAGAAAAAAAAATCCTTACTCACTTTTGTGCATTGCCTTTACACTGCTTGGCAGTACCTGCATCCAAATGGACTTGAAGCACTTTGTTACTCTTACTGATCTTGTTTCCTCTTGTCTAGATCTTTGCTTGTGTTGTTCTTGTTCTCGTATGTACGTCGCTTTGGATAAAAGCGTCTGCTAAATGACATTGTAACATTATAACAATAACAACAATGGCGAACAACGCAGCATGCTTGCTGGTGTTACTCCTGGCTTTTCGTTATCACATAAGGTCCAGAAGAGAACTTATCCAACACTTCTGTGCTACTCATCATGCTTCGCATGGGCGCAGACTTCATATGAGAAGACCCCTCGACCCCTGCCCCAGACATAAGCGGCTTGCGGTTCTAGACCAGCAAAGAGTTGATGCTGCTGTGGAACCTGTTTTCCTGGCCGGGAGCCGGTTCTCAATTGGGCACCGGCTCCAAACCGGCCCTGAAACCGCCTTGGTGGAAAAGGGGTCAGATGTTTGGGACAGATTCTGTGGTGTTGATACCAAAAAGGGAAAGTATCTTAGTATCTAAGGACTCATTTCCGCTTCCTTTGCGTCGACCAGGTTTGATAAATCCATCAGTAAGTTTGACTTATTGAAGGGGAAATGACAGGTCCGTTTGTCTGAGCATGTGCATGAAGTAGCTGCGTTTATCACTCCAAATAGGTTGTATTCTTATAACGTCATGCCACTCAGGTGGGTCAGAGAACAGTCTGGTTTTTTTTTATTACATACAATTTAAATCAGAGAATCATAATGACAGGCTGAGCAGTTTGTGCTTCTGACTGGAGCGGAAAAGCCACTTTCAAGGTGCCAGGCTTCACCTCATGAAGTCTTCTTACTGACATGAGTTACTTTTGTTTTTGAGTTGTATTTTCTTTGTTGTAATCTTTCTTAGATTTTCAGTTTATTTAGTAAGTTCATCAAGTCCTCCGTGTGTCTCTTTGTACCTTCTTTTGTGTCACCATCCTTGTGATCCTTTCTGTTTCTTGTTCATCGTGTTTCCTGTTTTACTTTACTTCTGTGTTTGTCCGCTTTCCCTCCATTTTTGATAGTGTTCTGAGTGTTTCCACCTGTGTCTCATTTGTCTCACCTGTGTCTGATTATAGTCTGTGTTTCCTCCCTGCTGTGTCGGTTCATTGTGATGTGATGTCAAGGCTACTCCTGTGATTCCTGTGTTCGTGTTTCCAGTGGTTTTGTTTAAAGGACGTTTTTGTTTGTACCTTATGTTAGAAAAACCTTTTATTTTTAATCTGCACTTGGGTCCTCCTTCCATAATTTCCCCCCCACCGTGACACTTACATTACAGTCCTTGCATACAGCTGCAAGATTTCACATAAACGAAAGGGAAAATAGCAAATCTGTTTCTCCATTATTATTCCTTTTATGTCCGATTCTCTCTATTAACTTCCTGCTTGAGACTTTTCCTTTGCTAGATTAAATGTTAA
This sequence comes from Notolabrus celidotus, assembly GCF_009762535.1. Lineage (NCBI taxonomy): Eukaryota > Metazoa > Chordata > Actinopteri > Labriformes > Labridae > Notolabrus > Notolabrus celidotus. The sequence continues at coordinate 29,187,372 of NC_048286.1, forward strand.
GCTAAATTCACTCTGCACTCTGTAATGTTGTGGTTGCACGTAAACAATAATACTACTACTGTGAGGAGGCGCAGTCACTGATGCAAAGTAATAACTCTGAGAGTTAGAGTTTGTCAACTCAAGCTCTGGTGCGTCACAAAGAAGCAGTCAGCCATTCACAGAATAAGAATTATTCACAAGAGTCACGATTGGGTAAAATAAAAGGAGGACTCAAGTGCAGAAATTGAAATTTAATAACAAAAACTGAGATAGATGAGCTAAACTTACTTGTTCGAATGTTTGAATGTTTGAATGTTTCTTGTTTACTCACTGTATTCGTGCGAATGACTCCCTCAATTTGTGTTCAAAAATCGCGAGTACACGAGTGCCCAAGACGCGTATTTTCGCGAGAGGGAGGGGGGGTTCCCACGCCACAGCGATCTGTTGTTATAAAACAAGGTTGAGCTCGCGGACATTGAATGGGGAAGCAGGTTATGCTAAAGGTGCAGAGCTAACTCACTACTACAACTGATAGATGGATTCAAGTGACAAAAAGTTTTTCACAACTCACCACATAATCCTCCTCACTCTCTGTCCTCACAGTGAGCTCCTGTTTATTCCTGATCCCATTAAAAGTGTGTAGAGTCACAAAGTTTAGGGAAGCTGCACAGAGATATAATCAATGTGTCTTATATATTCCAGATGAGTGAATCTCTGCTGGTCCGTATATTACCCCAGAGGAAAATTTTACTGCTCAAGGCTTTCTCTTCTAAGTCTCCAGATACAAAATTGAGATTCTCACTTCAGCCTCATTCAAGTTTCAAACTGTTCTCATTCGTTTCTCATTAGTTTCTCCTAAAATTCACTAGGAGAAATAGTTGAGACCATGACATGAGTCTTATTTGAGACTTAAATGAGAGATCTCATTAATGGCTCATTTTCTTCAAATTGATTTTTGGGCTTTATTTGACAAGACACCTGAAGAGAGACAGGACATGTGGGGAGTAGTGAGCGGGGGAAGACATGCAGGAAATGTTCAACCGGCCGGGAATCGAACCGGCGATCCCAGCGACGAGGACTGTAGCCTCTGTATGTGGGGCGCTTAGACCTCTAGGCCACCAGTGCCCAAAAGAATCCACCCCTTAAATTGTAATAATCTGGCTAAATCTGGTCAGCCCTTTTTGTGGCCCATATTTTAAATAAATGGTCTGTCATACCTGGGATGAAATCTCTATCTGTTGCAGTTTCTCTCAAATCCACTAAATCTTTGTGAAGTTGTTTTGCTCCAAACAGACTTGTAAAGGAAGGACCATATTGTGAAGTCAAAGAAGAGATCATTTGTCATCTAAATAGCTGATCTTGAAGTGGTTCAAATGTTTTAATGAGAATCGTAAGTTTGTGGACAATTTCAGTGTAATCTTAATTTTGCAGGGCACTATAAATGTTCATGAAAAGATGAGCTCAGGCTCTTTCTTTGCTCCATCTGAGCTCAACTTGAGACACAAAAACTGAGTCTGACAAAAACAAATGGATGAGGTTAGATTGAGACAATTGAGAGAGCTCCCTGATTTCTCCACCTGAGCTCAAAAGGAGTCACAACACTTGAGAAATACCTGAGAATCATTTCAGATTTTGACCAGATCTCCTTTTGAACTGAAAGGGAGACTAAGCTGAGACTTTATGCAACTTTTTTCTGGAGGCAAGAATGAGAAACAGGAGACATAAGCTATAGTCTCATTTTGCTTTCAAACAGATCTCATTGTTGTCTAGGAGACATAAATGAAACACTTTTGAGATCTCCTCTCTAAATTTCATTTCCTATGGGACACTAAACATCACCGGGTGATCTGCACACTGATTGGCTATTGAGGTGCAATGGATTTGCTAGAGTTCAGGTACTTCAACTCTCACAAATTAATCAACGTCATTCTCACAAATCGTGCCATTCGTGCCGCCAGGCCACTGCTCGCGTCTCTACATTGACTTTACATGTAATTCATTCGTGCAAATGATTTTATTCGCATTTGGTGTGAACACCACATAAGAACACAGAACACAAGAAAGACGAACAATGATCCAACGAGGGAAACAGAGGAACTTAATACACAGAGTAATCAACACAGGTGTGAACACAGGACACAGGTGAAACTAATGAGGGTAATCACAAAAGGAGGGAAACACACAAGAGCATGACGTAAACTAAACTGGAGACACAAGGATTCAGAACTACAAAATAAAACAGGAAACACAAGACTAGACTAAGAAAACACAACAAGAGACATGGATCACTAAACACTCAAGAGAGACAAAGGAGAACTGATACAGAATAAACACGGGGAGGAACTAAGGCATGAAACACAAGGAAAAAAACTAAACTAATGAAACCACAACAATATGGGCTTTTATTTACAGTATGGTTATAGAGAGGAGAGAAACAAAATGCCATTAATGCCTCAAATAGACCAGTAATTAAGATATTTTTGCACCACTCATACTGTGACGGATAAAGACACAAAGACACTGTTATTACTTCATGCAGTGCAAAACTTTAGACACACACCTGTGGCTGTTTGTTTCTAATTGTCCTACAAAATGTAACCACAGCTCAGCGCAGTTCAATGAGCATTTACAAAAGACTCTCTGTTACAGTCTGTTGTGAATTCCAGCGGCATCGTTTAATTTATCAGCCTCATAAATCAGCCTTTGATTATGAACCGGCTCACCATTCAGTGGTTTGGGAAAAATATGGCCCAAGGCCAACCTTACTGGCCGACTCTGGTGTAGGGTCTAGATTGCATCAGCCTTACAGATAATGCTTCAAGTTGTAGTTTTATTTTATAATGAGGGGAATCTTCAACTTTATCCTCAATAAAAGCCTTTCTCTTTTGATTCCACCTTTGACCTCTAAGAATTCCAAGCGCTTATTTAAAGTGTTCAAACCAGTCCCTCCTTGAGTGTTTATGGACACTCCAGTAAATAAACTCCCACTCCAAATTTATGCTTTTTGCTCTACACCATTTACTTTTTTGAATGCTGACACTGCTGTAGATCCACACACACACACACACACACACACACACACACACACACACACACACACGGAGAGAGAAAACCTCCCACTCAGGTTTGCCAGGGTCACGGAGATACCTCCTCCAATGGAGTGCTAACCATCTGGTGCTACATCCACCACACCATGGGCTCATATGGAGTGTGTGTTTGTGCATATTTGTGTGTATGAGTTTGTTTAGTACAAGGGGGGTGGAGCATGTTACCTCACCCGGAGTATCTTCACTCTTCTGGAACATATGGATCCCCCCACACACTGTCATAGACTATAACATACACTTCTGGGATGACAACAGGAGATCTGTACTGGAGTGTGTGTTGGTAAGCTGCATAAGAGGAAGTTGAGGGGAGTGGGGGGTGGATGGGAGGACCGTGGATGGAGTTGATAGGGTGCAGCGAGGGAGAGGAGGGTGACTGAGTATAAAATGACAGCTCAGGGCGATGAAGATGGAAGTGGGGGCTGAGATGAAGGAGAGACTGTAGTGAGGGGATGCAGAGTTAAGAGCTGGATTGTCTGCTCCTCACCCTCATGATATGCTCCATATAACCCCAGAAACGTGAGCTGAGTACCACAAGCTAAAATCATTTTATGCTCCGTGCTGCTTGTGATGTCTTACTCATCAGAAATGTCCTTCATGTGGATTTAAAGCAGATATGTATGCTGCATTTGTGGATTCAGGCAGACTACCTGGACTGCACAGAAAACAAAATAGATGAGAGTTTCCAGAGGACATTAAGATAATAAATTATTACAATTTTAAAGGTGGTTTAAAGTTACCATCAGTGTTATTCTCTGCTGTCTTCACCTCATATTATAATCCTGCTCTCCTTCATTAAAATGATCAATCAACAATCATCATCATAAATATAGATCATGGGTTAAGTTGTCTCCTGACTCTTGATAACGTATGTATAGAGACTGTTTAAATAATGAACGTAGTATCCGTGACGTTACCCATCTGTTTCCGAATCCTACATTTAACTGGAAGCCAGTGCAAAGATATGAGGGTCTGTGTAACATGAGATCTCCTAGGTGATTTGGTCAGCAGTTTAGCAGCAGCATTTTGGACCACTTGTAGGAGATTCAAGGATGCATTGCTAAGGCATGTAAAGAGAGAATTACAATAATCCAAGTGAGATGACACAAAAGCATGAATTGTCCTTTCCAGCTCAGCTGTGGACACAAAAGGTCTGAGTTTGGCGATATGTCTTAAGTGATAAAAAGAAGAACATACCAAACTATTCACATGCTGGTCCAGGCTAAGGGCCTGGCCCATTTGGACCCCTAGATTGTGTAGGGCAGGTTTAACAGCAGAGGACAAAAACCCAAGGCTTCTCTTCACCTCAGGAACAACACGGTCAGGAGCTGAGATAAGAACTTCAGTCTTATCTGAATTCACCTAATTCTCTGCCATCCAATGCTTTAGACACATTGTTGGGTTTAAAAGGCAAGTATACAGCTGAATGTCGTCAGCATAGAAGTGATAAGAGATGTCTTTAAAAGTTCTTATAAGATACCCCAGGGGGAGCAGATAAAGAGAAAACAACAGGGGGCCCAGGACAGAACCTTGTGGGACACCACAGGACAGGTTTTCTACTGATGAGGTATATTTTCCAGCATGAATGGAAAAAGTTCTTCCAGAAAGATATGAGGAAAACCAGTCTAAGGCTGTCCCAGAGACACCCACCCACTGTCTAAGCCTCTGAATTAAAACACTATGCTCCACAGTGTCAAACGCTGCACTAAGGTCCAATAGGACCAGTACAGAACACTCTCCTGCATCAGCCTGCATCAACAAATCATTAGTGACCCTAAGGAGAGCAGTTCCGCTGCCTCTGGAAACCAGATTGAAACCTATCTGAAATGTCATGCTCATAGAGCAGATGTGAGCCGGTTAGCAACCACTTTTTCTAAGACCTTAGAGCATATCTTTGGCCTGGGAGATAATATCAAATTATTTATAGAGCTGGCCCGATGGTATTTTGCACGCACCACTAAAACTACAAGTCCCACAATGCACTGCATGTCAATCGAGGGCCCGCACGCGAGAGCCGTTATCCGACTCCTCTCATCATCAGCCTTATGAAGCTAGTCACCTGTAGTCAACTTTCAGATATCCCTCTCCCCCAAAAATGGCTAAACAAAAGGTGGACTTTGAAAACAGGGGGGTTCAAGTCAGGTGGGAGGTATATGCATGTGCGTAACAGAGGAACTTTTGGGATTAAGATCAATGCATGGCACAACTACGGGGAAAGATCTCTTTGAAGAGGTATCCAGATGTGTAAATGAAACGAGGCTGCCTTGGGATAAACGTGTGGGACTGACGACGGATGGAGCGCCCGCGAAGTTCAGGCAAAAGAGTGGATTAGTGGGCAGGACTGGGAGAGGATGCGGGAGGAAATCAGCGCAGGTGAGCTGACAGCTTATCACTTCATCATACATCAGGAATCGCTGTGTGGCAAAGCCTTGGAAATGGAACATGTGATAAGCACCATAACACGAGCAGTTATCTTCATAAGAGCCATAGGCTTAAATCAGCGCCAGTTCAAGTCTTTTCTGGAGGAGTTGGGTTCAGAATATGGTGACTTGTCCCATCACACAGAGGTGCGATGGCTAAGCCAAGGAGAAGTGCTGAGAAGGTGTTTCGAGTGGCGTGAGGAGATCTGTCAGTTCATGGAGAGCTAAGGGAAAGACACAACAGAGCTCAGAACTCACATGCGCTCAACCCGAAGCTTCAGGAGCGGGGCCGTGTGATCACAGACGCTGCAGTGAAGGCTTTTAAAACCAAGCTGTGCCTGTGGGAGACGCAGATGCTGCAAGAAAACTTGAACCATTTTCCGTGCTACCAAACTACCTGTGTGAACAACTGTTTTCTTTGATGAAGTTAAACAAAACATCTCACAGGAGTCGTCTTACTGATGAACAGCTTCACTCAATCCTGAGGATTTCCTCAGCTCAGAGCCTGACCCCAAACATTGATGAACTTGCATCCAAGATGAGATGCTTATTATCTGGCTTAGACTAGTGTGCATCACAGAGCAGCAGACTGAGCTTTAATGTTTCCTTTTTGCACCTTTTCTCACTACCACAGGGCAATTTTGGTTTTTCTTTGCAGATTATTTTTGCTATTGTTGTTGGCCTGTGGAAAAATAGAACGAAATTAGTAAAGCTCATTCATTAGATAAGTTGCAGATTGAGCAATAAGAAATGAATGCAACATATTTTTCATTTATTTTATGTTTATAACTTAAGCTTTGCTAGTTCAATGTTCAATATGTGCAATAAGTTCATTTCAATAAGTTTTGCAATAAACATTAAACCAGTCCGGCCCTTGACTTGCACCGATTTTTTTATTTTGGCCCTCTGTGTATTTGAGTTTGACACCCCTGCCTTAAAGATAAAAGGTAACTTTGATTTTGGCCTGTAGTTTTGGTGGAGAGAGGGATCCAGATTAGATTTGTTTAAGAGTGGCTGAACAGCTGCATGTTTGAAGTAGGTAGGGACAAGACCAAACGTTAGGGAGTTTTTTATTATAGAGAGCAGAGATGGTGGTAAATGACTATCCACTAGATCAAGCAAAAGCTTTCATTTTGTAACTTATCCCTTTAGTTAGAAAAAGGCTTTCATTCACATTGAACAGGTGTGGGATTTCAAACATTTTATAACCAGTAAAAAATACACAACGATATGAAAGCTAGCTGTGTAAGTGGTTTGAAACATTTTTTTTGTAATTATTTTTCTATTTTTGTAATTTCATTGTGTGTTACTAATTAAGAACAAGTCATACTGTACATAATTTTAAATATATGAAATAGAGTGTAATCATTGGTTTAAATAGGGATGAGGTGCATCATTGCATCAGAGGACAGTTAAGGTGTGTTGAGCCGGCTCTGTTCATGAATGTTGTATGATGAGTATGATCATTAATTTACAGCAGGGCTCCAAGATGATGACACACCAGCTCAGGTGGACCTCAGAAAACTCCCACATGTAAACACACAAACACTGCAGCATTTGCATACACACACATGTGGATGTCCTCTCATGCAATCAGGAGCAATAACCCGTGCATCAGTGTATACACAGTACACACTTACACACACACACAATTTCACTGCTTGTCAGATTTCATTTTACAGATGACCAAACAGAGAGAATATATTTCACAGCTCTGATTGGTTAATTATTCTTTGTTTATGTGTGCTTGTCTTTCAGTAGAGACCACACATTATCTTGTGGCAGAGTGGTTTATAAACTGACCTGCGGTGAACAGTTATAGCTAAAATGATTAAAACGGCACTCAGCAGATTTACTTGTTTGGATGAGACCCACTCAGCCTGTGAAAGTGGTTATTAAGTGTTTTTCTGTGGTTTTAGAAGCAGCTTTCCAAAGTCTGGAAAAAAAATAACCCTTATGGCGTCAGTCATCTGTTTATCCAAAGTTAAATTTGAGGCTACAAATTTAAACCAAACTGCCTTCAAACTGTGGGCTATTATCTCAGCATTTAACCCAGACTCAAGAGAGGCAGGGGATATCTTCTGAAAAGACCAGTGGTGGACGAAGTGCACAGCTTCATTTCTTGAGTCAAAGTGTAGATACTCCTGGTCACATTATTACCCAAGTTAAAGTGCTGGAGCACTTGCTTTAAAACATCTTCAATTTAGTCTTAGATCTTTTTATTGATTATCCAAATTATATTCAAATAATGTCTGAGCAGTCAAAATGACTATGCTATGCTCATTCTAGTAGTTGCAGAATTCTGGTACACCGAATGGACCGCACCTGGGGAAATGAGCGGAGCATATGCAGGACTGCTTTAGCATTAACAGCATGATAATGACTTGAATACCAAGGCTTTCACATACAAGATGCTGTTAAGGTTTGGACCTATAGTTTTTTAAATAGGACTTAAACAGGAGACCCCAGACAGAGGGAAAGGTTGTAAAGGGATATTTATTGTAAACAGGTAGATGATAATTGGCAGCAATCATCTTGATGGGGCTGTTGTGACTCAGAGACCGAGTGGAGCTGGCAGAGAAGTTGTGTTGACGGAGCCACAGGAGCTGGGTTGTGTTGCACAGGTAGCACAGGTAGAATTGAGGCAGCTGTGTGGCTTACAGTTCTGATGATCGGAGAAAAGTATTGAAACTAAACTAGTAATGCAACACAAGACAAATGCAGAGAAGAAGCTGACTGTGGCATTAAAAGAGCAGAAATAATCTAGCAGCATGGAGAGAGAAGTCCAGAGCTGAATCATGGCAGCTAATCAAGATGAGGAACAGGTGAGGATGTGGAGAGCCCAGACCGGCAGCAATAAGCATATGGTGATAGAGTGTAACTTACTGGTTCATGGTAGGGGGCAGTAGTGGTTCTTTATGCTGGTTGCCATCCACCATAAAAATGGAGGGAAGATGGAGAAGCAGCAACAGAAGAAGAAGACTCAGTAACCAGTGAGCTAACTAGAGGAGGTGAAAGATGAAGGCAGGTTTCTCTACCTGCATTCAAATTGATTTCCCTCTTTGGAAGTTTCATGGATTTCATAGAAAAGACAGGGTTTGTAGACCAGGGGTATGGCCTAATCACTCAGAAGGAGACAGTGAGTTTTCATTTAATTAGAGGGTTCTGTCATCAAAAAAACAGAACCATATAAATCGTTAGAAAAACGTCACATATGTTTAAGCAGAGGCCACAGGTGCATCATGGTTAATTCCAAAGTGACAGGTCTGTGACCAAGCAAGAGTTTGTAGTGTCCTGGCAGCAGACATGTAAGACTATATCACTGTGCTTCTTGAATCTCAGTGTTGCATTGGTGCTTTTCAGATATCATATGGGACTTCACGGCTTTGATTCTCATCATCCCGGGTTTAAAAGGGTTCTTTGCACTTCTTGCAGGTTGCCTTAGAATTGTTGTGTGCTCATGCTAATCATTCCCTGTGCTTTTCATCATGAAGCTAAACTTCTATGGAATTCAAATCATATGACCAAGCAAATACCGCTAATTTTAAATATTCTAGGAAATATACTCAGACATGTCTCGGTCAAAGTGCCATTTTAAATTATTAACTGTGACAAGTAAAACTAGGACAGATACTTTTTATGACCTCTAATGTTTCCAAATAAAATGTAACTTTTAAAAACTTTTCTAGGATCTGCAGGAACTCTGTTCACTCCTCCACTGGTTGGAATAAACTGAAGTTTAATGGAGATTAGTCTCAGTTGATGAGCTAGATTTGAGGAGTTACAAGACACATCCTGCAACACCTTCAAAGCCACGCAATGAAAAAAACAACTCTGGTTTGGTCATACACACACACACACACACACACACACCAACACCAACAACAAAGACGTTAACGGGGTGAAAGCTAGCTTCCCTCCTTAGTGTTATCTGATCTGCAATGCTAATCTGTAGTGTTTGTCTTCTGTCAAAGAACTGTTTATTGCTGATTCTCTCAATACACTTAATCCTGTTTGAACATGCAAATGAAGGAGTGAGGAGCAACACACACACACACACACACACACACACACACACACACACACACACACACACACACACACACACACACACACACACAGTTATATACATAAATGATCACCCACAAACAGAAGGATGCATTGGAGCAAACACAACGTCAGCTAATGTGAGCATCAAGCACTCACACACACATACACACACACATACACACACACACACACACCCACACACACACACAAACACACACACACGCAAGGCGAACAATGTCTGCAACTCACAAGCTATTTGGCTGATGGAGGGGCTGATGAGACCATAAGGCTGGTAGTGTGGAATCACCTCCTAAAACACACACACACACACACACAAACACACACACACACACACACACACACACACACACACACACACACACACACACACACACACACTTCCAGTCACCCCCTATCACCATTAGAGACATCACAGAAACACACACACCGCCCAATCAGGGCCCAATGAGCCCATACCAAGAGAGAAATGGGTAGAAACGTCAGGACAGAAGAGAGAGTGATCACTGGAGCTTTGAAGTCACGTCTCAATTTCAGATAGAAGATGGGAGTCTATTTTGTAGGAGTGAAAGAAGCAACAGGAGATCTGGAATCTGAGGTAAAAAAAAAACATGCCCTGTATTTTATATAACATTATTTTTGGTTGTTCCCTTTACTTCCTCCTTTTTTTGTCTCTAATCAGGAGTCTTTCCATAACCTGGGTTTAGTCTTTCCATGGCTGGAGTAATCTCAGGTCCTTCTCTGTTACCTCTGCCACTCTCTTTTTTTTTTTTACCCCTTCCCTGTTATGCTGTTCTTCCATTTCTCAAAAGAAGGAAATTGCAGTTACCAGACAACAAAATTGGTTTTCTATGTGTGTAGCCAGGACAGTCCACAGGAAGAGCAATGCTAGGGACAACCTGATCACACACGTCATTTAAAATCTGTCTGCAAAAAGGAGTCAGGAAATAGTGACAGTTAGCTGGTACAAATGTGAGAGCAGCCTGAGGAGCTACTGGACTCCAACCATCTCTGATAGAGAGACGTGGAGCAACTTCCTGCCCAGCAATCCAGACAACGTTAGCAGAGCTAGTGAGAATATCTCTGAGTGACCAGTCACCAAACAGTAAACCATTAGCAGCTGTGATAACAGCAAGATTGTTAAAAGTTGGGAAATATTAATCATTCATGTTTAAAGGTGTGTTGTTTGTGTTGTCCATTCACCTTGTCTAGTATTGTCTTCCATGGAAATGTACAGTTTGATGTGAATTATGATAAGTAGGGTAATGTTTATACGTCACTGTGAATGGACATGTTCTGTTTGATTTTAATTCATGTTAATGGCACTAGATATGTTTTAGCATCTTGCTACTCCTTTTCACACATGTAGATTAAAATGTTTCAGTGTTTGCTGATGGAATTGATTGATTTTGTTTTTTATGTTCATGTTTATGTTTATTTATTTGAACAATTAAAAGAAAATACATACAAAAAATAGCAAAGATAAATAATATAATGTGCAGCAAGAGGCAGAAAACTCAGAGAGCTTATTTGAAGCCTCCACCCAAATAGTGTTCTAATATCAAGAATTAATTAAAAAATAGTAAATTGACATATATAAAGACAATAGTTGATACTAAAAATAAATTAACATAAGAATATACAAAATTAACAATTAATATAAACACAGTTATTACATCAACAGAATTCATAAGTACAAAATATGAATATGATGAGTATGGATACCTACTCTATGAGAATGTGGTTGAGCATGATGCGTATAATTAAGTAACAGTGGTTAAAAGTTTTTTCAAGCATCCTTTATAACATTTTAAAGATAAATAGTTTTTCGCTACATTGGAATATATATCCCAGAATTTAGTGCCCCTGAAACAAATTGAGAATTGACTTCTACAACTTCTACTTCTTTTTTTTTTGTTATTCCTTCTTTTTACTTGTATGGGTTTTTTTTGTTGTTGTTGTTTTTTAATACATGTTAGAAATAAAGACATCAAATCAAATGTTCAGGGGGATATGAATGTTTCTAGGTTTTTTGGCTGTATAATAAATCATTTTTTAAATAATTAAATCGTCTTGAAATCATTTTTTTTGTGTCAACTTTTTTATGTGTTTGGTTGGTGGAAGGGTAATCAGTGGGATAATCATTGCTTCATGTTGGAGCCTGCTCACCCTGTTGGGATTCTAATTTGTAATCCCTTACTAACTTACTTTACAGTTAAATTGTAGTTCTATCATATTCATTACATTTTTACACATTGTTTAGAGATCCACAGAAGTCAAGTTATTATTCTCAAATCTTGTCTTTCAGTGAAAAAAGAAATGGAACTTGTTAGTCTGAACCAAGCGGCAACCTCCGGCCGCAAAAATTGAAGCCATTGCAGAAGTGTTAAAAACTACAGTTCTTCCAGTGTCCGCTTGTGGCTGGCTCCGGAAGTACTGTGCACACCAATTCAAGAAAGACGATCTTTACAGCAGAAATAAACATGTTTACAGCCTGGTACAAAAGACGAGTGTAGTCTGGATAGCTCATTTCTCAATCGGCACACACTGTACAGGGTGAATTTTTTCATAACTCTGCAATTTCAAAGATATTAAGATTACTTGTTTCACATTATGTGAGGCACAGCTGACTTGATTGACAGCGGAACACTAGCTGTTGGCTAGGAGGCTCAAAGCCCGCCTCTTTACCTCACACTAAGTTTGGTTGAGTTCAGCATTATCAATATGGCTCCCACCAACGATTGGCTTCAAAACAGGGCTTTGAAAACAACTTTGTTAAAGAATTACATTGTTTGGTTTTGCCAAGTTATTTAAGAAAGCTCTTTTGCCAGACAGGAAGTTGATGCTAATGACTCATGTGACATATTGATCCATTGCTCCTGTTGATCAGACGACTTCAGGGTTAGGCAAGCAAAATAATTGGCTTAAGTTAGCAATGGACCATAATGATTCAAAAAATACTTAATACATAACCTTTACCTTTTTCTGTTATGTGTGGCCCACTAAGATGTTTTCTATTTTGTTCATTACCATATGCCACCCTTAAACCAAACCAAATGTGTCCCACCTTGGCACATTTCCAGCCGACATGCTGGGTCTTCTAGGGGTAAATAAAGCCTACAGGAACAGGCTTAAACCAGATTCACAATGTAGTGTCCATATGGAGCCACTATGGGCCTCATGTCACATATAGGCGCAGGTCTCTTATTGATTTCTGACACGGGGAAATTCAGCCAAAGGGGCCACTTTGTCTAAGTGGGCCAATCATCAGTCGCGTATTTGACTAACTAATCAAGTTTAGAATTGAGGGCAATTATCAAGTAAATGATCAACCAAATTTGAAGGACGGGTGCTGAAATACGTTTTAAAATTAGCTGATGCCCTGAAGTCAATCCAAATCAACATCTCTTCACCATGATGTGAAACACAGCAGAGGTCCGGTAAAACAAGCAGAGCACACTTTACAGCTCCCAGCCAATGTGTCGACATCTCTTATACATCTGTCCTTTCTTCCCACCTTCTTCCTCCCCTTTTCCACCCCTTTTCCTTTCCTTGCCTCCTCCTCCCTTCCCCCCTTGTCCCTCAAGTTTGCCTTTCAGCTCTTTCTCCTACTGGATGTCCCACTGGGAGCAGAGAGCCTCCACAAAGCTCCGACACCCAGAGTGAAAAGGGGCTGCGAAAAGAGAGAAAAGGCGAGGGGAAAATAGAGGGCGAGAGGTCGCAGAGAAGAAGAGAAGAAGAAGAAGAAGAAGAGGAGCAGGAGCAGAGGTGCAAAGAGAGCAGAGAATAGGGGACAGAGAAAGAGCAAGGGGAAGACTTAAAGAGAAGAAGGATATTGAGAAAAGGAGGCAAATAGAAAGCGGAGAGGGAGAGATAGTCAGTGGGGAAAGAGAACAAGAGGCAGGAGAGAGGATAATGGAAAGAAGACAAAGATGTGAGGAAGAGCACAGAGAGGAGATAGAGGCCGTTAGGGAAGGAGGGATTGGATTTGACACAAACAAGAGCATCCAGCAGAGCAGAAAGGTGGAGATGAGAAAAGGGGAAGAGACAGACTTGATGAAAAGAAATCAAGCTCTGAATAAAAGAGGGAGGGGGCGAGTCGGTTGCCTGGAGCCTGAATGGGAGTGTGTATTGTGAGGGATGGAGGGTCATAAGTAGCTGCTAAAAGGCTGGTGCCACCTCTGCTGAGGAGGAGCCCTTCACAGAACATCTCATCAACTGAACGTGTGTGTGTGTGCGTGTGTGTGTGTGTGCAATTCAGAGAGGAAGTGTCTTCAGGCGCAAAGGCAGCAAACGGCATGCTCATGAGTTCGCCATAGGTTAGGTGATTGCACACTTCCCCTCCCCCTTCACACACACTCACTAACACTCATTCTGTCCACACATTCGCTGTCTGGCCAACCCACCGCCTGTTGACACCTCAGTCTTAATCATCACCTCTGTGCCAGGCTGTCAAAATGTTCCTCTGATCTGAGTCTGTCACACGTGCTGCGTTGACATGCACTGAAGAAATCTGATTACTCTCATCTTTAGCAGTAACTAAATCTATGGAGGGGCAATGTAAATGAGTAACCTGAGTCCCTTAACAAGAAATTAGATTTAGAGAAAACTGCATGAAAGAGTTTTATTTTTGCTGGTGAAAAATGCTTCTTTTCAAATTTACAAGGTTCTTAATTTATTTTATTTTTTTAATCTGTATGAGGTATGATGTATGATGTGGTGGAGCAAACAGGTACCAAAGGTCTTAAATTGAAAGGGCTTCTAACTAGGGCTGTAAACGTTAATGCATTCAATGTGATCAGATAAGGTCAAACATTAAGGCATTGATTTGTATTGATTTCGTGCTTTCTACACAGCTAAGCCCTGCGTTGGGAAATAACATCACTTCAGCTTTGAATGGCACATTTCTCTCCCAAACCGCTCAGTTGGCATGTCACAAGTCGAAAGCATGAATGCATAAATAATGGACGTAGTATCCGTAGCCGCTTGGTCAACAATGATATGCACTGTAGATTTACAACTCGTGAGTCCACCACCACAGGGATTTTGGTGTCATTGTAAGGCACTGGTTTGAGCACAAGTTATAGGCTGAAAAAAGGGCTCAGACTGCAAATGTCTTTGCAAAAAAAGATGGCGGTTTTATTGATAAAAAAGTGAAATTGAATGATTTAACCAAAATCAAATACACTCAAAAAGAAAACCCATCCTCACAGCAGGCTGATGCCAGCAACAATCTCCCCCCAGTTCATGTCAGTCTGCTATTTTATACATGTCGTGGCCCGCCCTGAGTTGAGTAAACCATTGGAAAAGGAAAACCACTGATTCATTAGCCCACTGAAAAAAACTCAAAGAGCAAATAATGAAAATATTTCAAAGTGGGAAATCAAAACATCAATACAAGCATAATCCTTTTAACTTGTGAGATTTACCCCTTTTTGTAGATACACTTATCAAGTGCTCCACACTGACCAGCCAGGCACAGGTGGCCTCACTTGGTTTAATTACTCTGCTGTTGGGGAATGTGGTTCATGTGAAAAGACATGGGGAAACCTTTCCATATGCACTTCTTAAACAGAATTAAAACATCCCTGAAGTACTTCATGTTTGACCAAATATGAGCGAAGCATACAGGTGCAGTTTACCAGACCAATGTCAGCAGCCAACTTCAGCACAAAAGCCGGCAGAGCACTATCTTGGAGTGTGCTGATCATCACAGATCTGTGGATGAAACTAAAGCAAAGACGTTGGCAGGGAAATATTGTGACCAGTCATGGAGCTTACCATACTGGGGAACCATGCACCATGATGGTTAAATAAGTCAACGGGCATAAATGAAAGGAAACCAACCAATCAATTATTCTCAATCATTCTTTTTTTTAATTAGCCAGCTAACATTATCTGGGTACAAACACATGGCAACATGTGGTTGGCATTGTGCCCCTGCTCAACTAGCAGGTATGAATCCAACATTCATTATTCTTTTAACTCTATTTCAATCTGTACCATTTCCAAAGGGAAATATCTGTCCCTTTAACCGAGACATGTTACATCAATTTCACCAGATACTCATGAACTCTGTCTCAGGGTGCTTAAGTTGGAGGTCATGAAACAAAACCATTCACTGAAAAATGCTAAAAGGTTTGTAGAACTGAGTGAAACTGCATCAGCTGTGAGAAGTCCCTATCACATTACACACAGCTATGTGATGCATGATGGTGAAATGACACTGAAAGTAGTTTAAAAATGAAAATGCTAAACATGAAGTCCTGGATTACTGTACCGACTGGGGGCAGCTTCAGGTCCAATCGATGAATGTCACGTTCAGCTCTGCAAACTTGCTTTCAATGTGCCCCATTTCTACGTACCTTTTTGACTCATGGATGTTGATGTGCTTGTTTCATCTCAAAGATTGCTGTAGATATATTTCATTGTTCTGAACTGTGCAGTCAATCTCCAATTAAACTCTTTAGTCCAAAATGTTGGCACCATTGTCAGGTTTACCTGAGAAACCTGTCTGGCTCTGACTTAAAGATTTACTTCAGGGATTAAAGGGTCCAAGCTGACAGGAACAAATATTTGCCATGGACCTGTCCTTGTGTCCAAAATAACAAAATCCCTGATAGTTGCAGTAATCTGGTTTCCTGTGTGCATGTAAACATAGATGCTGTCCTGTCAGCATGTTGACAATCCACAGGTCGATGTTGCTCTGATTTGAATGTCTCCGAGTAGACATTAAGCTAGTGTGTTTAAGAAAGAGATAGTAGTCTAAAGAACTGTTATAGTAAGCAGGTGGGCCTCTACTCTGTTATCTAGTAAAGACAGCTGCAGGAGCCACATTTGTCAACAGAGCTGTCAGTCATCTTGTAGAAAGACTTGGACATAAATCAGCACAATAATGACTGAAACCATGTTTGAGAAAAGTGTATTTGACATGTATTTTAATGTCATAGTTTGACCCATGTTCCATCTGCTAACATGAAGGAGGCGGGGTTTGAGCCCTAACATGCAGCCAGTCAGCAGGGGGAGCTCTAAATCTTTGGCATTCACAGTCAGTGAACATTTACGTCCATTTTAATTAGCAGTCTGTGTTTTAAACTCTGAGTGTCAAAATGTTCTCATTCAAATCAAAGGTACACATGCGTCTTAATCACATCACTCAACTTCTCTCTACTCAGCATGACTTTAATCAGACTGAAGAAGAGCTGCACATGTAAACATGTCATTTTCTGAAAAGGCTCATCCATCAATGTATTCATCCATTCGACTTATGTGCAATGAGATCTGGTATAGCAAAGTCTGCTGAATGACATTTGTGTCATCACATGCAGCTCCTCTCGGTGATGTCCGGGGAAAAATCCTTGACCCCTCCTGCACACTCTTCCAAGGCCTCACCTCTCGCCTACGCCAAGCAGGGTGTTTCCAGCGGGTGTGAATTCATCTATCACAGATTAACCTGCTGCTGTGTGCTTGATGTGTCAAGAACAAGTCACAAAAATGTCCTAACCAGATCCTCCAGACACTGTCTGGACAATTTGTGTGGGTGAACAGCTTTAATGCATCAGTATAGAAAAAAGAATTGAGTTTTAGTGGGATGCAGGATTTTGACCTCTCTGTTTTAGTTGAATAGGTCATTCTACTCAAGGTTATAATCAATGAAAACCCCCCAGCAGAATGAAACCTAATGGGTCATAAAACAGGGGATGGGGTGACAGCAATGCTTCATTGCAACCCTGCTGTTATGCTAGTTCCCAAAAACTTGTTTCAAACATTACATTAGCTGTAATGAAGCTTCTTTTTGCCACAGTTGGTGTTCTTTTCTAATCTTTGCTTTACTTAGATCTAATGTAAAGGCAACTCCCCTGAATGCCAAGTGTAATCCAACTACTGTACGTATTTCCATTTTTTTTAAATGTTTTTTCTGCCTGTCTGAAGAACTCTTATTTGTAACTGATGCATACACTGAAACCTGAGCCTAAAAGTGACATGTATCACTTCCCACACACAATCTGTGTGAACATACAGGCATTTTGGAAGCAGAGGAATTCACAATGTAGATGTGAGGTGGTAAATTGGGCCTGTCACACATTTAATTTTACTTAACAAGGCTTGACGGCAATGCACGGTTAAAAACAAAGTACACGGTTCTACACTGCTAACAAAGCATGGCCAACTTTGTAAATCTTTTACAGGCAGTGTTCCAAATAACTCTAGAGATACAGGACTCTGATGATTTAGATAATGCATGGATTCGTGGAAGACAGACCGTCATATGTGGCTTTTGTTTAAAATTTTTTAATGATTCATAGTTTTTTATTGTTATTTTCACAGTTAACAAGCATAAGCAAGCAGTGGCACCCTGAATGGCAAGGACCAGCTAGAACTAAAATAAACACAATACAATTACATACACACATTTAAAAATAATAATCATAGCAACAACCACTACATACACACAAAAATGAATAAATAAAATAAAAACAGATGCACAAACAGCTTAAAATTGGACAGCGTTTCTTGTTGAGTTGTACCACAGTATTCCCACAATTGTTTACCTCATTGTTGTAGTTCAACTGAAATCATTCTCCTCTTTTCTGAGTTGGAAACGTCTTCAGTCAGACAATAAAAATGAGTGATAATGCCCCCACTTCAAGTCCTACTCCTCCACCCTATCTAGAAGCCTGTACGATAATCTTTCCAGGGCAGCAAGCTGACCAAGAGAGGTGTACCATGAAGATAAAACTGGTGCTGAAGAGGCCTTCCAATGAGAGTTTTCCTTCTTAACATGAGGAGAGTCTGGGTCCAGTCTGCAAGTGGTGGGGCCAGGCTACCTAGAGCAGAGGGGTCACCCAAAATAAACAAGCTGGGAGTGAAGGGGATATCCTGGCCAGTAATTTTCTTTACTGTGGTGTGTATCCCTCACCAAAACTCCTGAATCCTGGAACAGCTCCAGAGCATATGCACTAGAGTACCATCTTTATCATGACACCTCCAGCATGCTGGGGTGTCAACTAGACCCACTCTATGCAGCCTGGATGGCGTCCAGTAAACTCTGTTCAAAAATTTCAACTGGATCAATCTTGTGAGCAATTCTCTTGACATTTTTTTGCTTTTGTTTAGTTTTGATTGCGTTTGTCTTGTTTGATTTTCTGTCACATGGTTGTAGATTTACCTTGTGTTTCACCTGTGTATATTCTGTATTAGTTTTAAGTTCCTTAAGTCATCCTGGTGTCTCTTGGCACCTTGTCTTGTGTTGTGTTTCTAGTCTATCCTGTTTCCTGTTTTGTTTTGTAGATCTTGATCCCTGTGTGTGTGGTTTGGTTTTACTTCCTGTCCTTGTGTGTTTCCCCTCCATTTTTATTGGACTCATTAGTTTCACCTGTGTCCACACCTGTTACTCGTTACCCAGTGTGTATTTAGTTCCCTCGCAGACCGGTGCACTCAGATCTTTAACATTGAGATTAGTAACTGATTTGGTGTGTTGAACCTTTACACCTCTAGACTTAACACATAAAGGAGACCCCAGTTTGCTCTTGTGAAAGAGAACTAGTGTCACAATTAAAAAACATGTTCAAACAAATGTTGAATTTAAAAGAAAGTAAAATGAGTCGTTTTCAATTTGTTATTATCAGACATGATCAAGCACTCCACACAGCATATTTACCAAGGATGTCAGAAAACTGTGTAATACTGAATCTTAAAAGCAACTTCAGCTTAATGGTTTTAGAAGCTTTAGTCACATTCAAGGAAACAGACGAAGGCAGGTTTACTTCAGCAAAAACATGTTGAGAGAAATCAATACCAATAACATGAGGGATGTACAGAGCTAAGATGACATGACATTT
Source organism: Notolabrus celidotus (assembly GCF_009762535.1). Taxonomy (NCBI): domain Eukaryota; kingdom Metazoa; phylum Chordata; class Actinopteri; order Labriformes; family Labridae; genus Notolabrus; species Notolabrus celidotus. The sequence continues at coordinate 29,206,785 of NC_048286.1, forward strand.
TTTTTTTTTGATGAATATTGTTGACACAATTGGATGTCAGGAAAAAACAGTGTCTTTGTTTGACCTTCACACACCTGTAAAAAATCTTTCAGTGATGTGTCCACAAAAAGAAGATTCAGATGTTAACACTTGTGGGACAAGCTTTCTGGATTTTTTAAAAATCTGGATTTTTTAATCTGGATTTTTTTAATCTGGATTTTTTCATCTGGATTTTTTTTCATATGGATTATTTAATCTGGATTTTTTCATCTGGATTTTTTCATCTGGATTTTTTTAATCTGGATTTTTTAATCTGGATTCTTTAATCTGGATTTTTTTAATCTGGATTTTTTCATCTGGATTTTTTTTTCATATGGATTATTTAATCTGGATTTTTTCATCTGGATTTTTTCATCTGGATTTTTTTAATCTGGATTTTTTAATCTGGATTCTTTAATCTGGATTTTTTTAATCTGGATTTTTTAATCTGGATTTTTTAATCTGGATTTTTTAATCTGGATTTTTTAATCTGGATTATTTAATCTGGATTTTTTTCATCTGGATTTTTTTAATCTGGATTTTTTTAATCTGGATTTTTTAATCTGGATTTTTTAATCTGGATTATTTAATCTGGATTATTTAATCTGGATTTTTTCATCTGGATTTTTTTTATCTGGATTTTTTTTATCTGGATTTTTTTTATCTGGATTTTTTTATCTGGATTTTTTAATCTGGATTTTTTCAATCTGGATTTTTTAATCTGGATTTTTTAATCTGGATATTTTTCATCTGGATTCTTTTTTATGTTTTAATTTTTGGAAAGATTAAATTGAATTAAAACAACACCTGGTTTCAAACTAATAATGAATTCATATTTATCTCTTGTGTTCAGTGCCCATGAAAAACTAATTTTTGCTTCATCGGCGGTCTTTGACTCAACCTTTCAAACAACGTGTTCAATACAGATTTTTCATAATCTATGACACAATCAGAAACACTTTCTCTTTTATGACTTCTCCAGTTGAATTTCTCTTTTTTTATATTTCATCGGACAGTCCAAAAAAAGTTTGATTATTAGAATCTGTAACTAGGGATTAAACTCTTGTGTTTTGGCTGCTGTTGGGATAAAACAGAAATATACAGGGGCCACTTTTGGATGAGACAATGATCTGACTCAGATCAAGCGGGGTCTACTATTCTCCAAGCACAGGTCAGTGCGTCATAAAACCATGCCTGTGACCAAACACAGTCACATGCCGACTGATTATTCGAGCCATTATCTTTTCTTCCCATGTTGTTATTGAAGCGCATCGTGAAACAGTGCAGCTCAGAAAGACAAAACTACATACAAAATAAGTTGAAATTCTTCTACCCTCAATGTAGAAAGAAAGAGAAAAAAAAGGATGATGGGGGAGAGAGAGATAAAGGTAGATACATTTGCTCCACTGTCCTCCAGTGATGGACCAATCAAGTGGAGTGTTCATGGTGGGGAAGACGTGTTTGGAGGATGTCGACACCTTGGTTAGCAGGACTCTGGGAGACAAGGTGTCTGAGAGTCAAGGGTAACACACATACATACACACACACACACACACACACGCACATGCACACACACACACACACACAGAGAGAGAGAGAGAGTTTGTTTGGCTATTAAGTATCTTCAAACTAGTGAAGGAAGCGTTTGAGAGTGTGTGCGGTGTGTGTGTGTGTGTGTGTGTGTGTGTGTGTGTGTGTGTGTGTGTGTGTGTGTGAGGGTGTACCTCTCAACTCCTGGAAAGTTACATATCATGGCCTCAGAGCAGCTGATGCTTGTTTGAAATGTGTGAAAACAAAGCGTAACTGCAAATTATGGAACAATGATGTATGAGAGTGTATTGGAGCGTGGGGGGTTGGATTTCTGAATGTGTGTGTGCATGAGGTGTGGGTGGAAATAAGTGTGAATGCTTCTTGGATTTCTTGAACATGTGCCATGTCTGATCATCTGTATTTATTCCAACTGGATGAAAAACTATGAAAACGTTAATGATGTGCTAATTAGTGAGGTGGTTTCTGGATTTAAATGCTAAAGTGGTGAAAATACAATCAGGTTGTAAATGTTTGTTACAGCATTCCTGCTAACAAACCCGTTCCATGTGACAAACATGCTGATTGATCATTCTGTTGTTGTCAGTAACATTAGCTCTGTTCTGTTCGAGGCTCCCACTCTGCCATGATGTGGAGATGAGGATCCTGAACTAAAACAGCTTCAATTTCACAAGCAATTATTGTTCTTTTTCCACGTTAATATGTCAGAATGTCCTCATGTAAAAAAAGTTTTATACCAAACTCTAAAGCCTGGTTTATACTCCTGCGTCGAATCGATGCAGTATAGGTCTATAAGTATGCGTAGCCCCCGTACCTACGCAGAGGCCTACGCACGTAGATGATGCACAACTCCTCCGTGTTCAAATCGACAGGACCGCAAGCCCTGTGATTGTTCTGCTCAATGGCATTGTATTTCCTGCATTCACAGTACCTCCAGAATCGTCACACATAGGCCTTACATTGGCCGTGCATTTCATCTCCTTCAACGTGTCCTCTGTAAACATTGCTATATGCCCAAGCCTTCAGCTGCTCAGCACCCAGACCCTGGAACTCCCTCCCCCCCACACATAAGACAGTCAGACATTATAACATCATTTAAGTCCCAGCTCAAAACCCACCTTTTCAAATTAGCATATTCACTCTAACTGGACTCTCTGCACTTCACTAGTTTTTATTTTATATTATTATTTAGTCTGTTTGTTTTAATGATGAATGTTTTTTTTAATTTTATTCCCTGTAAGGTGACCTTGGGTGACTTGAAAGGCACCTCCAAATAAAATGTATTATTATTATCATCATTATTATCATTATTATTATTATTATTATTATTATTATTATTATTATTATTATAAACAGCAACATATGTCAGCTCTAAATTAAAACAATACGTTAGGAATCGCTGTGAAAAAGCAAGCAGAAAATGTAACTGGGCCAGAAACAGGCGTATAGAGACTACACTGCCTCAAGCGTTTCAGCAGCGTATTGCTGCGCAACACAAACACATGTAGTGCTCATGTCCACATCTGCCACTGCTGTGTAGGGTCAACTCAAAAGTATCTACCAGCCTTCAATTCAAGTCAATTCCTAAATATGAGTTTCAGATTTCCCTCGAGTTCCAACCCGTTCAGTGTGTCAGGAAACAGTCTGATCAACTTGTCACAGCAGACCAATGATGCAATTATTATCTGAATTATCTTGTTTTGAAGTGGGGATGTATGAGGTTGTCAGTTGTAAGTGTATTAGCCACAGTGTATGCCAGTCAGCTCAGCTTCTTTGCTGAGAAATATGTATGTATATGTAATGTATCAAGCTCACTTTGAGTACTCCAAACATAAATGTTGATGTAAGTGTAAGTTACATTCAGGAATTGCCATCATAAAGCCCAGCTCTGTTTGCACTGTTCGTGGACGAATCACACGTTCCTCCACTGATGAGCTGTTTGGGTCTGCCTGCTCTGAAGAAGACAAAAATACAGCAAAACTCAAATTAAAGACCAAACGAACGACCACAGGAGAGAGGGGAGAAAATCTGAGCTCACTGGAGGGCAGGAGATTTCCAAGTTACCTGGTGGTGCAGGTGTGTGAACTGTGAGCCCATGCTCATGAACCGAGAGAGCTACTGCTGTCATGAAGTTTAAAGTTCAAGGATTTTAAAGGTTGATAGCATAGCTTCTTATGTGGTTCTCTGGGCAGATTCAAAGGAAAGGGGCAGAGCTGACTGATCCCTTGTGGGTAAAACATTAAATTCAACAGTTACTTCATACACCCCACTCAAAAACAACGGACTATCCCTTTAACTACACAGGAAATAACTCCACCCTGAATCATTGCTTCTTAAGACAAATTTGCAAGAAGACTTAAAGGGCACATTTTTCTACTTTCTGCTTCCTGAAGTAAAAAAGAAGGTCTGAATAACTTAATCCAGCAGCTGCCTCTGGGCTCCAGACCCTCAGAGGCCCCCCTAAGTCCCAGGTTCACTGCGTGGCAATCACTTCATGTTAATTTGATTATGAGATAATACAGGGTAAAATGCAAAGGGATTTAATGTGCCTTTTGTTTTCTTATCTAATCCTGAGGCCACATTTTATTGAGGGCCTTTGTGCCATGATCTAATTTAAGACACTGAAAAATTACAGTCAGTGTGTGCTTACAGGCGCAAACCGTAATGAAATTTTGATTTCAATCTTAGAATATGTTTGCTTGAGTTACACAGCTCAGTACACACTTTTGGTTCCCCACTGAGAAACATTGGTGTGTCCTTGGTATCCATTCAGCCTCATGTATTATTAGTGCTTGCTTTGGTACCTCACTATGTTCATATTTTTGTAACTTTTAGAGGACGAAAACTGAACACATTCAGGTTCAGTTTTTAACAGTGATCATTTTCTCTCTGTAGTTCTTTGGCATTAGCATTAGCTTTAGCATCACAGAGCCAGCTGTTCTCTCCATGGCGGCGACTCTTTCACCAAATCACCCTCTCAAACATTGTTTACAGGCTTTGTTTGACAAAAGAGAATAGGCTAGACTTTCAGGTAATGTAGTGATACATCATTAGGAAACAACATTAGAGTGTATAATAAATGATGTAGTATTCGTGACGTAACCCATCTGTTCTGAAGCCAATCTGGTAGGAGCCATATTAGAAATGCTGAAGTCAACCTACCTCCTGTCTAGCTAGTGTGAGGTAAAGAGGCGGGCTTTGAGCCTCCTAGTCAGCAGCTACAGTATTTCCACCTGTCAGTCAAGTCAGTCATGTCCTAATTTGGGCAAAACTTGTAATCTTAATATCTTCTGAACCGTTGCATTTGAAAAAAATTCCCCCTGTACAGTGTGTGCCGATAGAGCAATTAGCTCTTCAGACCAAAGCCGTTTTTTGAACCAGGCTATGTGGTTTCCTGTGTTTCTGAAGCCAGCCTCAAGTTGACACTCAATGAACTGCAGTTTATTACACTTCCTCATGGGCTTAATATTTTGAGACTGGAGGTTGCTGCTTGGAACAACTTGAGAAGTTTCAAAATGGTTGATGGCGGCCATGTGTCCTACAGGTAAGTCATTCCTGAGTGAGACTGAAAACAAAAATAAGTGTTACACCCACTTCACTTGACATGATCACAGTTACACATCTTTTAAAGCAGACGTGTGCTTCCTGCTTGTTTTACGGCTGCTTTTGTCAAATTCTTGGTGAACGGTTGATCACGTGAACCTAAAAAACCTCTATCCAGAACATCAGCCAACATAACTCATTATGAATGAGGCAGAGCCAGAGGTGGGCACAGTTCATCCAAAATTAAACTTTTCACAAAGTTGTTTACTTTGTTAACAATGAATCATTTACATTTGTACAAAATTAGCCAAAGTTAACATTAAAGTTAACTTTAAAACCAGTTGAAAGTCCAACGGTGAAGGATTTAATCCTAACACATTACATCCATAGAGATCCACAGATTACTTAAAATCTACGAAGGCCATATGCTTTTGCTCATGTTGTGTGGGATCCATCTTGCCATGTTAGAGCAGGGTTTTCTTCTTCCACAGATAAACAACCTCAAAGTTTGGCTCCAAGTGATGTTTTTAGGCTCTTTCAGCTCCCAAACGTCTCTTCATTTTATTGATCACATGCAATAGCCAGCTTTTAAAGCCAAGTCATTCACGCCGGCAGATCACGATTGAATACATAAATGTTGATGTTATAGAAATTGAATAAAACAGAAGTTAAAGGATCCATAATTTGTTTTCAAATTAATGTCAATGCTAAACGTTAATATAAAAAGGAACAACTGTAATCAATGATTAACGGATTGAAGGAAGTTTGCCCAGCTCTGATTGGCTGTGGTGCAACAGGTCTAAAAACAAAGCAAGCTTCTGCAGAAAGACGTGTTTTCACTTATTATCAGCTTCACATTTATTCTTTTAACACTTTGCATTAAAATTATTTTCTGGTTTTGTTTTATTATCCCATTTATGTATTCACCACATTATGGATTGTTTTTATTCATTGACAAAAATGGATAGTAATTTGTTTTAATAAAGTTTTTATTTTCTCGTCATGAAAAAAGATGTTTCACGTTTTTTATTTAAGATGACATTGAAGAAAGAACTACTACTGATAAGTGAGTCAATCATAACAGAGTATGGTCAGTAGATCTGCTCTGTTTGTAGAGCTAACATTTGTTGGGATTTTGCACTTTATAAATAAAGATTGATTGATTGATTGATATTTCATTCATTAAGCAATAAATCATAAAAAAGTGATCTTAAGGACTAAACTGATTTATTTGTGCTATAATTCAAAGAGAACCGACATTGACCCATGACCAAGCACTTGGCAACAGTGGCAAAGAATGACAACACTTTAATAACTCTTGTTTGTAATGTATAACCTGGTGTATGGCTCATCGTCAGTGACCTTTCAATCACAGACCACTCTGTCCATCTTCCTCTTTTCAGACAGAAGAGAGAAATTGGAAGAAGGGGAGGCAGAGAGAAAACCGGATATTTGGAAAAAGAGAGGTTAATGTAAGGGTAAGAAAGAGAGAGGAGGGAGTGACTGGAGGAACCAGAGAGAGAGTGATTGCCTATTGACTTGATGAGAGAAGGGATGCATCATTATATAATTGTAAATCCCACAAAGATGGGGTGTAATAGGGCTGTCTCTCCTCCCACTGCTGCTTTGGTAATTTATCCTTCTCTCTTTCCATCCCTCCCTATCTCTCTCCTTCACCCTGTCACCCATCAATCTTTTTCCAATTACCTGCTCTGTCTATCCACAAATCCATCATAATCATTTCCATGGTAACGGGTTGCATCCTCCATTGGCTTTGGCCTATTGTTCGATATAATTGCACACCAAAAAGCAGTCTTTAGAAGAGAGGAGGGGATACACAGAGAGACACCGGTCTGGATATTGTCTCTGTTCAAGAGTTTACTTCATGGAAGATAGTCGACTTCATTTCAATCATCGTCCATTTATTGGACCCTTTATTAGCTATTATGTTTAAACTGACTGAAGCCGAGACAGCTGTAACATCAACTCCATCTGCTTAATTGTCAGTAATTGTGAGAATGGGAATGAAGAAGTGCCCATAGAAGATCAGTTAACTACAAAACAGAAAGCTATTTGTTTGGATCAAATGGGGGAAAAGCTCTCAGAAATCTATTACGCTGTTTATTTTATGTACTCAGACATAACTGTAAAAAATAATAGACATCATTTTAAAAGGACGTCAGCGCTCCTCTTCCCTCATTAACAAAATCTATTTTAAAACAAACTCTAACTAGGCATGAAGGTCATAAATATGCTTGGCTTAATGGCGTGTGCAACAAAATGTTCCCTGTGTACCCAGATCTTATCCTTTCTTTCTGAATGCAAACTATTAGCTTCAAAATAGAAGAAGCATTGCCCCAGAATAAGCAAACTACCACAAACTTAGTGTATGAAAGGCACTTCTAATATCTTTTTTTTGTCATATAACGGACAAGAAATGCACAGAGAGGTATTTCATTGTGTTAAGCTATTTTACCCAGATGATGGTGCTCAAAGAAACAAGCCACTTCAGCCTTAGCACGCCGGATACAGTGAGGAAGACCAGTCATGCGTTTTAAGAAAGTGGTGGTATACTTTTTAGTAAATGAGTCTTGTGGAGAGCTGGTTTGATTGAAAAGACTCTTCAATTTAACACAAGTGAGCAGCAGAGGGGGATGATGCTAGTCATGGGGATTTGGTCATGGGTAGTGGGTCCGTCCATACCTCACAACCATAAACACTACCTCAACTGAGCTCATCTACTGCATGGGCAGAAGAGTGAAAACAAATGGTTCTAGAGAGTCTTTCACAGGAACTGAACATTGTGGACTTTGTTGATCTCAACGGAAGACTTAACGCAGGCACACAGTTTGAACCTTGAACCATCCACTAAAACATGCTATATACTGATAAGACTTATACTCCAGAGTCTGCAGTGATGTTTTTGTATCAAACTCAAGGACAATTTTTCCAGCTGTTTCTAAAACCAATAGGTGCACGTATACAAACAGATAACTTGCATACTAGGGATGTGCAGTTCAGTCCACTAAACAATTAGATGTCTTCACCCTTGCAACTTGGCACCAGAATGTCATGAGTTGATTGATTTTGCCTTGTAAGTCTTCCTGGTGTTCCCTGTGTTTTCTTTTGGATTAGGTTCTTTGACATTTTAGTAAGTTTTCTTAGTACCTTTCATTAAAATCTTAATTTCTGCATATGGGTCCTCCTCCATACTTCCCCAACCAGACAGAAAATTAAGATTTTAATAACAAAAGATCAAACGGTACAAACAAAACTTACTAAAGTGTCCAAGAACCTAATCCAAAAGAAAACACAGGGAACACCAGGAAGACTTACAAGGCAAAACCAAAACCAAAGATCAACTCATGACACAGAATTACTAAATGATTAAACTAACCATTAATATCTGTTAATATAGGCTCAAAATGTATCTGATATGATGGGTCTAATGTAGCACAGCCACCCGCCACTATCCCTGGCTGCAGCTCTGTTTAATGTCTACTGCTATGATTGGATAATGCTCAAATACCCAGTTATAAATAAGCACGGACGACAGATGTACGTTGGATGTGTCACGTTATACTGGCATTATAATCACTTGAACTGGAGCAATGCATAACTAACACAGTGCTTACTACAAAAAGCAGTTGTTGTATCACATAAGAACCTGACAACTGTTTTTAGACAGGCCTATAAAAAAAATTGAAATCGTCCCTTCAGTTTTATTTATTATCACAGGATGATTGGATAATTCACTCCTCTGTGCTGATTATTATAATAATTGATAGAACTTATATATCAGGTTTCTAGAGTAGCAAAGATGCCTAAGAGTCAGTAACAGTCATCATTAGTGTAATATGTAGATTTTTGCATGCTCCTCCTGCAAATGTACCACATTATGGTTTAATTCTAACCGGTGGCTTCAAACTATTTAGTCATCTGTCTACATCTGAAGTTTAAATGTTTGCCAGAAATCCTGTTTTTTATACTCCTCACAAAATGAAGCATGAGATGGAAGTATTTTAGGTGTTTTTGTGTCTGTGTACTTTCCAAGAGATTTTTGCCTTTATTAGATAAAACAGCTAAAGAGCAAATTTGGAACCCATCTGCAGACTTGTCTATCATTGCCTGATGACTTTCATTGGCGTACACAGTGTCCAACCAAGACCACCTTTCCAGTGTGGTGTTTAAATCTCATACATGCTGTCATTTCATGGTCCATTACATCCCCCATAGTTGCAGTCAGTCATCTAATTCAAGTAGGTCTCGGTTCAAAGACAGTAGTTACACAGAGGCCACGCTCAGGCTTCAGCAGGACAGGCTTGAAAAATAAACCTATTTCCTTCAGACTTTCTTTAAAATAATGGGCCCCAAGTTTGTCCAAATAACATCATGATGTAGATTTGTTGAAAGTAAAACTGCAAACTGTGTCAGGTCTGTCTTTATGAGGAGAAGAAAACATCTTGTTGGAGGTTGGATCGGTCATTTCTAATGCCTTCTTGGATGTGAGGAAATCTAGACTGATTCAGAAAAACAAAGCTGATTGTCTTTTGGATCAAAGCGTTGAGAGGATTTGATTTGGAACAGATTGTTAGCTTCACTTGCATGCATATATCAAATAAACAACTAACTGGAGCAGGGATGTCATTATGGCGGCGGCCTGCTTTTGCTCTCCACATGCACTGTTTTTCTTGCATACACAGAAACCTGCTGATTTGTGATTGGTCAATCTTACTCAGATTAGAAACCAAAAACAAAAACCAGAAAACTCCCCATGCCAAAGATCCAGACCACTGAATACAGGGTCTACATTTTTAGAATCTATAAATAGAGGTTAAATGAAAAGAGACTGGGTTTTGAACCAGTAAGTGCTGCAACAAGGACTTTTGTGTCTTTACCAAACCAGTGCCCTGAGTATTCAATAAGGATTGAAAAGCACACATGGCCCTTTGCTGTGTAGTGAAAAACAACATACACTGATATTACAGTACTTTTCTGTAACTGTTTGCACACTACAGTGACACGTTTCTTACTATTCATACGTTGTATTTGTGTGCTTTGCTTTTAAGTGTTGCTTAATTCCTTTGCATGTCTTTACCATTCATCTAAAGCCTTAGATCAATGAGCAGTGGGCTCCATTATCTCAGCCTTATCTTAAGTATGAGGTTGGCTCCAGTTTCTCTGTGCCCTGCTGTGGGAAACAGCCACGCAACTGTGTGTTGTGTCCTTTGAATGGATGTGTATTCACTGGCCTGAGGTCATTGATATGTATAGCACACATAATGGTGTGAATTCAATTTGCAAAACAGTAACTTTGTTATTCATGTGGAGGAGTTGGGATCGTTATCTGTCTCAATGTAAAATGCGGACATGTCAGGGACTCCACAGTCATGTCACAGAGACTGCAGAGTGATGAAAGGGGTTTGGTCCAAAAGTACTTTTTACAGAAACACCAAAAACCCACAATAGGACAATAATTCCATGTGTCTCCTTTCCATCTCACAAAATGCTGCTGATTTACTGTCACTTTATTTATGCATGATGTGTTTCTTATGTTTACCTCCTTTTTATATTTGTGCACCCTTAACTTGAACTAGTTCCTATGAATAATGAAGCATACCTGGATATAAGGGAGCAGGTCTTGGAGCTGTTGCAGGCATGCCATGCTGATCTGAGACTCCTGTGTTTTGTTGTTGTGTTGGTTAGTGATGTGTAACATCCTCGACATCCAATCAATCTACAGACCCCCCCTCACTCCCCCCTCCCACCTCTCTCTCTCTGCCTGCTCTTTTAAATCAAGTCACACAGACAAACAGCATAAGTGACAGGAAATTAAGACATGCTTCTTTTAAAATAAAAGACCCTCTATCACTGAAGGATATTTATGAAAAAAATGCATGCTGCTAAAAACGATTGGTGCATATTTTTGACACTCCAAGAGATCTATTTTTAGAAACATAAAATAGAACAACTGTTTGCTCTCTGACACAGTATGTATCCTCTCTCAATGAGTACAGAGGGAAACAGACACCAAATGTTGTTTCTGGAGCGGTGGAGATGCATGAGGGTTTGTAGTCAACTATTTTACTGTACACATGAAAATAAACATTATTTTACAGCTATATGGTAAAAAATGTTTGCAGTTATTTTCACAAGTCAGTTGGTAAAGTGGTCTTACCTTGTACAAGAGGCTAACCAGGACATGGAAGAGCTCTTGTTACAGCTTTGCTCTGTCCTCCTCTGGTCAGGATCTCATGTGAAATCAGAGCTCATCCCCCGTCACAGCCAACATTGTTCAACTGCTTAGCACTTAAAAGTTCAAACTCACAGGCAAGCTAAATTTGAAATATATATTGTAAAATGTTTATGAAAGTTGATGTAAGATTATATTTGAATTAGAAAATAAGATAAGATAAGATATTACTTTATTGGTCCCTGGGGGGAAATTCAGTTGTTGCAGCAACTCAGACATAAGAGCAATCAAGAAAAAGTTCCAATTAGTAAAATAAAACAAGTACAAATAAAAATAGATAATTAAAGATAAAATACAATTTAGATATATGTTACAAATGGAATTTAGATAATTACAATGTTACAAATGTATTAAATAGCAGTAATTACAGGCAGTATTAAAAATGTTTCAGTAGTGACAGGTTGACATGGTGCGATTATGGTTGGTAATGACAGATTAAGCACTATAATAAATAAATATGGGTATATGACCGTAAGTTGTAGACAATAATTTGTTGTTCTTTTGTATTTATGGCTGATTCTTTTGTATTTATAGCTGATGTTATTGTTATTATTATTTTTTTTTATTGGTATGTCTTATTCTTATGCCTTGTACAAAGAGAGCACAGTTTACCTATGTCAAATTCCTTGTGTGTTTAAGCATACCTGGCCAATAAAGCTGATTCTGATTCTGATAATGTAATATATAACATAATATGATATAGCAAGATTGATCAGAATAATGTGTCTTCACATGTGCTACCTTCTACATTTTGTAATGTGAGGCTGTGATAATGGCGTCAATTAATTAAAGAAGTTTCTCCAATGACTAATTTAGTGAGGAATTTTTTTGACTCCTTTCATGTATCGCGACTTTTATTTCGAAATGCTGTACCGGAAGTTCTGTCTGTCTTGCCACTGGCTGCCCAGCGTGTGTGAGTTCCTGTGTGTGTATGTGTGAGTGTGAGCGTGAGTGTCTCAGTGTGTGTGCGTGTAGTCGGCTTCCTGCTGCTGCTGCTCCGGGTCCACACACCGTCCGTCTCGTCAGTGTTGATCGGCTCGCCATGGCGGAAGGACGCAGAGAACATCCCCATCCTCTCCTCTCCTTACCTCCGGCCAGCAAGCGACCCTGCCTGCGCCCTGCTCCCCGAGGTCCCGGACCGGGGCCCGGACACACCAGCGGCTTGCCCAGCTCCCGGTACCGTTCTCCGGAGTCTCTCCTGGACTGCGCCGCGAAAGCAGTCGCGGAAAAGTGGGCCTTCGAGAGAGTGGAGGAGCGCTTCGAGCGGATCCCGGAGCCCGTCCAGCGCCGCATCGTGTACTGGTCTTTTCCGCGTAACGAGAAGGAAATATGCATGTACTCTTCGTTTCAGTGCCGAGTCGCCGGCGAGGAGGGTCCGTCGGCGGCTACCGGCGGCGGGGCAGGGGGTGCGGGGTCCGGAGCTACAACCGCCGGCGGTGGTGGCGGAGGATCTACCGCCGGTACGACTGCTGCTGCCGTGGGGGCAGCTGGAGCTGTGGGGACCGGGGACGGACTGCCTTTCCGCCGGGGTATCAGGCTGCTTGAGACCGGCTGTGTGGAAAACGTATTACAAGTCGGTAAGTGGAACCTCTCAGTGTAAGAAGGCGTTTTTCCCTTTTTTTCCGTGGACTGCTTCCAAGTCCGTGCCCCTGCTGCTGCTGGATCTGTACGGGGGGATGATTGATGGAAGTTTTCCCTGCTGTCGTGGAAAGTATTCAAAGCGTTTAATTCCCCTCACATTGACGCACACTCTGGGTTTGTGTGTGTTTGAGTGTAGTTGGTGTACAGAGGAGCATACATTTATTGTGAAGTGTGGAGCTTTTTTATCTGAAAGAGGAAGATAATGTTGCTCTCCAGCTTCAGTCGACCAGCTGCTGCTGAAAAATTAAAGGGCTTCCTATTGTAGCTCCTGCGTCTTTGAGCACTTTGCCTTCACATTTGGAGATTTACGCAGCGACATATTGTGGTTTCAAGCCATGTTTCTGCAACTATGAGCACTTTTCTGCTTTTTATCTGAAAGAGGAAGATAACGTTGCTCCGGCTTCAGTCGACCAGCTGCTGCTGAAAAATTAAAGGGGCTTCCTATTGTAGCTGCGCGCTGTAGCTCCTGCGTTTTTGCGCACTTTACCTTCACATTTGAAGATTTACGCAGCGACATATTGTGGGTTTCAAACCAGGAAAAGCCATGTTTCTGCAACTATGAGCACTTTTCTGCTTTTTATCTGAAAGAGGAAGATAATGTTGCTCTCCAGCTGCTGCTGAAAAAATAAAGGGCTTCCTATTGTAGCTCCTGCGTCCTTGCGCACTTCACATTGGAGACTTACGCAGCGACATATTGTGGTTTTCAAACCATGTTTCTGCAACTATGAGCACTTTTCTGCTTCTTCTCCAGGGCTTCTCGTCGGTAGGCGGCTTTGCTGGAGCCGTCCCCCCCAGCGGAGAGGCAGGGGGAGGCGGGGAGAAGAAGGAGGAGGAGGGTTGACAGACGCGGATACAAAAGGACCCAGCGTTTTAAAGCAGCGTCGGGCTTTTATTTGAGTTTGTGCGCGTTCCCTGCTCCAAAAGTCGTTTTTCCTCAACCCGCCATCGGTTGAAGGTGGCTTAGGCGAGGAACAAAGGCGGTTATTGGGTCCCTTATTATGATTAATCCAACGTTAATCCGAAAAAATCCCCCCGCAGCTTTCTGTTTATTTGCTGTTGCTTGCTGCTGGTCGCACCGGACAAAGAGCGCAGTCGCCACCAGCGTGTAAAAAAATCCACGCTGGGGGGGTGTTTTGTGATGTTTTTATGATTAAAGTGAACCTCTCAGTAGCTGTTTATTATAACGTTATAAACTGCATTTGTCGCTGCGTTTGCCTGCAGCCTCTCTCTCTCTTTCGCACAACACAAAAGGCTTCCAGTTGAAATGATCGATAAGCGTCTCGCATTTCCAGCGCTGCAGAGAGAGGCTGTTTCCAAACAAAGGGCCATTCCGCAAAGCTCCATCTCCACTCACAGTCTCATTAGCCTCACACACACCCCCGGCTCTGCACAGCCACAAAATGAGCCCATACACGAGGGAAATGGAAGAGATGAAACCAGTGGATAGTCAAAAAGCAGCTTTTTATGGTTACTGGGAGCCCCCTTTTTTTTCTCTTCTCTTTGGCCATATGGTGCGAGAGCCACTGGAGCTTGTCTGGGGTTTCATGTTGCTCCAAGGTATCTGGAGGAAGGAGGAGGAGGGGGGGAAGCTGCAAACTGTGGCTGCTGCCTTGCTCTGTGACTGCTGTATCTAATTGCATCTTCTAAATGCTCATCGATTCCAGCCCATAACTAAAGGAAATGTGAGCCTCGTGAATATGAAAGTGATCTCTGCTCTCAGTCTGGAGAAGTTTTGCAAGTTTGAATCTGTCTGAGAGAGTTGATGTATTGCTTACAATCTGATAAGTTATTCGAGTGAGATTTGTAGTTTAGTTGTTTGCCTGCAGGCCTGACATGTAGACCTTATGTAAGAATTAATTATAGACTAAGATGGGGAAGTTGCGACCTACTTTTATCACCTCCTGTCCTTACAAACAAATCACAGCGGGGGAGTCTTGTGTTTGTTGGTCAAACAGGATTCGTGCGCGGGTTTTCAAAGGAATCTGGAGTTGTGCTGCACAATGCAGTCAAATGGTTATTAGCTAGTCAGTGTAAGAGGGTTCAATATATTGTGCAAAACTTGAAGAACAGCAGGTTGAAGAAGGAAATGTGAGTAATAATAAATATGCACTTGATATTAATGTGTAATACATTGCTATCCAATATATATAACAACATAATTGCACACTGCATACTTATCTCACACCCTGCAGGCTTGAAGTCAGTGGCACATCTCACTTAAACGCATATTTTGTGATTAAAGGTGATGCATGCTATCGCGTACAAGTTCCAGCTGGGGTTTAAACGGTCAAAACAAAAGCATACACCCATAAGCAAACACTTCCAGTCTTACCTGCCTCACCGCTGAATCATCTCCAATCCCCCCCTCAAGGTCAGTCATAGCAGGCAGACACACGGTTTTGTCTTTCTGTCAACAAAACACAAGCCGGGCTTAAATAGCTGTGTGACATGAAGATAAGATTTGGCTCCTCTTCACTCTGCAGACCTTGGGAACCAGTTGCTGCATGAAGAGTTTTCAGCCTGACCTAACACAAGAACAATTGTGTTTTGTGTTTTTTTTGTGGCTGGGTATAGAAAGGTTGGGCAACCGTGCTCGCTCACACACACACACACACACACACACACACACACACACACACACACACACACACACACACACACACACACACACACACACACACACACACACACACACACACAATGCACTCATTAAGGATCGTGTTACACACCTGTAAATGACAGTCTTAAGAGAGCTTTCACCTCACATGGCATCATATAATCGCCACTCTAAATAGCGGCATTACTTGTTTTTGAGGCAGCGAGATGGACGTGCTTCATGCACTTTGTAATAAGAGCCGGAGAGACGAGGATGCATGCTGACACACGCAGCGTGATGGTGCGTGGTTCAAGAAACAGCATCTCACTGAACAGCAGTGTGGAGTAAGAGGTGCTAAACTTTGTGATTACATCATTGTGTAGATAAGGCTTGCTTCTACATTTCTACACCAACACCACCAGCACATATTTTTGATTTCTTGTTCTGATATTTGCTTGTTGTCGAGCTGGATTCTTTGCTCCTCTGCATCCGTCTCACGTTGAGGTGTGTGATGCTGTGTTGCCATGCAGCTCTCGTCTGTGTTTGTGACTTCAGGGACTTTTAAACACATGCATCATTTTTTGGCAAATTAAACATTGCGTAGTAGCTCCACTCCCTTTCAATTCATTGAAATAAAAACCACATGTCTGTGGTGCATCAAACAGTAAGGAACCCCTAAACACTTTATCTTTGATGCTAGGCTATCATGGAATACAATAACATTTATTTTCCCCTCACAGCTATATCACAAGCTCAGCAGGAGCTCCTTTTTCCTATTAACTCATGCTCGCCTGGAGACTTGATCTAGTGAGTTTTTTCTTCTTCTCAGAATGAGTGAGCCTGGAGCCAGATGTAGAACTGCTCTAGTTTTTGTTTTCAGGTAATTGCTTATTGCAGTCCAAGGAAAAGAGAGGGTATCAGAGTGTGATCTCATTGAGAACTCTGCTTGTCAAATTAGTCGTCTGGGTCACATAAAGTTGAAGAGAAGAGCAGTAGGGTTTGAGAAGAGGAGGGCAACTGTTGTCTGCTGTGGCCTCAAAAAAAACCCTAAAGCTCTTTTTTTTTTATCACATATGATATAACATTTATTCACAACAAGGAACACACACTGGACACAGCTTCAAACTTTGTGTTTGAAGCTGTTTAAAGTTGACTTTAGTTACAGCACCTCCAGCAAGCGGAGTACTGAGGAAAAAAGTTGTGAAAGGAGTGAGTAATTCCAGCGCGAGTTGCAAATGTTTACCATTTCATACAGCTTTTATGCTTCAACAATCCTAAATTGACTTGACTGATGTGTCCCCTCCGTGCCCTCCACCCCCGTACATTACCACTGAAGGCCTTTTGTGCATCAGCCTCCTTTAACGGTAATACTGACGGATTGAGGAGACGTGAGCTCATCAACAACTCATCAGCCCATGTGTTCATAATAATCTACTCCTCGCTCCAAGTCATAATTAGAATAATCAAAGCTAAGCGTGCCTCTATTTGTATTAACCCCCCCACACACACACACCTCCCACCCTTCATACACACCACATACACACATGTGTGCCCAGAAGCCCCCATACCACAGCCTTATAAAGTCCTCAGAGAGCGGGAGGAAGGGATATAAGAGGAGGGAGGGCAGGGGGGGTTTCTTAAGCTTTGAGTCAAGCTTTGGGATTATTGGGTCATGCTTTGTTACCCAGCTGTAGAAAAACCCCTTGTTCACAGAAAGGCGGGGGGGGGGTAGGAGGGATCTGTGTGTATATGTGTGCACACGTCTCCGTCTACGCAACGTTACATAAAGCTGTAATGGGTCCCTGACGCCTTTTGAAGCGCCGGTGACTCTGACAAAGCGGGGCAGTGGAGTCGAACAGGATTAAACTGTATGGGACAGTGAGGCAGGGGGCTGAACGCACTGTGTGGCTTCTTAACTCTGAACACTTCAGGTCCTGGAATATCTTTAAAGCCTGAAAGCTGGTCCTGTTACTGAGATAAATCAGTCCCAAAAAACTCTCAAGTGTCAAAAGTTGAGATGTCAGACTTCTGCAAACTTTTTCTTGACTTTGTCTTTGATCAGACTGTTTTGGATTTGGATGACATTTATCTCTGAGAAGTGCTCGCATGTATAGTCCTTGTAGATAAAACTTAATATCTGAAAGTTTTTCCTTCCTTTGTGACACGAGGAGCTGGAAATTATGAAAGTATGTTCTGCATATAAGGCACCAACTTCCAGTAAAAGAAGAAGAAGAAAGAGAAAGGTACTTTATTGATACTCAGGGGGGAAATTCAATTTTTTCACTCGTGCTATTTTGGACACGTTACACATACAGTTTTTTTTGGTATATACATACAAATGCGCACACATGCAGTGAGCATGCTTAAGGAGAGATGTCAGTGAGGATACTGCCGTCAACCAGCGCACCCAGAGCAGTTGGGGGTTCGGTGCCTTGCTCAAGGGCACCTCGGCAGTGCCCAGGCAAGTGAACCAGCACCTCTCCAGCCACCAGTCCACTTGCCAAACTTCGTCCGTACTGTCACTCGAACCGGCGACCCTTCGGTTCCCAAGCTATATTTAAATTTATAGTTTAGTCTTTAGCATGTGTGGAACCTTCAGGAGAAGGACATTCCTTGTGCTCAAAGTGACATTTTAAGCTTTAACTAGGGGTGTGCATGTTTGGCCGACTGAACGATTACATACTCCAAACTTGTGATCCTGTCTTGAATAAATTGAGCTTAGTTCTGGGTTTTGTCTTACCTTCTGACCAGTCGGTTAGTCAGAATTTAAATTTCCCTTTAAACAGCTTAAAAATGAGTCACAATTCTGAACTGCTGTGACCAACAGGGGCGATCACACTGCAACCACCCTAACAATTTCCTGTTAGTTCTGTGATGAGACTGTTTTGGATTTGTATGACATTTATCTCTGAGAAGTGCTCGTATGTGTAGTCCTTGTAGATAAAATGTAATATTTGAAAGTTTTTCTTTCCTTTGTGACACGAGGAGCTGGAAATTATGGAAGTATGTTTTGCATATGAATCACCAACTTCCAACAAAGAAGAAGGCAAGCTGAGGAGGCCAACAAATCCTTTAACATCTACAAGGCCTCCAAGAAACGATGCCTCTGATATTGAACACTTAATTGACTAAGTTTAAAATGTATAGTTTAGTCTATAACGTGTTGAACCTTCAGGAGAAGGACATTCCTTGTTCTCAAAGTGACATTTTAAGCTTTAACTAGGGGTGTGCATGTTTGGCAGACTGAACGATTACATACTCCAAACTTGTGATCCTGTCTTGAATAAATTGAGCTTAGTTCTGGGTTTTTCTTACCTTCTGACCAGTCTGTTAGTCAAAATTTAAATTTCCCTTTAAACAGCTTAAAAATGAGTCACAATTCTGAACTACTGTGACCAACAGGGGCGATCACACTGCAACCACCCTAACAATTTCCTGTTAGTTCTGTGATGAGACTGTTTTGGATTTGTATGACATTTATCTCAGAGAAGTGTTCGTATAGTCCTTGTAGATAAAACGTAATATTTGAAAGTTTTTCTTTCCTTTGTGACACGAGGAGCTTTCAAATTATGGAAGTATGTTTTGCATATGAATCACCAACTTCCAACAAAGAAGAAGGCAAGCTGAGGAGGCCAACAAATTCTTTAACATCTACAAGGCCTCCAAGAAACGATGTCTCTGATGTTGAACACTTTATTGACTAGGTTTTAAATTTATAGTTTGTGTGGAACCTTCAGGGGATGGACTTTCCTGGTGCTCAAAGTGGCATTTTAAGCTTTAACTAGGGGAGTGCAACTAGGTCGACTGAGTGATTACATTCTCCAAAGCTGTGATCCTGTCTTAAATAAATTGAGCTTAGTTCTGTTTTTTTTTCTCACCTTCTGACCAGTCTGTTAGTCAGAATCTAAATTTCCCTTTAAACAGCTTCAAAATTAGTCACAATTCTGAACTACTGTGACCAACAGGGGCGATCACACTGCAACCACCCTCACATTTCCCCTCGAGGAGAAACCTGGAGCAAATTCATGAGTGAAGTAAATCCAAGAGCACGTGCTCATACGTCCAAAACAAACGCAAATAAAGAAATGTGCAAACCTCTGCAGCACACATTCCACAAACACCTTCCAGCATGAAGTCTACTCTGAACGCTAAATGATATCAGCTGTGACTGAAACTACACAGAGAAAGTCTTCCCTAGAAGAATGTACAAGAGCAGCTGTCTAATTCCAAGTGTGGAGTTCCTACTTTCACTGCTGCAGTACTCAGTGTCAGTTCATGTTTGAGTTCCACTTCGCTGAGAGTGTGTGTGTGCGTGTTGTGTGGGAGTGGGTGGTTGGTTTTGCCAGTATTTCCTCAGATGTAATTTCCTGGCAGAATGGCCGCGGGGTTCCTTGTTGTGGAGAAAGCTTGCGAGCCTCTGGTGTAAATCCTCCCTTTGGTTGCTCACGAGAAGAGCACTGCGATAAAAGACCGAAGGAGGCGGTGAGCTCATCCTCGCTTGCCTCATCTCCCATCTCTCTTCCACTGACACAGCTCAGATTATATCTGTCTGTCCATGGCTCTATTTCGGTCCTGTCTTTTACTTGTCCCGTCTTCATCCCCGCTCCGTTTCTTAACATCTCTATCTGCTTCTCATTCAACACGTGACTCCGCGTCTGCTTTCTATCTTTCATGCTGCTTCTTTCTCCTCGCACTCTCTCCCTCTCTGTTTCTGTAACTTACATCAGTAAAAGATGACTCGCACTTTAATCATATTCTGTCTGTAGGCTCCTGCTCAGTAAGGAGATGTCGGTCGAACCCGGTCAGATCATTCCTCGCCCTCCACTGACCATGTGCGGGGCTCTTTCTGGAGTCTTGGGGCAATCTAGAAAGACTCAGTCATTGCTGTTGTGTGAGTCGGAGGTCAGACTCTTGACAACAACACCCAGAGCGTGCTTTTCTGCAGCGTTTCAACACTGTTGAGATGTTTGATCATGTTCTTACTGGTAACAGGGAGATACTTCTCTGAGGTCAGACTTCAGTTCTCATTGGTTGATGGTGTGAATGTGGAGACAGGAGGGAGGAAGTGTGTCAGAGTTTCAAAATGTTCTATTAATGAGGATTTTGTCATTCACTTGTGTTCAATTGGCTTTTGTTGTTGTTGAGATTACATTTTAAAGCTGCTTTAAGTGAATGTAGATATCATCCCCTATCGTCCCGTCCCATGGAGGTCACCATCTTGAACCGCCATGTTTCTGTCACACCACAGAACAGAGTGGCTGCATGAAATGTTGGATAAAGAGTGTTTCTGTGCACGAAATAATTTGCGTTGATGAACTCTTTTTATGGTAAAAACTTGACAAAAGGAGAATCATACTTCTCTTTCATCACAGCAGCTTCTTGTCCTCGAAGGCCGCCGCTGCTTCACCCCCGGAAGAGGTGAACAAGGGAGCCTTTCAATCTGCCTTTGAATGATTTGGATGTTTTATGAGATCTTCATTTTTCTGTATGTTTATTTCTCTTGCTTACTTCTTGTTTTGAAAGGTTTTGTTGTTAAGCTCTTTGTGAGGAAAAGTGCTCCATAAAAAAAAAAAAAAAAAAAAAAAAAAGGGCTTTTGTTGTTAAAATGCAAATCATCACTTTCATTTCAAGACATTTTCAACGTGTAAGTGTTTTATCCTTCGCCGCAGGGGCAACAGGATGCTTGAGCATTAATTTGCAAAAAGCTCATCCTTTATTTTCTTGAGTGCATTTGTTGTCTATTAATCCACGTACATTCACAGAAGAATCCATTCTGAGCCACAGTTTTCGCCACTTTGCACACACAAACACACACACTCACGGACACACATACTCTCACACAGTCCGTCTTCAGCCCTTCCCCGGCGCACAATGCAGACAGACAATATTTAATCAGTGTAATTAATTCCGTGCCCGCCACACTCGAAAAGAGAAAATCGGTAAAACAAATCGTCCTGGCTCTCTTATTAGCTCTGGAGAGGCTCCTGAAAGATGAGGCCATTAGAAGATGCTCTGTTGTCATATTCATCAAAGAGAAGAGGCACCTGTACACGCGTGTGTGTGAGAGCACACAAGGGTTGATTATATGAAATCATTAATCAGAGGTTGTGTTTGACGGCAGCGTCCTCCATAAAACAGAGAAGCGACCATCTGTACGTAAACACAAAACGCTTGATGAAAGGAAAAGTGTCCATTCACAGATTCTCTTTGTTTGAAATAAGAGCTCTGGACAAACTTTGATGTCCTCATTGTACAGAAACTGGTCTTCATTTCCTCACTTGGTCTCAGAGTTGCTGGTTTGAAAGAAGTGGAAGGAGGAATGATTGCGTTTGGGGATTTCAAAAAGAGATAAGACAGTCATCTGCAAAGAGTTGAATGTACTCACTTTTACCTCTATTAGGAAGCACCATACCAGCTCCATTTTTGTTAGCCGGGTTGAGAACCCAGACTTCTATTCCTCTTCTATTCCATATGAAGTGATTGTTGGGTCATGTGCTGTAGGGATGAGTATCATTAATTTGGTTGATATTGACACATCAAGCCAACTTAACAATCAAACTCAATTGATTCCACTATCCATATCCTTATTTGTTAGTAAGTGACCTTGAGTATAAAGAGAGCGCTTTTATACCATAGATCAGGGGTTCCCAAAAATGTTCAACCCACGACCCCCAAAATATAGGTGCCAAAGACTCACGACCCCCACTGTCCCTCAAAGTGATTTAATGTGGTTTCATTTAGATGGTCTGCAGAAAATTAGCCTACCTATATGAGCATGCGGCTGTGTTTCCTGTGCCTTTATGAATTAACCTGCTGCTACTGATGCTTTTGATAATTAACTGTTCACTAACCCTAAACTTACGAGTCATCTGGCAACAAGAACGGCAGAAAACTCATTACATTTTTTGTTTTCAAGGTTTTATTTCAAATGTGGCTACTATTTTTGTTGATATTTTTACCATAATGGTTGAATGTACAATTTTTAGATAGCTTCTAATGACCCCCCATTTCTGTCTTGCAACCCCCCAGGGGGTCCCGACCCACACTTTTGGAACCCCTGCCATAGACTGTATAAATAATGGACGTAGTATCCAGTGACGTCACCCATCTGTTTCTGAGTATTGTTTTGAGGCCAGTCGGCGGCAGCAGCCATATTGGAAATGCTGAACTCAACCTAACTGCTGTCCAGTGATTGTGACGTAAAGAGGCGGGCTTTGAGCCTCTTAGCCAACAGCTACAGTGTTCCCGCCTGTCAATCAAGTCAGCTGTGCCTCTCATTGGACGACTCGTAATCTAAATATCTTTGAAATTGCTGCATTATGAAAAAATTCACCCCCCGTACAGTGTGAGCCGATCAAGAAATGAGCTATCCAGACTACACTCGTTTTTTTGTACCAGGCTGTAAACATGTTTATTTCTGCTGTAAAGATCAGCTTTTTTGAATTGGTGTGTATGTGGTTTCCGGTACTTCCTGAGCCAGCCTCGAGTGGACACTCGATGAACTGCAGCTTTTAACACTTCTGCATTGGCTTCAATTCTCACGGCCGGAGGTTGCCACTTGTTTACACATTCTCTCCTCTGTGACGGCAGGCTTCCCTACCTGACATAGACAGGGGCTGATCAGAGCATCCATAAACACCTTTGCCTTCAGCCACTTGACTCAACATTTAATTTTAACCTGTCTTCTTTGACATTTTGCAGATGACTCTGCTGTTCCCCTGTGTAAGCTTTTGAGTAAATAGCATCATGAAAGAAAATGTCTCCTGGGAGAGCAGACAGTTGTTGTGAAGCAAACAGAAGAGCTTTAATAGACTGGTTAGAGGTAATATCTGCTCTGCTCTGCAACCCAAAGAACCACAATCAGCATTAAATGAAAGAAAAAGCAACATTCACATCTTCCAAAACCCTGACAAAGGTTTTTGTGCATTGCTTCCATTTCTCCCCAGTGTGTGTGTGTGTGTATGTCCCGTGTCTTCTTTCCCTTTAAACCTGGCCTCAGGTGCTTCAGCCACATTTTTGCTATGATTTCCAGCCATGCTATTTCCACCTCAGACTTGTTTGCAGTTGCACGCACCCCAAAAAAAAAAAGTGGCATTCTTTGCTGTTGGTAATGTTTGCTCAGCCCTGTCCCTCAACAACAGCTCATTTCCTACAGCTGTGAAACACTGGAAACCTGTGTGTGAGGAGTGTGTGTATCTGCTCATGTGATGAGATAAAAACAGAGCAAACACCTTTTTTTTTTTTTAACTACCCCTGTTCTGTTTTCATGCCTGCGTGCCCTGTGTGGTGCTCTGTGTGTTTTCCTCCACCTTCAGTGCTTTTACCTCGGGTGGTGGGTGTGCAATTATGAGCCGAGATCACTGCTGGCCTTGTCCTTTTAGCTTTTGAAGCTGACAGTCTGCTGTTTTCTCTTATTGCACTCTTCCACACCTGTCTTTTATTGGCTTTTTGTGTGTGTGTGTCCAAGTGTGTGTTGTTTACCAGGGTTGTTGCACACATTTGGCCTCTGTCCATGTCTCAGAAGCTGGACATGAAAGAGAAGTCAGAGGCTTGCAGACCGGACTATTATGGCCTCGTTTGGTTGTAATTGCCTAACAAATGTGGAGGAAGGAGAGGAATAGACAAGGAGGGGGGAGGCGGCTATTTGAAATGCAAAGTAGATCCAAATCAAACTCTTTTATAATCAGGGTTTTAGCTGCATATGCAACTCATTTTAACCAGCTATGCTTTCTGGACTTCTCTGATGTGTAACACAATCGTATAACTCGTCCCACATGAGATTAAGTGACGCATTTCCTGAAAAAGAAAAGCCATGCCTGTGGCGTGAAACATGACATGAGGGGAACTCCAGGATGATTTAAGTGGGAGAGGAAAACAGTGACAGGTAGCATTGTTCAAAAACATAAAGGTAAATCTCCTGGGATGAATTTATTTGTAGAAGAAGAGCTTCTTTTGCCTTTAACACAGAGGAATTAAGAGGAAGAATTAAAACATGTCCTCTGATAGATTAACCTCAAACCCTTTTTCTGTCCTTATGTTTTAACCTGGTGAGGAGAAAGAAACGTGGCTCCTCCGCTCATGTGTGTGCTGATATTGATTACCTGATGGTTGGATAGAACTCAGTCAAGCTGAACTCTTACTGAAGGTGTGTGTGTCTACGTGTGTGTGTGTGTGTGTGTGTCCTCTGTTCTCCAAGTCCTGAAAATAGCTTAAAGGCTTTGTTTACCTTTCTGAGACCTGTGCTTTTCAGACTGAAACTGAGAGCACGCAGGGTCAGGTACCAGAAAGAATCAAACCACCACATGTTGAAACACTCATGTATATCAGCACCAAAGAATGAGCTTTTCTTTTGAAACAAAATCCCCCGGATTGTTTTCTTTAAAAGAAAAGAAAAGAGATGATGATTCAGGCCTTACCTTGTATTCAAATGATTCTTACTCATAACATGAGACTATTTCCAAAGAATTCCTGGTTTTCTTTAAAGATATTTCAGGAGGGTTTAAAGAAACAAGAGGCCCAACTTTGGTTTCAGACAAGCGGCAACCTCCGGTCTCAAACGATGAAGCCCATGCGGAAGTGTTATAAACTGCAGTTCATTGAGAATCCTCTTGAGGCTGGCTACAGAAACACAGGAAACCACATACACACCAATTCAAAAAAGACGATCTTTACAGCAGAAATAAACATGTTTACAGCATGGTACAAAAAACAGCTTGGCTCTATTTTGCTCATTACTCTATTGGTACACACTGTAAGGGGGTTGAATTTATTTCTAACGTGACGGTTCAGAAGATATTAAGATTAGGAGTTTTTCCCCATATAAGGACATGACTGACTTTACTCCTGGACGGGAACACAAAGCTGTTGGCTAGGAGGCTCAAACCCCGCCACTTTACGTCCCACTATGCCTGGTTGAGTTCTGCATTTCCAATATGGCTGCCGCTGTCGATTGGCTTCAAAACAGCGCACAGGAACAGATGGGTGATGTCACAGATACTACCTCTATTATTTATACAGTCTATGGTTTCAGATTATCAGCAGTGTTGCTAATACAGAGTTAGGACTGAATCTAAAGAAATGCATTGACAATTCAAATAGTTACCCTGCTTGCTCTCTGTCCAAAAGTTAGAACCTCCTACTATTAAAATGACACTGTATAATATGATGCTATAGCTAGCAGGCCATTAGCTTAGCCAACATATATATATATATATATATATATATATATATATATATATATATATATATGTGAAGATTTTGTCTTCAGAAGGTATTTTTTTGTAAAAGTTTGTCTATAAAAGGGGAAGCTGTCTTATAATCCTGGTTGTAAAAATTGGACAGTAAAAATATTTTTTTTAACTTTGGGTGAGCGTATCAACTTGTTTTTCCCCTTCTTCTGCTACAATTTTTTTTTTTACAAGGTAACAGTTAAAAAAAAAAATCTTGATCTTCTTCTTCAACTTTAGAAAATATAAATCTCCAAAATATCACACCTCCCCTGACAGAATATTTCAGATTGTTTATTCGTTTCATTGTAAGCCTTCTCTCTTCATTCTTCTTAAAGAGCAGCTCCAGCAGACAGTCAGACACTTAGCTGGGACACTGACAGATTAGGGACTCGGCTAATTGGATTAAATTTGACCTTTTGCTCTGAGCATGATCATCTGCTCTGGTTGCTTCTGTGTCACATAAAACACCAGTGGAAGCTGTTTTGGGACACATCACTGTGAGCATAGAGGCTTTCTCAAATGAAAGACGTACGCAGTGTGAATGTAAATCACAGGAGACGTTTAGCTGCAGCAGGAAAACAGAAACATACAAAAATGTTGAAGTAATGTTGTTAAATAATTTTTTTGAGCTTCACATCTTTGGTAATTTAATACATCACTCCCTTTCCCACAATGCCCTGCTTTGTGTTGGTCATGCTTGCTTCATGAGCTCTATGCTAATGCTCTCCATCTTTCTTTTAAATGCAGTGAATCTGCTGCTTTATCGTGTCGCCCATCTCCACTGTCAACGGCCTGTCGTAGATCAGAGATATCAAGCACAGATAGTCATCACTCCTTCTTTTCACTCTTCTTTTGAATACACACACACACTCACGCACTCACACACACTTGTGAATTGCAGCGACTGCCTGTTTCCTATGTGCTTTTCCAATCTCAGCCGCACTTAAAGCAGCACTCAGCAACAGTGCTATTACTGCCAAAAAGATAGACGAGGGCCCATAGGAGCGCATTGTGAGAGACACATCCATTATAGTTGGATTAGAAACTATTTCCATACATTTGGTTGGCTTTGATCTGAGGAAATGGGAGTCAACAACCATGCAGCATGTCTTTTTATCTCCCTCTTTGTGCATGTGTGCAGCTTATATTGTCATGGCGTACAGATGTGCTCCCTCTCTTCATCCTCCTCTCAGACAAAAACATTTCTGTCTGCCGTATTCAAAACTTAATTTGTGATTCATCTGTTCTGACCTCGTCAAATCATTTGATCTTTTCTGCCTGTACAGTTTGTCTCTCCTGGTCATCTTGAGCCTTTTTATCGCCCTCTTTCTCTTCTGAAATGTGAGGACAAGGTTTTAAAGGAAGCACTTAGTGCTAAAGCTACGAATAATTATATCACTTAGAGACCAAGTCCCCTATTATGGTGATTCAGACTGTCAGTGTGCATTAGCAAATGGGCCGGGGCCTCCTGTGTGGCTGAATTATTCGGAGTCTTTGAATGTGAAATGTGAACAGCACACCAATCTTTAACCCCAAAAGGTTGAAAAGTCTCCTGTTGTCCTTTGTTCCTTCAGTAAGCCTCAACTAGCAGTCTGTTTCTGCAGCTACACTCACATTCAGCTGCAAATGATCAGCCAACCTCTGAAATATGGGGGAAATACATGATAAAATCAAAGCCCTTATAGAACTGATTAGTCCTGCATCCAGATAATCCTGATCCCATTCATGATAATAGAGTAGAGATGCTTTTATGGTAATGAAATCCTCCAACACGTCTATTCTACATTAGGAACACATCAGATCAGTGTGTTATATAGAGTCATGGGTAGTTACACATGAATATTTAAGGACAAAGGAGTTGAACCAATACATTATACGTATACCAAACCATGTAAATAAAACATGCAGGATCCCAATCAAGCTCTAGAAACATTCACTGATGTGTAATAACCTTTAAAAACAGAGGCTAAGATAATATAGCTGCACTTTCCAGGATGTAAGGCCAGTATTTCTGTCTTAATTTGACTATTTCAGAGAAGTTTATCATCATTTTTTAGGTTTAAAACATGCATACTGAGGCTTGCATGAAAAAAAAAGAGCAATCAAGTGTATTAAATGTGGACTCTGCTGTATTTCATTGCAGTTCCTGCTGTTTTCACCCATGATGTATCATACCAGCCTCACCGTGACTCACCCCTTTTCATTTTAAGAGGCTGCTGGGTCATGCTGCTCTGTCGATGGCCTCTTCCTCTTTGAACGAGCCTGCCTGCTAACTGGTGGGACATAAAAACACAGAATCGAATCAGGCTGCAGAGAGGAAGATGCCTGCTCAGCATTAGTTAATTGAACGCTGCTTTAATATGAATCACCCCAGTTTACCTCTCCTCTCCTTCTGCACACCAGTCTGCTGTGTTTTCCACAGTTTCCCTCCTCCTTTCTCTGCCTCCCCTCTCCTCTTTATCTCACTGCCTGCTAATAACAGCACTCTGTGTGGGTTTCTTTAGTGGAAAGGCCTGCTATGGCCCATTAGGCTGCAGCCTCACCGACAAATGAATGCTTGGACTGACTGCAGAGAGAGGAGGAGGAGGAGGAGGAGGAGGAGAAGATGAAAAAGGGTCGGGGCGAAGCTGGGATGAGATGGGTGGGAAAAGAGGTGAGGGTGGGGGAGAGGGCGGAGGATCGAATTCAGGGAGATGAGGGTAAGGGAAGGAGGGAAAGTGGAGGTGTGAAGCAAGGAAGGGAGGAAGGAAGGAAGGAGAGAAGAGCTGAAAGGCAAATGTGGAAGAACATAACCAACCTGTCACCTCTGGCTCCCCCTTCTCCACTCACTCCTCCATCACAAAAAAAAACACAGGAGGAGGGAGGGACCTCATTAGGCTCCCAGCAGTCCATCACACACACACACACACACACACACACACACACATACACACACACACACACACACACACACACACACACACACACACACACACACACACTCAAACACACATTGAGAGAGAGAGACGGAGAGAGAGACCACAGGGCTGTAAGGTGGGGGATGGGGATGCCCTGTGAAAAGGAGGGAGGTACAATTGAATTGATAGGAGCAGTCAAGTGCAGACACACGCACACACACACACACAAACACACACACACACACACACACACACACACACACACACACACACACAAACAGGGGACAGGGGAGGACAAGTTTCCACCACGCACACACTCGCTGCTCTTCTCTATGCAACATGATTAATGTGGTCAACAGCCATGAGGATCAGTCTGGTCGGGACCTCTCACCCTTTTACACACACACACACACACACACACACACACACACACACACACACACACACACACACACACACACACACACACACACACACACACACACACACACACACTTCGCCCTCCTCCTCTGTAAGTGTCTCAGTGCCCTTTTTCTGGCTCGTCTCTTCACACACCCTCCTCCTCCTCCTCACCCGGACCAGCCTCCTCTCCCCTCCTCACACCCAAACAAAGATAACCGGGACAGACACAGGGCCTGTTTGTGTTGTCTAACGTTATGTATCACACTGACATCAGTTTGAGTTTAAAGGCCTGTTTTTCTTTTTTGTAACACACAGACGTTTTCACATATGGACCGTAGTGAGTCAGGACATGAGGCACGCCGAGTTAAGCCACAGAGTAATGTTTACGACGGGAGGGCAGACGAAGCAGCAGAGACTTACAGTGTGACAGCAGCTTTTGCATTTACATCAAGGCTTCCTGTAAACACTTGAAATGATTCAACCTCAGATGTCATCTCATGTCGCTCTTAAAGGTTTGCACCAGTGAATAAATGTGCTCGTTAATATCATCACACCCGCCTACTCGCTCAAATTTCCCCATATGTGACTTAAAGCGTTCTCATATGACAATTTTACCAGAAGTGTTTGAGCTGGCAGAAAACACTTCGGGTAAAGTAAAACTTTTGTGTGTTTTGGAAGTTTTCAGGTGATTTGTGTGCATTTGAATGCAGCTCATGTGTGATAATGAATCTCTTATGATCATTAGATAAGACATGTTTTGTTATTGCTGCTGGTGAACATTTTTTGAGGAGAACATTTGATTCTTCTAGTCATTCAGTAGTCAAGACAACCAGGCGCAGAGCTCTGACATGTTGAGATGGTAACTAGCCGTCTGTGTTTGACTTATCCACGCTAACACACTTTGTTTTCTTTCCTTCTTCACATCTGCTTCTATTCTTTTGCACGGATTCGCTTAAACTCACAGCCAATCAGAGTGAGAGCACAGACAGGCTCCGCTGCAGATCAAGTAGCAACCTCTGGCCCGTGAGAATTGAAGCCAATGCAGAAGTGTTAAAAACTGCAGCTTCCAGTGTCCGCTTGAGACTGGCTCTGGAAGTACCGGAAACCACGTACACACAAATTCAAAAAAGCTGATCTTTACAGCAGAAATAAACATGTTTACAGCCTGGTACAAAAGTGAAGTCTGGATTCTCGATCGGCACACACTGTATGGTGGTGGATTTTTTCATAACACGGTCATTTCTAAGATATTAAGATTACAAGTTTCCATTATCAGAGGTAAAGCTGACTTGATTGACAGGTGGGAACACTGTAGCTGTTGGCTAGGAGGCCCAAAGCCCACCTCTTGCTCTCACACTTGTTCCACAGCAGTTAGGTTGAGTTAAGCATTTCCAATATGGCTCCCACCGACGATTGGCTTCAAAACAGGGCTTCAGAAACAGATGGGTGACGTCACGGATACTACGTCCATTATTTATACAGTCTATGCTGCAGACTCATCACACAATGAAAAAACAATAAGGGCTGTGTAGACCTGTGCAATAGTAGCCGACACACCTGCAAAACCTGAGATCAGAGCTTTAGAAGGCCTGATATCATCCAGTGGCTGAGCGTTCACTTTATGTGTCTGTAAGAAAGTAACTGAACTCAAATGGTCCATCTTACGCTTACATTTTAGGAGCTGTTGAATTAATTGAATATGATATTTAGATTCACATTTGGTTTTAACACTCAAAACTAGCAAAATGAAAGCTACCTTTACACAGCACATCAGCTCTGAGCTGCACACCGACAGACCTGCACTAACACCAGCAAAGAGACAAACTGGGAGCTGGGTACAGCTGTAAATAAATTTATAGTGATAACATAATGAGAAAATGGATCCTGGGTAAAAACCAGTCCTGCTAATGCAGCCATTTGAAACATTACCTTTGTGAGATGGCCTCAAGACGTTTGAACCCAAACCACTTAAACTGTCAGTTCACATGAGGCCAGCATGCTGTCCATCACCGCACGCACGGAGCACGTCCACTTTAAGGCCCCGAATGATTTCCCCTTACTTTGTTTCTCTGTGTGTGTGTGTGTGTGTGTGTGTGTGTGTGTGTGTGCGGGTGTGTGTGTCCGAGCGTGGGCATATATCAGTGAATGCAGGGTTTCTAGTATTCGTCATGCTGTAACAGGATTAGGTGCCTTCTCTCCAGCCTTACACCACAGGACCATTGTAGTTTGTGTGTGTGTGTGTGTGTGTGTGTGTGTGTGTGTGTGTGTGTGTGTGTGTGTGTGTGTGTGTGTGTGTGTTGGGGTTTTGTCTCTGGGGGTCTCACTCTGTCCTGTAAACCTTAGGGGGGCTGGTGTGTGTGTGACTGTTCAGAAGTGCTTCAAGGAGAATGAAAACTTTTCCAAACTCAGTGTTTTGTTGTAGAAGTCAGTCAGCGTCTTGTTTTCTTGGAACCAAGAGTTCTTGAAGTGAGTGTGTTTTTATTCACCTCTTTAAAGTGGAAGTTGTTTATTCTGCCTTTTTTTAAAAAGGAATGTTTGTTATTGGTTTTACTTTGGATCTTGACCTTGGTGGAGTTGCTTTTGAGTGCAGAAAAAAAGACCAAACATTGACTCTGAAATTCTCCTATCCTTTTTCTTCTCTATCTTTAACTATGCTCCCTTGAAAACGCCTACACACACACACCTACACACACATGCACACCTAGACAGAGGGCATGCATGCTCTGTATATTCCCTTCTTTTTGATTTTAAAGTCTAATTTTCACCTAGTTAAATTTTGCCTCAAAAAGAGAGCATGTGGCATGCTAAGCACTTTTTTTCTGCCATCGCAGCAGAAAGGAAATCTCTGTGTGTTGGTGTGTGTGTGTGCATGTGTGTGTGTAGCAGCGTTCAAAGTGTTGTGAGTTATCAGTGGGATGAAACAGCATGGCTCTAACAATGGGATTAAAGCTGTGTCTATGAAAGAAGCAATTAAACGCTATCTCATCTCATCTGCTTCTCACACCAAAAAGCACTTCCATATTCTCAAGTTTTCCCTCCTCCTCCTCCTCTTCCTCCTCCTCTTCTCGAGAGGCATCTTTAAGTTCCCAGCAGACGCTGATGCTGATTGGTGAACGGCCAAACTCTCCTTTCATGTGATTGGTTCTGTAATCCTTTTTTTTGAGAGGTTCTACTTCTAAGTTTACGTTGCCTGTGCTGCTGTTAAAGATTAGATTTTCTTATAACCAGGTCTGTATTCATCAGCACGTTTCTATTAAAGAATATGGCTGTCTGCTGTTTTCTGTTTTGATTCCTCTGTCTGATAAATCTATAAATTATTCAATTTTGTTCTCAAATTTTCATTTTTTTTATGAAGAAAAACCCAGAGCCCGAAGTCAAGTCTCAAGTCTTCAAAAGTCACCAAATAAAAGTCCCCTTTACATCAATCTGAGTCAGATCCAGGTCTCTATTACTGGTATTGTAATTTATCCTTAGGTGGATCACAGCTTCACTGTCTGAACCTGGACTGACTGTGTGGGAACTCATGGATGTGTGAAAACATTTCACTTCCCAACATGAGTGTCTGACTGATCCTGTCAGCGTGTCTGAAGATTTAAGTCATGAAAGTTACAGCGCTGTGTGTCTGTAAGAAATGAATGCACACCTCTGCTCCCTGAATGTGCAAATGTAGCCATCTATTATATATCTAACTCACCTGCTGTGAATCAGAATCTTAACTAACCAAATATCTTTAATCAAGTGGCTAAAGGCTGGCACACATTACAGGATTCTTCAACCCTTCACACATTTAGAGACCACACACTTGATGATAACAAAAGACAGATCGCACAAGATCTCTCTCTTCTGATCTTATAGTGTGTGGTGTGCACTACGGAGCACACCACACACTAACCAATTCTTCACGCTCAATATTCCAAATCTCGCGTAGTAAAACGTGACTTTGGTGTAAACAAACATGGCGGATGAACAGGAAGACTGTTTTAGGCCTCTCTTACTTTCCGAAAACACTCTTAAAAAAGCGTTGGTCTTCCATTTCGGAGGTGCAAGAGACTTTAGTTTTCACCGGCGCCATGTTTTTGTTTGTCTTTACTTCCTCCTCTGTCAGTCAGCTGAGTCAGCTCGCGTCTTGATTGGCTTTTTGATTGGCTCTCGGAGCATCCCAAACACTACAGGATTTCTACAGGTGTCGTAAATATTAAACATGTTCATTATTTATGATCTCTCCTTCTGAGGCCTTGCTTCCGAGTGGCTCCGACTGGACAAAACTCTTAACACACCCCACACCACAGGAAAATCACACACAATGTCATTTGCAAACATCAGACAATCAGGCCTTTGCTGGCTTTGATCATAAGGGGGAGATCGGGACAAAAATCAGCCCGATTATCCTGTAGTGTGTACCCACCTTAAGTCACTGAAATAGCAAACTTTACCATCCCCAAGAGTAATGTCATCAACAGCCCTCGCTTCTTTGAGAAAGAAACTCATAACTTGTGCTGATTCGTTTAAGAACCCAGGCAGGAACTGTTGCTGCTTACACACACAAACAAAACTAATAAAACAGTCTAAAGTCTAGGTCTGAGTCCTTTATCTTCCTAGTCCTAATGCAGTCAATGCTCAAGTCCAAGCTGAATCATGAGTCCTGAAAATCAGGAGTTGAGTGACTGAGACAAATAGCTGAAAAGATACACTTGTAGCTTGAATCATTGCAGCTCAATTTTAATTGATTCATTGCTTGAAGCCCAAAAAGAGAGACTTTATTTTTAAAAGCTCTCTAGAGCACCTGCTGGTTTTACAGTGTTGACATTCTCATGCTCAGATTCTGAAGCTTTAAAACGCTGGTAAAAGTCACCTTCTACTTTCCTCACCACGCAGCTACAATATGAGGACAGTGCTCTCCATCCTGTCACATCTTAACCTCTCCTCCTCTCTGTCTTTTCCACTCCAACAATCAAAAAATTTCCTCACAGACGTATTCTCCGCTATTACCTTTAATCATCCTTCATCGCTTCATTCCGAGTGGGCGAGGGGAGAGGGAGCCGGATGAGGGCAAAGCGAAAGAGATGGAGCAAGGGGGGGTGATGGCTGTGTGATTGAAGAGGGTTTGTCAGGATAATTCTCTCTGATTGGACTCTCTCTGTGTCTCTGTGAGCGTCAGAGTTGCTACTTACCCTTCACACGGCCTCTTTGTCCTCTGTTTCATCCCTCTCTTATTCCCTCTCCTCTGCTTGGGTCTATGGATACTTTGGTCACTGCTCTGTTCTGCTTCTCGTGATTTGGGCTTAAATTCAGGTGAGGCAGTGAATCATTTTGTAATCCACCAATCTCCTCTTAGATGTATTGAAGTGTGGGTTTTTGAAGATAATTTTCCAGCAGACTGAAAGTGATGAGTGAGCGTTCAGCAGACACGGAAGCAGCCTGCATCCAGCAGCTGGCTGCAGTCTCTTTGCAGTGGGAGCGTCTCGAGGGCCATGCAGATTGTGTTTCAGTGACCTGACCGGGCTGCTCTGCGGCTGATAGGCTTCTGGTGAAAGGAGTTATTTAATCTAATTTGGGTCCGGATATATTTGAATCGCAGGAGAACGTAGACCAAGGTTTTTTCTGTCAGCTTTAATATACAACGAGCGAGGGTGACAACATTTAATTGTGTAGGCCAGGGGTTCCCAAACTTTACCATGCCAAGGCCCCCCAAACAGAACTCGCTTCTGGACGAGGACCACCTTTGCAAACCCACAGACAATGCAAGGCAAGGCAAGTTTATTTATAAAGCACCATTCATACAAAGAGCAATTCAAAGTGCTTTACAGAGTTAAAAACAAAAACCAGAACAGTAACAATCAACAAAAACATACAGCAAACACTTCAAACATTACAATTTTATATGCAACCAGTTATGTGCTTCAAAATATTTAAAGAAACATCAACTTTAAGAATGTATTTTCTTACTTTTATTCACTTTTCAATAATTATTGCATTTGTTTAGCATAGGAAATTATTAACAAAGGTGTTGTAAAAAAATAAAATAAATTTGATTATATTTTTTTCCCTTCCCTCCAATTTTCTGAGCGCCCCCTGGCGGCCCCCACTTTGAAAACCACTGATGTAGGCGACTAAACACGCACATCCCTAGTATTGACTGCCCATGACTGCTCACTAAGTCCAATATTCATTCATATTTTTACCTCTGTTTTGGTCTCCACCAATCCCAAAGGGAAAAATGTGCATGTTAGCTGCAAAAACCCTGCCATGTTCTCACTAGCTGTTTGCTAACTTGTTGCAGCTGAACCCAAAACAGCGAGATGTTTCCAAGAAATCCGAGGACTTGGTACAAATATTTGTGTGGCTGGAGCTGAGGAAGTATTTGGTGCTGTAAGCCGGCGTTACCATGGTTTTAAGGGTTTTCAGGGTCATGAGACAGAAAAAGAGCCAAAGCCCGAAAGTAACAGAAGCCTCTTCACATTCACGACAGTTAGCTGCGTCCCCCTGTGGCCAACGCACAGTCCACATATCAGCTCACACACACACACACACACACACACACACACACACACACACACACACACACACACACACACACACACACACACACACACACACACACACACACACACACACACCTCTCTGTGGATTTAAAACAGTCCTAATACTGTTCCCATGCTCACTGGACTAACAGTTTTTTACTATTCACACACTGCATACACGTACTGACCCAGGCCTACATCCCTCGGGGGGGTTGCCATGCTATTTAACCACTGCTTTTGTTGCAGGGGTCTAAAGCCGAGCCAGGCACACCTTTTAACTTACAAAGAGCATTTCAGTTGGAAGCCAGTGGTTACTGGGGCCTGGGGGCACCCTGTGTGTGTGGATGTGTGTGTTTCTCATGGTGGGAAACCCAAAAGACTATGATCAGACCCTCCTCAATTGTCCAGTTCCTGCTCTTTTCTTTCTTATTTCACCTCCTTTTTCTCCACCTTTCTATTCAGCCCGAGTGAACTAATTCCCGTAAAAAACTCCTCAGTGTTTTCTTTCTGCCGTGTCCAGCTCATCGCTCTTAAAGCGGAGCTTTTACTCAGGTTGCCTGAAGAGCTGTGTGAATCAACACATAAAAATAAAAGCTACCCCTTGTAGCGTTTTGAAACAGGGTTGCTATGCATGCTAGTTAGGGGAACCTTTGGTAGTTTGACTCGCTGTATTGAATCTCTGAGGTGAAACCGGGCACTAGTTTTAGTGTGTTGCCAGGTGACTGACTCAGCGGCTCAATACACGGCAGTGCAACAGTAGCTGACTGGTGAGGAGGAGGCTGAAGAATGTTTTTGATATGAAACACCACAGAGCCAGCAGAGAGCCATTTTTCCAAAAGCCAAGAAAAGAAGGGCCACGCAGGGCCTGCCAGGACCAGCCTCTAAACGCTGCTGGCATCCAATGAAAACCTGTTCCTTTATTATTATGGGAAAGGAGAGGAGCTTCTTATCCCCTGGCAACAGCATACAGAGATGAATCCCGTAAATGGTGTCAAATCTTGTGAAATCTGGAGGTGCAGTGCTCCTGGCCATCCAGGCAGGCTGACATCATCCTGTGAGGAGCTGGAGCTGCAGAAGAATCACAGTGAGAAGCGCAGCTCTTTAAATACAGTGCAGAACAAAAGAAAGCATGAAGTCCAAACATTTATATCTTTTGTTAAATGGAAATTAATCAGATGAAGAAACACTCTGACTGTGGGGATTGTTATGTACAAGTTTTGTTGGATTAGTTTCTAAACTCATGGTGTGTGTTAGCAAAACCAGATTGACACACCTAGATTAACACTCCCAAATTGACATTTACTAATGGATCTTATTAGTGAAAATTAAACCAAAACAATGTGATAATCTTTTAAAGTGTATATAATTTTAATTATTAAAGAAAGACAAAAGAAAATTGACTTTTTCAGATGGCATAGGCTGAATTTACCAACTGGACAAAACTCAGAAATACAAAGAAAGCTACTGTTTTCACATCAACTAATGTTAATGCTTTGAAAAAGTTCCCAATATATGAACCAGGTTGCAGTTTTTACACGTCATCAGTATGCTTCCTTAAGCAAGGGTTCAAATTTAAACCCTTTTTCACATCGTGTGCTATTTTGTCCCTTTCTGCACATTGTAGTTGGGCTGAGGCAGCAACCTCTTGCTTCCTGTTGCCGCTGTG
This sequence comes from Notolabrus celidotus, assembly GCF_009762535.1. Taxonomy (NCBI): domain Eukaryota; kingdom Metazoa; phylum Chordata; class Actinopteri; order Labriformes; family Labridae; genus Notolabrus; species Notolabrus celidotus. The sequence goes on from NC_048286.1 coordinate 29,244,099, forward strand.
TTGGCTACTAACACCACAAACATGCTTTAGAACAGCATATTCGAATACTAGTGCCATTTTTAGAACCTGACCCAAAATATAATCAAGGTACATTGCGTTGAAAAGATAATATTTAACGATATTCAGGTACAAAATCTTAGAATGCTCCCTTGATCACCCTCCCATTGGTGAAGTAACGGTGGCCTTAGAGGACAAGAAGCTGGTGTGATGTGTGATAGATATGATCCTCTATTTGTTAGGTTTCACCATCTAAAAAGTTTATTGATACAACTTATTTTTTGCACAATCACAACCAATCGCTTCTCCTTGGTGTGCCAAATGGTGCATTACACCAGTGGCCACTCATTCAACACAAAAACATGTTTGGCAAAAATGTCAACCCTGATTTCTACAGATGTTCAAACTGCTGAATGTACCTTTATCCATGACCTTAATCTGACATGCAAACAACATAGAAGTGCATCTATGTAAGAGTCATTTGGCGTTAGTATTTCCTCTCCTCTTTTCGGCCTCTCTCTCTGTGTTTGGAGTCTGTCTCCTCTGTCTCTCTGCTCCCTGCAGGATTGTGTCATGGCTGTCTGCTAACTTGAGGGGGAGTTCCCCCATTCGTCTGTCTCCTCTCCCCCAGGTCCTTACACTGAAAGGACCTCTTCTTTTGTCATAAATACTGTGTGTATGTGTGTGAGTATATTCGTGTGAGTGTTCATGTGTGTGTGTGTGTGTGTGTGTGTGTGTGTGTGTGTGTGTGTGTGTGTGTGTGTGTGTGTGTGTGTGTGTGTGTGTGTGTGTGTGTGTGTGTGTGTGTGTGTGTGTGTGTGCACGCAGGCAAGGACAGGCTGCTGTGACATTTCTATTGAGTTCAAAGCAGTGAGTGGGAGTGTTTATGACACTAGAAAGCAACTATAAGATCTCAGTGTCTGAATCTGTCACTCTTTTACTCTCTCTCTCTCTCTCCCTCTCTCTCTCTCTCTCTCTCTGAACCTGGCTAACCCTGGAGCTTGAAAGCTAAGAGCTTCTCTTTGTGGTCCGTCTCTGCGGTGTGTCACTGCGAGGTTTTTTCGCTCCTAGCTAACGATCGCTGCACTGACCTCTGATCATAGAAACACAGTCTATGAGTCCTCTTTTTCAGATACAGCATACGATATTTGAGCTTCACACTAGGCTTGGTTTGCACCCACTCTCACACACAAAAAGAACACACACACACACACACTGGAATGACACTGAGTGTGTATTCTGTGCACTGATCCGACGTTTGTTCCCTGTGGGTATAAAGTGAGAGCAGGCTGTGTTTGTGTCAAAGGAAAGGCATTTTCATTCATACAGGGGCAGGGCTGCTATGCATGAACACACACTGGAGTCTGGTCTGTCGCCATGTGTGGGTGTGAGTGTGTGTATGTGTGTGTGTGAGATTTAGTGCATCCTCTTTGATTTTACAAGAAAGTCAGAATTCCACCCTGTCATCATCAGATGTGTCTGTGCAGCGTTGATCAGGGTTTACTTCATTTCGTCTAGTTCCTCTCAGTTAACCCTTGATGAGCCGTGAAGTCCTGAAGGATGTTTCTAGAGTTTGTTCACCATTGGCACACTTTTCTACTTGTGTCTTTATCCATCTGTGTGCTTTTATGATGGTGCACTTCTCAAATTGGAGTCCTCCACAGGTCTCTTTAAATATTGATGGTTGTATGTAATTTAGGATTTAATTAAAACATTTTCCAGCCCCCCCCCCTCTCCAAATTTACGAGCTTGAAAGCACTCGAAAAGACCTTGAGGTGGCAACAAAAGGCCCACAGTGTTGTTGAGTGCTGCCTCAAAGCACTGTATGGAAACTAAAATATGCACCAGGAATACCAGTTTGAAAGCTTATCAGACACAAAGAGCCTTTCAGTCAGTGGTTTGAAATGCTCCGACAGTCTTTTACAACAATAGAAATCGTGGTGGAAGGTTGTCAGTCAGTTCATCAGAAAGCATCTTGACTTGGTTAAAGTTCTTGAAGGCATTTGGCCTCTCATCAAAAGACTTGTTGAGTTCAAAGCCTAAAGGTTAAGAAAGTTGTCTTTCAGATTCAACTTTTGACGACAGCAGTAGATGTACAGTCTAGAATATATTCTAACACTTCTACCCTATTCCTCACTTAGTCATATCTTGACTGATTTAGTAGTGTGTACTTCCTGTGTTCTGAACATGGAGTCAGCCTTTTCAATAGCAATCAGAAACTCCTCCGGAACTGTGCTGCTTATCAACATGGGTCACAGAAATGAATCACAGTCTGAATTATGTTCAAGGGGAAAAAGTCCAGTTTTTACCAAGCAGCAACATCTGGTCTAAAAATATGAAGCCCATGCAGAAGTGTTATAAACTGCAGTTCATCGAGGATCTGCTTGAGGCCGGCTCTGGAAGTACCGGAAACCACATACACACCATTTCAAAAAAGACGATCTTTACAGCAGAAATAAACATGTTTACAGCCTGGTACAAAAGACGAGTGTAGTCTGGATAGCACTGTAAGGGGGGTGAATTTTTTCATAACGTGGCAATTTGGAAGATATTTCAATTACGAGTCTTCCAATGAGAGGCACAGCTGACTTGATTGGCAGTGCAACAGTAGCTGTAGCTGTTGGCTCGGAGGCTCAAAGCCCGCCTCTTTACGTCACAATCGCTCGACAGCAGCAATATGGCTGCTGCCGCCGATTGGCCTCAAAGCAGCGCTTCAGAAAAAGACAGGTGACGTCACGGATACTACGTCCATATTTCATACAGTCTATGGTCTTTACCAATCAAGTGCACACAACACAATCCAGTCATGTTATGTTATTGTGCAGCTTACAGTTGTAGAAATTCTGCAGTGTTGAAATATTGCTGAACAGAAGTTTGTGCCATATGCAGATTTGATTAAAGGAAGTTACTATTCCACCTTCCCTCAAATTTTAAATGTACAAAAACTCAATATTCATTAGTGTTTGGTGTGTTTGATTAAGAGGGATTCCTGCAGTGTAGTTCAATGCCAATCACATCCCTGATGAGTACAATGGTGAACCGTGTATCTCTACTCCTGCTGTGTAACAGACGTTACACTCATGATCATTTCAGTAGTCAGTAGTCACAGCAGTGCCCCCAAGACTAAGGTAGACACAGCTTATGAATCATGTTGTGACCAACTCGTTATGTTTCACATCAACACTGCACTGTAGCAAAGCAAGACTCAAATCTGCATCAACCTCTATGCAGATGATACCATGCTTTCTTATTGAGACTGCAGGAGCACCGCCATGGTGTCATTTTTTGTTGTCTTCCCATAAAGTGCAAATTATGGTAGAAAGACAACAAAGTCAAGGACAGGATATATTCCAAATATTGTAGCTTTGTTATTTGATTCATTAGAAACTGAAAGAAAGTTGTCTTTCAGCCAGGCCAGGCAAAATGTGGTGTTTTTTCTTTCCCCCATTAATATGATTTCAACGTCTTAAAATACTTTATTATTCAGATGTTTTATAACAGGGTGAATAAAAAGAGACCAACGTACTTATATCTCTTATAATGTTTCTTATTGAAGATATCATACACATATAAATTGCTCAGATCCCCTGTAACCCCCTCAAGGACTTTAAGTAGCACCACTCTGAAAGACTAGCTCTCTTTGGCCTTTTACATTTCTTTCTTCTTTCCGCTGGGAGTCTGAAAAGATGAAACTTTAATGGCCCCTGTGTGGAATGCTGGTCTGATCACAGATTTACCCTACACATGGCAGTACATTGCATTACACTAAGTTGAGGCTAGTATCCCAGAGAGACTTATAACTGTGCTTCTAGTTTGTCACTGTCAGATATAGTGCTGTTTTTTTCACTTTGAAATATCACAGCATTAAATGGTCTCATCATTTCTTTAAAACAAGGATAAAAACTACAGATCCTCTCTCAGAGAATCCTCAACGTTTCTGCTAATTGAAGAGAGAGCGGACGAGGTGGTGAGCTCGCCGGCCTCTGTGCGGGGCTGTCGTCGAGCACTCTGCTCTGCCTTTTCCAAGCTCTATTCATTAATTCATTTCTTATTGGGACAGAGATAACAGGATTAGTGCTCCAAGCATCCAGGAGTCAGCAGGGAGGGAGGGGGGGACCCTTTAACCCTCCTCCCTCCTGCAGACAATGCCTGTGTGTGTATGTGTAAGTGTGTGTGTGACTGTGTGACTTTGTGATTGTGTGGGTGTGTGTTTGTGTCCTTGCCAGATGGGACCAGTGCTTCTTCCAACTAAGAAAAGCATCAACACACACACACACACACACACACACATATACACACACCGTATATTCTTCAGCTCTCACCCTCTCTCTGGTTTGCGTCCAATCAACCACTTCTCACTATTGTGTTCTGGCCTCCAGCAGTGCTTTGTCAACAGAGCCAAATATCACCATGTTAACTAAATACGACTCCTTGGTATTGATTATGGTTGATACTATGAGGACATAATGTCAAGACGGTCTTTCCATTCAATGCTGCTACATCAGACCAGCAGTTCTTATGACTATTGTTAAGTTATAACACGCACTTTTATGCAAGGCCGTCTTGTAAAAGTTGATATTTGCACTTCAAACTTGATACCAGAGTAAACACAATGGTATGAGGATGCTTAAGTGCTCACGGGATGGGTAGCTTATACATCTGGGAAGGCTCCATTAATTCTAACCAGTTTTGCTGCCACCCAGACAATGCCTTTGTCAGGGAAGACCTTGAATAATACACCAAACTACATTCTACAGGTATTAAAACACAATGGCTCAGTAGTAAAAGAGTCCTGGTGTTTAACTAGCCCATCTGCAGTCCTGACTTGACACCCGTTGAAAACTTATGGCTTATAATGAATCAAAAAATGTGACAAAACAGACTCCAAATGTTCCAAATGTCAGGCAAGACCATAGACTGTATGAATAATGGATGTAGTATCCATGACGTCACCCATCTGTTTCCGAAGCACTGTTTTGAGGCCAATCATCGGCGGCAGCCATATTGGAAATGTTGAACTCAATATAACTACTGCCGAGTGATTGTGACGTAAAGAGGCGGGCTTTGAGCCTCCTAGCCAACAGCTACAGTGTCCCCACCTGTCAATCAAGTCAGCTTTTCCCCTGTAATGTAAAACTCTTGATCTAAATATCTTAGAAAAAATTCACCCCCCTCACAGTTGTGCCGATCAAGAAATGAGCTATCCAGACTACACTCGTCTTTTGTACCAGGCTGCAAACATGTTTATTTCTGCTGTGAAGATTGGCTTTTTTGAATTGGTGTGTATGTGGTTTCTGGTACTTGCGGAGCCAGCCTCAAGCGGATCCTTGATGAACTGCAGTTTTTAGCACTTCTGCATTGGACTCATATTTATAGACCGGAGGTTACCGCTCACGTCCAAACCAGTGATTCTTTAATGACTTTCTAATTACCTGAACCACATCGTCATCTCTTTCCCCCTCCTCATATGTGCTCATAAAGCTAAAGCTGATTTCACACAGTATGTAAAACTCAGTTGTACACAGTAAAAGTCTGAGCATTGAAGGTTCTGGAGGTTTAAAATGTGTCATGAGAGCAGGTTACTGTGTTAAAGCGCTGCTCTGTCTTCCTTTCAGTCTCCTGTTCGCTCTCCATCGCTCCTCATTTACAGTAGCGCCTCCTTCCCTTCTCACTCGCCCTCCGCTCCCTCCCTCTGCTGAGACAGAGTCTATTGCCTCCTCTCACTGTTACTGTGGAGAAACCGGCAGCATGCGTCCCAGGAATGCAAGCACACACACACACACATTCCTACGCACACACTGACACACACACACACTCTCACTCACAACCACCCGGTGCCCTGCCAGCTTTGCGGGTCATTGTATTTGGCACGTGGCCACTATCTCTCCTACATTGCACACATACACACACAAAACACACACTCGCCCCTTGCCTGACTCCTGCCTTGGCAGACAGCTCCTGCTGAGTAAGGAGGCCCTCGCTCGCCCTCGCTCTTTCTCACTTGCTCTCTCTTTTTTTGTGCCTCTCGTTTCTTTTCAGACTAAACTTTCTCTCCTTCTGTGCTCCCTTTATGTTCGCATGGTCGTCTCACTTCATGTCTTCCCACGTTTTTTAACACGTCCTCAACCTGCAGAGAATAAGTAAAACCGACGGCACTCCCATTTTCTAACCACGCCAGCCCCCGTCTGATCCCATCCTCCAGAAGATTGTACAGTCTGCATGGCTTAGCTGCACCGCATGCTTTTGAATTGACACGTTGTAACTGGATGTGAAGCTTTAACTCTGGCCATTAGTCATGTCTTTACTCTCCTGCTGGCAGTAATGTCTCAACAGAGAAGAATTAGAGGTGGGGCATTGAGGATTCAGAGGGCTGCATTCAGCCTTAAGGTAAAGACAGTGTTTCACAATGCATGCAGTGCTCAGCCAATCCTCCTCAACGTGACTCATATTAGATTCAAATCAGAGAAATAAGAGTACAGCTTCATGTGAACCACGCTGTTACCTGAACACAAAGAGATACCTCAAAGATTTAGCAACACCTTGGTTAATGTGTCACTGCTCGCTCCATTATTTAAACTTTTACATGCTGGCTGTTGATTAAGGGATAAGTCCGTTGAATGACATTTGAGTCATCGGGACAAGCGTTAAGCTGTTTGCTTACGGGAACTGTACAATGACTACTGTTCTGTAAGCTGTATAGATGATAACAGTGTTTAGAGTCAAGGTTGTGTGTTCTTTATCACCACGCTGTCCTGTCTGAGATAACTGCACTTCAGTCTCATAAAAAGCTCCGTCCTGGTATGAGAAGTATTGTCAAACTCCCTCTGGCTCATTTTTGAGAGATGAAGGGAGAGGAAGCGTTTCATGAGAAGATGGCTTGAGTTGACTTGTTGTCATTCAGAAATGCTTTATGTCATTTTATTTCTTCATCTCCAGTTCGCCTTTGGGTGATTATCTATTGAGATCAAGCAGCAACCTCTGCCTGCAAGAATTGAAGCCATTGTGGAAGTGTTAAAAACTGCAGTTCTTCGAGTGTCCACTTGAGGCTGGCTCCGAAAGTACCAGAAACAACATACACACCAATTCAAAAAAGCTGATCTTTACAGCAGAAATGAACATGTTTACAGCCTGGATAGCTCATTTCTTAAACACCACGCACAGTACAGTGATTGACAGACGGGAACACTAGCTATTGGCTAGGAGACTCCAAACCTGCCTCTTTACCTCACACTAGCTCGACAGAAGTTAGATTGAGCTCAGCATTTCCAATATGGCTGCCGCCAACGATTAGCTTCAAAACAGTGCTTCAGAAACAGATGGGGGATGTCACAGATACTACGTCCATTATTTATATAGTCTATGTTATCGCCACTGTAACTAGCTAAATACTGCGATGTGCAATGCTCATGGTGGATTAAGGTGGGGTCAGACTGAGTCTTACCCTGTCTTGAAGTTGAGTCTCTGTTCATAATTTGACATAGAGTGGTCTAGACCTCCTATGTTTGTAAAAGCGTCTTGAGATAACGTTTGTTGTGATTTGGCGCTATACAAATAAAGATTGATTGATTGAGATTGATTGAGATGGTTGAGATGATTGTGACACAAAAAACGTATCCTTAGTTTTATTAAATTTTAAAAGTTTAATGACTGGGACGCTGGTGGCCTAGCAGTCTAAGCACCCCATGCATAGAGGCTACAGTCCTCGTCGCAGAGGTCGCTGGTTCGAGTCCCGGCCGGTCGACCATCTGCTGTATGTCTTCCCCCTCTCTCTACTCCCTTCATTTCCTCTCTCTCATCAGCTGTCCTGTCCATTAAAGGGAAAAAATGTCCAACAAACATTACTTTAAAAAAAACAAACTGACTGAGGTCAAGTTTTTATTCCCATGCCATTTCTTTCAAAACACCCCAAATGTAACATTTCTTCCCCCAAAGTTACAGCCTGTTACGCTCCTTGATACATCTGTTACTGGACAAGCAGCCAAACCTCCCTAAATCACACACAGTACCTTTCACAGTCAGTCGTGTAAACTATGAGAAAGCAAGTTAAACTGGAGATCAAAAGTCTCTGTATCCTTTCTGCTCTGGTCTACGTGCTCTTGCGCTCAAAGCTCCAAACATCAGTCATGTTCAACATTCAGACTGATTGTCCTTGGCAGATGATAAGCTTCAGATCTGTGTGGCGACAGTTTTAATCAGCAGCTGATCACATGGAACAATGTTCTTTTGTTTGGGAACAATGTCTTTGACAATGCTTTATCTGTTTCTCAGTGGGTGGCGGTTTGGCGCTGCACTATTTGAATTATGTAAAACATACGTCAAGAAGCAGAGCCTGCTGGTGAGGGTTGCTGCTGATCCATGTGTGGGAATGTCATGCTGTTCAGATATATGCAACCCTTTATTTCCAGTGAAAGACTGGATAGAGAGCAGACTGGAAACATGTCGATGCACTTTGCATAATTGAATGGGACTACAACTTGCGAGGCCTTGAAGTTTAAAGTAGTTTCAGCCCATTAACAAACTCTTCACTTGAGGTAAAAGCATGTCCAAAATATTGTTCCAGCTCCATCCAAAAGTGGCCAGCTGAGCCTCGTTCAAGTCCCTCTCTGTTTCTTCTCCTGCTCTTGTTTGGGACATGAAAAGAGGATCCTGTTGTGTTTCTGTGGTGTCGCCCGGCGCTGCCTCTATTCAGCGGGATCTGATGAACACGACTTGTTTTAAGTATCAAGCCTCTCTATAGCTCCACTTTTCTTTATACCTGAGAAGAGAGGGAGAGAAATGTGTGTGTTCGTATATCTGTGTGTGTGTCGCAAGTTCTGTGTGTGTGTGTGTGTGAGTTTCATTGTCATGCCAAGGACAAGCGGGTCTGTCCCGTGCCAAGTGGTGCCAAGCCAGCTGGCTGTCGCTCATGCTTTTGTTTTGTGCTGTGCTCTGTATTCAGCCCACGACACACATTGTTGTGAAGAGCCTTTTCGCTCGCTCTCCCTCACTCACACTCCTTTTGTGTGTGTGTATATGTGTGTGTGTGTGTGTGCGGCAGTGACCTTGATGTGGGGGAAAAAAACGACAAACAAGAATGGGCCAATCCAGAGCAATAGAGAGAATTAGAAATGAAATGGTGCTGCATGTAATTACCTTTTTAATATTCACTGGTGTTTGACTCTGGACGTACAGTCACCCTGCTCTTCTTCTGTTCCTACACCAAAGAGGTGAAGGGGTGCTGCTCGGCTTTGTGGTGAAGTCCTGTTAATGACTGCGGTGCTTTGCATCTCAAATGGGATTCTCTCCTGTTAGCTGTGGAGGAAATCTGAAAGGAGAAATAATCTCAAAGTGATCCATTCAGAGATGCAGTCTATAATTTGCACTATTTCTTCTTTATTAAGTAAATGGATTTGAACATAAGTGCACAGCCACAGGTATGCGTCATGCTGAGAGTTTGTTGGACTGTTACAGAAAGTCTAAACTCAGGAGGGGCCTGCATCAAGAACCTTTTGTTATTTTCTGAACGGATCACTCAACAGGACATCTTTCAGAGAGGTCTGGAGGCAGAGAGAAAAGCTGAATGAACTCTTTCTGCATCAACCCCCATACGACAATGTCTTCATTTTAAATCTGCACTTAAAATCTATAATTTTTTAGCTCCATTGCTGAACTTGTCACCTTCCATGTGAACATGCTAGGGATAATGATTCGGATTTGTTGAGCCCATACAGGTAACTGGTTATAACCTGCTCCTGATGGCTGATACCAATACATTTATATTTCTTTTTTACATTTTCATTTTTTAAAATATGTAGTTTGTGCACACCTGAGGGTCGGAAAAGCTAAGAGTTAGTGACCTGGTAAAACTTTTGCCACTGTCATTGTTGTGGATCAGACTGTGAATGTGTGTAGAGATCACATTACATTTAGCGGTCACTCAGGATGTTCCAAATAAACCATGAGCTGGTGAAATCTTCATTCTTCTACATCAGAAAAAGACGTTTCATTGAGTGATGTAAAATCAGTCACTTTGTCATTACTTCAGCTTTTGGTTGTCTCTAGTACACTTTCTGCACTTTCCAATTCCTGTTGAGTCGGCACTGTGTCACTTACTGTTTATTGGTGCTTATTCTAGTTGGGTCCTTGCAATGATGACTTTTCAGGAGACTGAAAAGATATGTTGTGTTAAAAGTTGTGGACTTCTTTCCTCTTCTTGTTTTACATGCAGCCTATGTTCCACAGGTAGCATTCATGTTCATCTCAGCTGAAACAGGAAGAAATCATCACCAGTGACCAGTGTGGATGTTTTTCACTCTCTCATCAGCTTGATGCAGCTGAACTTGTTCTTCTCTGCATGTGATGGTGGATCATATACTGCCACATACTGTATGTGAAGGCCTGTGAATAAGTGAATGAAAGCAACTTTTATCAGTTATTTAAATCAGATAAAGCTTTATTTTCAGAAGATAACAAATTACTGGCTGATAACTTAGAACTTGCAATAAAGTTAAAAACTTTGAATGTCAGAAATTGACGGCAGCTTTTAGAAACAAATGTGTTTCAGCCCTTCACTTTCATCAGCTGTCATCAGCACCGAGTATTTTTTGAGAAGCTTTGAGTGTATTCTCTTTCTGATCATTTATCAGACACATATATTTTGCATCCTTACTAAAAATATAACCACACATATCCATTTACTTAAACTGGGCACGTCTATTCCAGGAAAACACAAAAAAGGGCACTTAGACACTCGCCAAAAATCTGCAGGCTGCTGATGCCACTGCACACCAGAGGTGCTCAGGTTATAGCTCTATTCATGTGCATGAAGGCAGCAGTAACATTATGAAATGCAGAATTTAGCTGCATCACAGCAGCTCCTCAGGACGAGGTCAGCACTGCCTGTAATAAGTACGTCATGTTGACTGCAGTTTGAAGCTGATGGTATTTCTATTGGGGATTGATGAATCAGTAAGATTGCGGAAGTGACGGTACATGTCTGCTCCACAGTTTGTAAAAGTCTTAAGTGTCTACACATAAAAACTCAATCAGAGGTTTGACAGTGAAATGGGGTCAAGTGTGCAGACGATCCTGTGGGCTTTACAGTATAACAGTGTTAGTGTGTGTATCCTGAAGCTCTGTTGTTTTTATCTGACACTCATCTGCTCTTGAAGCACTTTGTAAGTACAACATTGAGTGCTATACGTTAATTGCCTCCTAAGAGAGAAGTCTAAAAGCCACCATCTACATTTAAAGAAACTTTGGTAGCATGTGACCTGTGAGGTAGCTAATAGAAATAAACCTGTGTGTCCTTAGTTAACTTGTGTGTGTTGAAGACAGTCTGATATTAACTGTTATGTCATAGCCATGTTTGTGTCTCCTTTTCATTCAACTGTGTAAAAGCTTTGGCTGAGGTATTTCAACATCCTCGTCAGTAAAACTGAGTGACTCGACTGACTTGAAAAGCAGCGGAAGAAACAGAAAGTCATTGATGATGATCCTGCTGTGTTGACCCAAGAGGACATGTTTAAAGTGTCTATTCATGAATATTCACATGAGTCCAACCCTTCATCCCCCCCCTTACCCTCCCACCTCCTGTCCTGCAGCCGCATGTGTCCAAAGCTGTTTTTAACTCTACATAATTTGGGTTTGAAGTGCCTTTCAAATGGCCTTTCTTGTTCTGACACTTAACTGAAACAAGAGGGGACACACTTATTAATCAGGCCCTCATTGTGTGTGAGTGTGTCTGACTGTGTATGTGTGTGTGTGTGTGTGTGTGTGTGTGGTTGATGGAGACAGAGATAGGTGGCTGCAGAGTGAAACCCACAGTGGATAAGAGACACGAGCTGGAGTATGAGAGCGGGAAACAAAGTCACAAAACAAGAGTGTGTTTGAGAGCGAGACAGAGAAAATGAGACGCAGTCACATTGTGGTTTAAAAAAGCAAAACCAGTTGGCAGCTGGCGAGATGTTGGTCAACCACAAAGCAAACTGCCACAGTGGTTTTGAAAAATGGAGATTTTCAACTATCCCAATTACACTGATGCATTGAAGCGTTCTCCATCCTGTCTACTTAGTCGGAGAGGCCGTTTGGGCTCTTGGTATAAAAGTCAAAAGGGAAAACAGGGAGCTTTTTTGTTGTAGAGTTCATGCTGTATTGTCCGAGCTGGAGTTGAGCATCATTCTCCAGTTGAAAAACGATTAACACTGCCACATACTCCACACTGGAACAGTGTAAATGAACCATCTGGATTTTAATGAGTCTGCACTCAGTGGGTTAGGCTCTCTCTGTCCTTGCCAAAAAGGAAGAATCTTTGAAAAAAGATCTCACAACAAGGCCATAACAAGAGGCCGGCATAATGCCTGATTTGCTTTTTGACATCCAACCAAATGCGGTCGCTGTTCAATCCCAGCATCCGCCACTGAGCAGCATGTCAGGAAAACCGGTGATGCCTAACAGCCATTTCGGTGCAAAGCTGTAACGCACGAACGGTCCATCTTGTCCTCTGTTTAAAGGGTATAAAGCCCCCAAATCTTGTTGTCCAGCCAATTAGCAAACTTCTGAGATGGCTGCAGAATCATTTTTCTTTCCTGTTGGGTTAATGTAATGACATTTTCATTTGGTTCACACCCAAAAACCTTCAAAGTCAAAGTAGTTTCAGAAGTTGTAAAACTATGCAACAAACACTGGAAACTCAAACGATAGAGGACCTAGTTTGAAGCCCTGAGGGACACCATTTTTCAACGTTAGTGGAGAATAGTTGAGAATTAAAAGCCAATTAACTTGTCATTTATAGTAACAATCAGGTCATCCACTGAACAACTAACCTGGGCTTTACTGTCACTTTAGTGAATACACATTTGTACATAGGATTAAGCTAAGGCCTTTTTGTTTAAAGGGAGATTTTATTGATTGTTGGTGGAAGAAATTGATTTTGCAGTATAGGTCTCAGTCTGCCTTTCACTTGAAATACCTGGAAATATCAAACTACTACTAGATACTGGAACTCAGCCTCCTTTAAACTGAACACAAAATATGTTGTTGGTTTAAGGTCAAAAGGAGCAGGTTAAGGACATGTTGTGTTTTGTCTTTAAGTAGAGTTTCAATGTCAAAGACATGCAGAGAGGTTCATAGTAATTGATCAATAGAAGGACTGCATTGAAGACAGTTTTCTAGAGTTTGGTGTTTCTTTGTAATCTTGCTGTTTGGTGCTTCATGCTTCATTTTCAGATGAGGTGAGATCATATTTGTCATTGTTGCATTAATTGCTTTTGGTAGCCTGCTGGTTTTGCAAACTACTTTTTACATTGTCAATTATTCAGTTATTGCATTGGAAATACTGATTTGTGCAGCTTTAATTATCCTTTGTATAAAAGTTATAAAATAAAACATTTCAATGGAAAACCAAGCACACATGTTTCGGACAGATACACTGCCACACACTCTCACTCACACACACCCACACTCACCCACACAGATCCATACAACTGTAGCCCTGGGGTTGTTGTTCCTATCCTTTTATTGTCCATACAGAGGGGATTGGAGGGCTTACATCACTGTTGGTTCAATCTCAAGCCGTCCCTGCACTGTGTGAATCCAGGCTATTGTGATAGGATGAGATGTGTGTGTGTGCATGTGTGTGTGTGAGTGTACGAGTGTGTGTCTGCATGGTGCCTTACAGAGCAGGGCCAGTGAGTGCATCCTGATCCCTCCTATCTGTCCTATATAACCCACTCTGTGATAAAGGACTGAGATCCTTATAAAGAAATAATGATGATAATAATAAAAAGTTTGTGTCCATAAAACATGTTTTATTTTGGAGTGTGTTAAAGGTGGACAGAGAGGAGGGGGACAGAAAAAGAGCAATTGAATGACTGAATAGAGTAAGCCAGGGAATGGTCTGCCTGGCATTGTGTCCCTTAGCGCATGGCGTAAAGGTCTCTCTCCCTCTCCCTCACCCCAGCTGTGTGTGTGTCTCTCTCTCTGTGTGTGTGTGTGTGTGTGTGTGTGTGTGTGTTTGCGTGTGTATGTGTGTGTGATTGAATGAATGTCTAGCGATTGGAAACCTTTTCTTTTGTAAACTCAAGTCTCTGCTAGAGAGCATTGTGGAGCATTGTTTACCAGCCTCCCATCCTTTGTTCTGCCTCTGTGTGCGTGTGTACGTGTATATGTGTGTGTGTGTTTGTCCCTGTGTGACAGTTGACATTATCAGATGATTGCTCCCACGACTCGTCTGTGTGTGAGTGCACGCACACGCATGCCTCTGTGTGTGGTTACGTACATGACAGCTGACATTATTGGATCCCCACTGTTGTGTGTGGGTGTGTGTGTTTGTATCTATGTCAGCCGATGATTGTGTGTGTGTGACATTATTGGATGATTGCTTGTGTGCGTGTGTGCATGTGTGCGTGTGTGTGTTCCTGATTATTTTCCATCAGTTGAGGCCTGTGGTTTAAAACAAGCTGCTCTAATGTCTTTAAACCAGAGTTGCAAAGTCGTCTAAGCTCCTGCAGCCCTTCTTCATGCGACATGTTGTTGCCTCAGGTAAACAAACTGTCGTCAGACTTCAGGTCCATGGGTTTACCTTCGACTGGTGTCTTTTGAAACCTCAGAGGGAGTTTGCTGTGGTAGTTTTCTGCCGCTTGCTGCTGCTTGTTCCTCCCATTCCAGCCATTTGAATCGGTCGCTCTTTTCACACATGCTCCACAAAAGTCTAGAAAACTTCAGGACTGCCTGCTCCTGAAATCAACACAGTTTATATTCACACATGTCCCTCAAGGCATTAACTTTTCCCAGTCTGAAGGGGGAGGGGGGGTCATGGTGTTAAAGAAGACTGCAGTAGTCATTTTGTAATGTTTACAATGCATCCAAGATGGCGGGTGGAGCAGAGTCTGACAGTTTTTTTTGCCTTTAAATCAATGCCATGTGCAAACAGAATCAAGTAATGCATTGTAAAGGTTAGCTAGTTAGCAGGAAAGAGCATGAAGCAGCGTGATATGTGCACAAAGATTGCAGCGGTCGCAGACTGATCACATGATTTCATCATCATCGACCTGAACTTCTTTTTACCTGCTGTTTTCACACCGCAGCTCACCTAGACTTTGTCCCCGACAAACATTCTACAAAGACGCTGAAAGGAAAATGTCTGAGTAAAGTCTGGCTGGAAAATGTGTTCATTAGCAGACGAAGCTGACACTGACATTTCAGGGAAATTCTCCAGAGCTAAGTGCAAACAGCAACGGAAAACTGTGCTGGAAGAATCTTATATCTCATCCTACAACCAAGCAGGTAGCAGTTATCCATCATCGTCTTTGCTGGTGTTGAGGGATTATTTCCCTGCTGTCCCAAACCCATGGATGCTCACATATGTATATGAACATATCTTTATTGTGATTTAAAAAAATGTATTCAGGTTTTTTTCCTCCTACTTCACTCATGAAGTGATATGATAACTATTTGTTTATTGATTGATTTTTGTCCACCTAACAACTATCAAATGTTACAAAGTCTAACTGGAACATCTTATATCCTGTGTCACAACAGCAGAGAAGTCTTAAGCTAATGCAGCTCAGCAAACTTTCTTCATCCTCAGTTCAACCAAAACTAAATTATAGTTCAAAGGTGCATTTCGACCAAGAGTCTTTTAGCCCCCAGAACTACTTTACCCTGAACTAAAAGGTTCCTGTGCCCCCATTGTTGTCTGTGTTTCAACCGCGGGCTGAAGTCCTGGGTAGATTGTGGAAACAGGCCAGTGACGTATGGAGAAAAAAAATTATGTTAAATGATATTTTGAAATCTTAATAAGAAACTAAACTAGTATCCATTCCCAGGAACTCCCTCTGTGTTTCAACAGCTTTGTAAACTCCACAAACACCGTTACGTTCAACAGAAAGTCCCAAGACCTTTGAAAAGTACTACCCCCCAAGCAGGGGCTTTTCAGGAGGAAGATTATCTACCCCTGAACTAAATTTAGACCCTGGTTCCTCCAGTCGAAACGCACGTAGTTCAGGGATAAAGTCCCTAGTTCTGGGGTAAAGTTCCTGCAGTTGAAAAACGCTTCAAATCTCAAAGTTTCCAAATACACAAAATCTGAAAAGCTGAATGTTGAGAAACATGTTGTCAAATGTGTCCAAATTATTAAGTAGATACAATGTTTTTTTGCTGAAATGGGACAAACTTTAAAAGTCAAAACATGCAGTAAAGGCTGGAATACAACACATATAATACTGTGAGATACAGAAAAAGAAGATCTGACATCTATAAAACTGTCAAAGGGAAACTGAATGTGCTGCAAGGGTTTTACATCTCAAAGCGCTTGTATATTTTCCCTCATTCACAGCGCCTGCAGAACGAGCCGACAAACTCCCTGGTCACTTTGAAAGTTATTCATTTGAAACGTGGACTTGAACACGTTGGGCTCATTCAGTTTCTGCGCTCATGGCTGATGTCTCATTGAGTCGTGTAACCCTGAAACGTTGCTGTAAACGTGGCCTCACAGTAAATAGAGCTTGCGGTGCAGTCTGGCTGCAGTGACAGATGCTCCTATTTGAAATAAATAAATGAACCTCCACGGGAGAATTGAGCTCACTTTGTTAAGCTTGATCCCAGCTTTAGATTGAACGGAGTAGACAGCCTGTGTTGCGTGTAATGGCTTTGTGAAAGTAGCTAACGTCACTCACAGCCCGTTTGACTTCAGAGCTTTTAAACTTTTACCTATTAACGTTGTGTTCCTGATATAATGAGTTCATAACCATCTCCACTCTTTTGTCCTGTCATCTCATCTCATGTTAGTTTCATCAGCTATCATGTGTGTTTGCATCCGTCCTTCCCCCTCCAGCAGCTACCTCTCCCCTGGCTTCCTCCACAAGGCCTCCTGGCTGCTGCCTGCCTGCCTGCCTGCCTGCCTGCCTGCCAGCCGCCTCTCACCCATTGTGGGCTAACAAAGGCAGGCGAGGCCCCAGCCTCAAGGCCTACAGCCTGGTTCTTAGAGGGGGTCTCAGGGTGGGCGGTGCTTCGGGGAGGAGGGGGTGTGCTTGCCCATGAAAGGCAGGGGAAGCCGGGGGGTGGAAGCCAAGAAAAAGCAGGTCACGCCCAGATTAAAATTCAATGTATGCCCCATGTATGACTGTCTGCCTACGTCAGCAATCTGGCCTTCCTGCACGGTGTGAGTGTGGGTGGGTGTGAGAAGGAGAGGAGGGTACAGGGAGTGATTCGCAAGATTTTCAGGGTGGATCATCAAACAAAGTGGTTGGGGAGAGGAAGAAGAGGAGGAAGACAGCTAGAAATATGGAAAAGAGGAATGAAGGAACCATGGGGGACTGAGGAGAAATGAGTGTGTGGAGAGGAAAAAGGAGGAGGTGGTAATCAGAGTGTCTGGCCCCTTCATTGCTTAGCTTCAGCTGTTTGAGCCCGACACACCTTCAGGGTGTGTGTGTGTGTGTGTGTGTGTGTGTGTGTGTGTGTGTGTGTGTGTGTGTGTGTGTGTTGGGAGAGGAGGGGGGTCTTCTTAATAGGGCTGCAGTAGCGTCATAATGCATGCAAGACAAAGCTGATTTGGTGATGCATGCTTCCTTTGTGTTGGTGTTGCTTTTGGGGGGGTCTTGGTAATACACACACACTCACTCACACACACTCACACACACACAATCCAATCCCCCTCTGTTTTGGGCCCCATCCCCATATGGTGGCTTGGCTTGATGAGAGCTTGATGAAGTCAACCAGAAGTCCCCCACCCCTGTGCGTGCGTGTGTGTGTGCGTGTGTGTTTGTGTGTGTGTGCAAATCTGTGATTGCTTTTCAGCTAATGGATAAATGAGAGTTTCGCCCTTGCAGAGCTTTTGTGCGTACATATCTGTGTGTATATATATGTGTGTGTTTGTGTGTGAGGGAGTGAAGGAGCATGTGTGGATCATCAGCTTGTATATTGGCTTGCAAGCTGTTTTCATTATATTTCATTATTCATGTTTCATGCATGATTGTGCAAGGCGAGCAGTGATCAGCTCTGCAGGGGCGGAGGCTAATCAGGGGCGTAAAGGTTTCTAAACTCAGACGTGCAGACGGTCCAACTAAACCACAAATGTCACGACCTTTTGCAGTAGACGAAATATTTCCCAGAAAGAAGTAGAAGAAAAACAACAACACGAAAACCTACAGTCAGTATTTATTTTCAGATTTGCAGACTCGTACAGTGCCAGCGGGGATTGAACCGAGTCCATGTTTGCTGCTTCTTTTGTTTAATATGAACCCAGTGAGACTAGCTGTTACTATGGCAGAGGGGCAACCAGATTAACCAGTAAACCAGCAGCATTTATTTTCATTTCCCTGGGTATGCTGAAAATCCAAACAGTGAGTCACCTCCAGAATATCTTCCCATCTAAAATTAACTGAGGTCACTGCTTGCGAATGAGCTCCAAGAAAGTCTTTCTGTTTATTGGAAATAAAGCCCAAACACACCAGGAAATAATGTCGACTTACTGTACAGCACATCAGAAAGTTGTATTCAAACTGTGTGTGTGTGCCTGCCTGCCTTCAGAGAGAGTGTGTCGTCTGCTTGATGAGCCAGAGGTCAATATTCCTATTTTCCAGAATGTCCCTGAAGTTACTTTTGTTCACTCCTCAGAGTGCTTTCATCAGATGTTTGCTTTCAGCTGTACAGTAAACAAAAAAGCTCTGATTAATAAAGCTGGATTTCAAATGTTCAGCTTTGTGCTCATTTGTGTTTGTGCACAAACTACAAATACTGGGCTTTTGTGCCTCCTTCCTCTGTGTGTGTTTGTACACACAAACGGCATCAGAGCGAGCTTTTTCTCTCTCCTTTATGTTTTGTGTTGCCACCTCGCCGTTCCTTGTGTTGTGTCCGCCAACTCAGAATGGAGCCATTTTGTCTCCTTCAGTTCCTGAAATGAAATATAAGCCTCTTAAATGCATACTTATCTTGCCCTGCAGACCGCGCTTGAGGAACAAACACTCACATGACTGCATGCACACACACACACACACATGCACACACACGCACACACACACACACTAAAGAGGCATTGTGATGCCAGCTCTTGTTGTTCCTAAGACGGCTGCTGCATGCATGTGGCAGATGGTTGTTCCTTTTGCTTTGCATGCTGCCATATTAAACAAAAAGCACGGCGAAGGCCACGGCTGGTTTCGGAAAAGGGCAAAGTGCGAGAGAGATGCAGAAAGAGGAGACAAAAGAGCAGCAGAGGGAGAGCCAGAGACAACAGGCTGGGCATACGTAAACACAAGCAGGAAATCCATGCGTGTAGCTGTGCATGTGTGTGTGCTTAACCACATTAACTTTGCATGCTTTGCTTACACAGATGCAGGCAGACACACAAATTCAGCAAAATGAACGCACAATAATAAGCAGAATACACCCAAATGTTCCAGATGGCTGACTTGCTGCAGGGAACGATCTGAATATGTAGCAGACATCATGTTTGGTGT
This sequence comes from Notolabrus celidotus, assembly GCF_009762535.1. Taxonomy (NCBI): domain Eukaryota; kingdom Metazoa; phylum Chordata; class Actinopteri; order Labriformes; family Labridae; genus Notolabrus; species Notolabrus celidotus. The sequence goes on from NC_048286.1 coordinate 29,263,529, forward strand.
GTTATTTTGGACTGCATTTACTGAAAGCCATGGTGTTGCATGTTTAAAAGTGTGTGAATGTCTTTCTAAAGCTCTTTGCTTAATTGGAGGCCAAATCCAGCGCAGTGACCTTTTCCAGCTGTCTGCTTCTTTCATATGTTTCCATGTTGGTGTGTACGTCCATATCACTGAATGCCTCTGTCGTTCTTTCCAAGAATGAAACGCAGTATTGCGCTGACATTTCAGCCGTCCTCTCAACTCGTCCCACTTTAAATCCCAGTTTGTCAAAGTTTGCTGTGGTAACGTCAAACTTGTGCTAACTTTTGAGGGGAGCAGATTCCCATGGTACGTAAGGCAGAGAGAAAGACAAAGAAAGATCACATCCTAAATTATGAGATTAGCACGTCTATTTGGAGACGCCACATTTTTCCTTGAATTTCTTTGGCCACCTACACTCACTCATCCCAAACTTCTTCAGCTGGTTCAAACCTTTCAGTGACTGTAATGTCCTGTTTTTTCTGAACCATGAAGTGTCTGCATTTTTCAAATAATCTGCCTGAAGGAGACAAAGGAGCAGGAATGTTACAACGGTACTCTCTTTGGCTTGTGAGCGATGGCTTAAAGTGACATTTTCAAAGCTCCTGGATACAAGCTTTCTGATTGGTTGAACCATCCAGGTACAAGTCATCAAAATCAGCATGAATACGAGGCCAGAAACGTACTGAATTTTAAAACCTCTTGTGCCGTGATGAAAGTCTGAGAAACTATAGCTTGTTGGATATTTGTTTGACTTTTGTGCACAAATTTATGTACGGCACACATTCTTCACCTCCTGTTGTAAGATGTGAAGCCAAAATTGATTTGAAGCAGACACTCTTGGCTGATGGAAGTTCAGTGACTCTTGTGTTTGTGTTGTTTTCTCTCACAGTTTCTACTTTAAGGATGCTGCAAGAGCCTTTGTCAACAGAGCTGTCACTCATGACATCACATCCCCTCTTGTTAGCATACCAGAATGTGTATGATTAAAAAAGGCACGTCAGCAATGCTAATTACCATGCTCCTTATCTGTCTAAAACAAAACTCATGATTGGTGTAGAGGTGTTGTCTTTTGATACTGTTTTTGTAAGTTACTTATTCATGCTGTTTTTTTACAGTAAACAGATAAAAGATGTTAAACAGTCAAGAGGCTAACTCTTTGAAACATATTTCAGTTTAAAGGTTCACATAAGGTCAAAATAGTAAACTTTTACAGTAGATGTTGTGTAAAAAACGTGATTTTCAAACCTGAAATGTGAGTGACTTGTCAGGACTTCGAACAGCTGTTTCTCCTGTCTCATATATTGTAGTCTTCAGTCGTCTTTCCACTTTCGTTTGAGATAAACATCTTTTCTCATATTCAGCTTTGATCGGCTGATAGGACACTTCTGTTCATTCCTGTTCCATGGGAATTATCACCAGCACTCAGATTATTTGCATCATCATTCTCAACTCCCCCTATACGGCGTCCGATCTCTTTGCACCTACCTGCTTCTTGTAAGTTTGTTGCCTCATGTTTGAATGCTCCATTAAATCTCTCTCCACAAAGCTGGAGTCTACGCCATGGAGAACAATTTAAAACAGGAAGTTTTCCCGGAGACAGTGAATGCATGCTTTATCACATGCAGGGGATTGACATTGCATGGGGGCAGCAGTAGCTCAGTCTAGTAGGGACTTGGCTTGGGACGAAGTTTGGCAAGTGGACTGGTGGCTGGAGAGGTGCTGGTTCACTTGAGCAAGGCACCGAAGCCCCAAGTGCTCATGGGTGCGCTGGTTGATGGCAGCATCCTCACTCTGACATCTCACCCTAAGTGCATGTCCATAACATGTTTGTGCATAAATTGTATGTCAAACTATGTGTGTAGCATGATCAAAAATAACACAAGTAGAAAAACTGAATTTCCCCCATGGGGATTAATAAAGTACGTTTCTTCTTTCTTCCTCTTCTATGTTTGCAGCCTGATAAATTGCTTCTGCTTGCTTCTTTGTAAGCGTGGCCAGACAAGGCCGCGGCACAATAATGCCTCTGCTCTGCAAACAACGGGCCAGAACATAAAAACACGGCCCCCTTATCTCTAATTTAGCCTTGGGTGAACAGGGTTTGCACACAGTGGAGAAAAGACAGCTTCTGTGTGTGACACACAAACATACCACAGCCCTCAACCCTGCCCCAGCTTTGTGTTTCATTTAATGTGTTTCTGTCGTTTGTGTGCGAGCATTTCTACTCTCAGGATTTTTCAGTTTCGTATCCTCCTGCAAAGCTGAAAAGCAGTATTTGTGGACTGAATAACCTTCATTCAAGTGTTGCACACGCTCACAATGGCGTGAATCCACCGAGTGACTCTCCATTAATAACAGAATGTATGCGGGCCATGAGTTGGACCACTTTGGCATTCAGGTTGTGTAGCTTGCTTTTCGATTAGGCAGGTGAAGTTCCTGATTGAATTTCTGACGCCATCAAGCAAGAGACGCCATCTTTAATGCTCAACACATTCAACACGAGAAACTGTTTGGAGGCTACGGCAAAGTACCCGTGTGTGTGTGCACGTCCAAACAAGCAGACATGTTCTCCTTCTTCCTTTGACGAGCACTTTACTCAACACAGTCTTCCTTTCAAAGACATCCAGCTTACCTTCCCTGCATCTGAATTTCTTGCCATGCTTCCTTTTTGTTGCCCTTTGCTCCGTCAGGTTTGGGAACGAAGCAGTCGCGTCAGCTCTTTGCCAGTTTCTGCTGTCAGCTCTGTCAGATCTGCAGTTTTTGCCCCGTTTTCGTTGTTTCCACTGTGACACCTCAGCTGAAAGGGACTTGATTAAACCTTTCTCCCTCGCCTTTTTCTCTCTTTCACCCCTTTTCTCTTCCCCCATCTCCCTGTTCTCTCCTCCCCCATCGCAACAGAATGGAGCAAATCAGGGAATCAATTCAATGTAATCATGACAAATGAGTCTCGGCGGTTAGCAGGGATTTTTTTTTGTGCGTGTGTGTGTTTGGGACAGGGCTGCTGGGAAATCACAAATGAATCAATCAGCTGTTATCGCATCAGTAAACCCTGCAGGAGGGAGGGATGGAAGGATAGATGGATGAATGATGGATGGATGAATTGTCAGAGGGGAGGAGAGGATTCAGTGTACTCTATGTGTGTGTGTGTGCATATGCACGTCTGTTGTGAAGAGATAGATGGCTGATTGAATACAGGGCCATGTGGGTGTCTGTCTGTGTGTGAATGAGAGCGAGCAGGGGGGGTGCTGTGTAAACCTTGGAGCTGTCAGAACAGATGGGAGATGGGTATGGCCGCAGGCTGCGAGGGATGTGTTGGCTGCTGGAGGAAGATGAATCCTACATTTGGCCACTTTTGGGAGTGGGGGCAGTGAGATTAGAGCAAAATAAGGTGGTGGGGTTTTTTTCTGCTGGTTGTGTTTCTGCTGAAGAGGCAGTTTCATGGTTGAAGTGAGAAGTAGACGTCTCATCAGCTTAGACGGAGTGAGATGGAGTTCTTTTGGTAGCTGAGAGGGATTAGCCAATGTATTTGACATGAAGAGTGTGTGTTGACAGTTTTATGGTGTGTTGGTGCTCTGAACATCACATGATATTGTGTAATAACAAGCATAACTAATTGTGACCAAGTAATGTCTATAAGTATGGACCTCCCACAGATATTCATAGTCTGTCTAACCAACGGTTCTTGGGATAAGAAAATACTGGTGCAACAGTCAAAAATGAGCACAATCTCAAAAACAACCTCTAACACCCCTTTTCGACCGAGGCCGGTTCAGGGTTGGTTCAGGGCTGGTTCAGGGCCAGTTCAGGGCCGGTTCGGAGCCTGCGCTCAATTGAGAACCGGTTCTTCGTGTTTCGACTGTGAGTGAACCGGCTCCTGGACGGGAAAACCGGTTCCATAGCGGCTCCAACTCTTTGCTGGTCTAGAACTGTGAACCGCTTACGTCAGGGGGCGTGGTTGCTGTGATGAAAAATACAAACCAATAGTGTTTCCGCCATTGTCCTTCAGTGAAAAAATAAAAGAGACTAATGGATTCCAAGGCAAAGCGGTGGTCGGCCGAGGAGACAAGCTGCTTTTGTCCGCCATTGTTGTTGTTGTTGTGAGGGAAAGTTCACGCTAGCGCTGCTGGAAAAAAGGGGTCACGTAAATGTGACGTCATGGCGTGCCTCTTCCACGAGCTCGAGCGAGTGGAAAAACAAATGGGTGCCATGTTGGTTCACAAGTTCAACCAGCCCCAAACCAGCACGAGCACCTCCCCGAAAACCCAACCCAACCAACGGTTCACATTGGTCGAAAAAGAGGTATAACTGGTTTGCTGAGTCTGGCTACCATCAGCAGATCTAGCACCACCAGCCAATGGTCCTCTTTGCAGGTTCACGTCCCTTATGCCTGGTCCGGTCACGCATTGCTCCGGTCTGGTGGTTACATGTCAGTTAAATCAGACTCAGCCTCAAACAGTGCCACGCTACCAGATGCCATCTGTCATGTGTGCTAGTTGTCATCCAGATAGTAGAGCGTTCTAGTCATTAACTGACGCCACAGACACAGCTAGAGGCAGGAGACTGGGCCACAGCTTTGACACAACATGCAGTCGCAATTTAAAAAAATATATAACATTTGCAATTAATAGAACCAACTAGTAATTATGGTGCCGTCTTGCAAAGGTGATAGTGTTTAATCATTAAGTCTTAAACATGGACATCCCTGTTTTAAGTGGAACATTTAATAAAATATATCAATGACTATCTAAACCAACCCGAGCATTTCTTTCAGCATCACACACTTAAAGACAAACTGTGTTTTGTTTTGTCTTGTGGTTTGTTCAACATAGTCTGACATCAACCTCTGAGTGGATCTGATATCACACAGAATATTGGTCTACAGGATTATTGAAGGAGGTTTTACTACCTTAAAGAGTGCAGCACTCTAGACTGATGATTCAACATGAAGTCACCGTTGTAGCTCCCAGGTTTGTGTTGACTCTCCGGTGTTTGGCTTATGCGAGTTAAGTATATTGCTTTTTAGCTGCTGGAGCGCCAAATGAACATGATGGAGAGAAACTAAACAAAATTACACTGCAGTAATATAATGAGTACAGATGATTCAGAGCCGAGGGGTCATTGGGTTCACTGGGTGTAAAAAATAATGTGAACTTTGCTGTTGTCATCGAAACTCCAAATTAGAGGCAATCTTTAGGCAGACGGCGCTCTTGTGGTGGAGACGCTTTTTGTTGGCTTTTCTTTAATTTGCCCTCCTTTCATACTGCTTTGCAAACAGAGAAAATGAGGGAGTGGCTTTGTTTTTGCAGTGTGTGTTTTGTAGCAGTGTGCAGCTCTGTAGGGCAGGTAGATGAATAGAATCAAAGATGTCTCTTAGTACATTTATAAATCCAGTCTAAGACAGGGTTTGTCTGTCTGTCTGTCTGCAGGGCCTGTGGTGAGGCTTTGCTTGAATATACCGGTTTAGGAGTATGCGTATGTTTGTGTGTGTGAGTTTTTGGTGTGTGTGTGTGTGTGTGTGTGTGTGTGTGCATGCACCCTTTGGCTCCCTTCCCGGCCTCAATCTCCCCAGCTGATTAGGGGTTAATGGTCTATGAGCATGGGGAGCTATCTGCCTCCAGATTGGCTGGCTGGCTTTGTGTGGGCGGGGTTGCCATCGAGTGACAGATGGCGCACAACAGAGAGGGAGGAGGTGTATTTGGAGTGTGTTGAGTGTATATATATACATCACACGAAAGGGGGGGGGGGGCTGTCTAATTACAATAGAGAAATGTACAATGGTGGTCTCTCCAGTGTTGTTTCTCTCCCACAAATCATCACTAAGTTGCTGCAGGATTTCACCTGTTAACACATCTATACAGACACATGCATTGTGGAGTGCTACCAGCATGCATTGCAAAATCATAACAGAATCAGAGTAAGGTTGAAAGCTGGTGTTTGAACATGTGCATATAGAGACAAGGTGCAGGATGTACATTCAAAGTGGAGTTATTAAAAACTTCCAATGACACAAACAAACACACACATCTCAGTGAAGGACCATGTGTGTAGGTTTCAAGGCGAGCATACATACCTGTATCAGAACAGACAAAGAGACAGAACACACACATATATATACACACATAAATACACACAGGGCTTTGTGATGTCCCCCCCCCCAGTTTTGGCAACACTCCCAGTCTACACACATCACTCCTAATTCACCTTTGTTAGAGATTCATTGGTTTTGCAGAACCTGTCCAATAGCCTAGCATGGAACAGGACGAAGACTGTGTGTTTGTGTGCAACAGAAACAGATTAGTGATATCTACTGTGAATATCACGGACTGGTTTGTGTCTTTTCATCACTGTGACATTAAGAACAAAAGCAGACAGGCTCTGAAAAGGTTGTTTTGTTCACTGTATTTATGTGTGTGTGTGCGGGTGTGTGCGCCTGCAGACTGTCTGATGCAGCGTCTTTTTATCGAGTGTCATTGCATCCCCATCTGCTGAAGACACACTGTCTCCCTCAGACTCGACACACACACACAGAGAAGCACTATGTGTGTGAGAACAAGGGGATAAAGGAAGTTGGGAGTTTTTACACCATCTCTGAGTTTTCCATGGGACAGAATGAACAAGAGATCAATGACAAAAATAATCAAACTCCACTCTGGAGCACCTGATGGCTCTAAGGTCTAGTATCATCCTTAAACAGGCAACTTTTAAATATCAGAAAGTAGCTTAATGCGTCAAACAGACAACCAGGTGTGACGTAGAACCAGGTTGTCCTGTCAGTTAAGTTAAATGTGGATCTAAATCTGATCTGCATACGATGGACCTCAAGCTTTTAAATATGAGCCTGTCAGAAGTCAAAGAGAGATAGCAGGACAGGATTAAGAGACATAACGGCCACAGGAGAGACCAAGAGGAAATGATGCAGGCGTGGTGGTGAGTGAGCAGAGGTAGCTAACCAAATCTAACACAAAGTTCACATCACAGGTTGTTAGTTTATAATAGCGCAGTAGAGGAAATGGGCAGATATAACATAGATCTGTCTTTGTCAAGCTTTGTATCTTACTCAGCAAGGAGCTCAGTCTCTCCTGTGATTCCATGTCCAATTCATGATCTAGTCTCCACATGCTTTAATTGATATGATCAGGAGATGAAACTCACAGGTGGTTCACTGTAGTCCAGAATAATTAAGTGTGGTGAAGATACAGTTTATAACGTGGATCTGTGTATTCATCTTGCTGCTTATTTGGTCTATTTTTAACACTCAAATCAGACACAGTCTACAGTTTAGTCCTTATTTTTAACTGATGACTTATAAAACTTTAAAGGAATCATTATGTTGATGAATAAAGTTTTACTTACTTTTTGAACATAGCCAATTCGAACTACTCTGTGCTTCTTTATATACTTTGTTATAATTTTTGTTAAATTTAATTTTATTAATATTTATATCTTATTTTATTCCTTCTTCTATTAATATTTTGACTTTCTTACATACTGTTTATAAGAGCTCTGTAATGACTGAATTTCCCTCCGTGGGATAAATAAAGTATTTCTGATTCTGATTGTCACTTCAGTCTGTAATCGTTCTCCACGCTGCACCTCTTGCAGCTCATCCCCTCTCTCTTTTAAGGCTGATGAAAGTGAAGTGAAAGAGAGACAGATAGAGGGGTCATGACTGTGTCCTAATACTTTTTGTCTGAAAAGTCAGCCTGTATTTTCAGCCTCCAGCTACTCATTGAGCAGAGGCCGAGAGAGAAAACCTGGAACTATGACATAACTTAATATAACACCATGTTGAGGAAAAAAAAGTTACTTAGTAGCCTGAAACAACCACTTTTTCTTTATCTAAAAACAATGATTCACTTTCTCAGCAGCTATTTTCAGATGTAGTTATGTAATAATGTTGTAAAAAGTTTAATTTGCAAGTTGCACTTTAAAGACCTCGGTGGTTTGAAGGTGTTATGCCTTTAACTGGAAGTCGTAGCGGGGATGGTGCCAGACAGACTGTGACCCGTTTCAGCCACTTTGTCCTTGATTGAAAGTAAAAAGAGCAGCTTTGTCACCATTGCATTCAGCCCAGTGACCGGAGCCACAATAGGCTGACGAGAGAGTGAGAAAAGAGGGGGCTCACTGGAGTCCAAAGCCAAGGCAGGAAACTGTAGAAAAGTCTTTATACCTTTTATAGGTATCATCGAGCATCAAAACTTCTACACTTATCTTAAACGCTAAGCTGCGTTTCTGGCGTAAGTGTAGATTTGACTGATGACTGACAAGACATTATTTAGACAGCCCGGAGAGGAAGATAGCTCTCAAATGTTCCCCCGATGCTTTTAAGAAATGCACTCCCTGGATTTTTGCCTGATCTTTTGCTCACCGCTGTGATGATTTCAGCACTGGAAGATCAAATTTGGACTCCCTTACGCAGAGCTGCGGTTAGTGCAAATTGGCTCTACAGGTATATCCATTATAGAGAAGGAGGGGAGGAATGGAAAACCTTTTCTCTGACATTTATGATATTACGATGAGCTGTGAGACAGAAAGATTGGTTTGACAGGCGGACCCAGCGGGAGGGAGAGATTTCAACAATTTTGATGAGTTTTTATGTGAACATTAGGAGGATGCATCAGCCCCCTTTCTTCAGATTTCCTCTCTTTCAGCGTCTTTTCCTTCCTGATGGCCTGTTTGGCTCCGTGGACTCTTGGCGTTGGTCGGCCATGTCCTTTTGGGAACCAGTTGGTCATTGAAGTGTTGATGTCACCTGTGAGACTCTCAGTCTGTAGTTATGTGGGTACGTCAGGAGGTCTGAAAGTTCAGTAGATGACTTGTGCCCGGGTTGATGGGTAGTACTGATAGTTTGGACCCAATAACAGTGGAAAAGAAAAAAACAGCCATTTTCGGGTCCAGACTAAATCCTTCACTCCCCTTTCACTGTGACTCTGTAGTTTGTTGTTTTGCTAACTGTTCATTGGCGGTCTGGGTTGTAGAATTGAAAAGTAGATCAGACCAGCGTGTGGTTATTTTGTCGGTGGAAGGATGTGAGTCGACTAGTTTGGTCTTGGTTCAAAGGGTTCTTTTTGGTCAGCCGGTGTGACAACAGCGTGCGTCAGTCCTTTAAACCCTTCATGTGGTCGTCAGTTTCCTCTTGTTCTCCTGTTGCTCTTCATCTTTCTTTGTCAAAGTGAAAGCAGTTTGGAGCTGATTGGGTCTCAGCGTGTGTGTGTGTGTGCAAGTGTGTGTGTATGTGTGTGATTGCTACCTTGTGTGTCTATGTGCTCCCAACATTTGGTTTGGAAAAGCCTGCTGGGGGATTTTGCCAGGGAGATGGCTTAACACACGCTTATTAGGCCGCTCTACCAGGCTGGCTCACACCCCAGAATTTAAATGTTGAGTGTGTGTGCGTGTGTGCGTGTGTGTTTATGCTGGTGTTTGTTGGCTTGACGGAGCTTTAGACAATTAGACTTTTATTAGCTGGTGCTGAAAATAGCCATATCATTGCTTCCCAGTTAGCCTGCTCATGCTCCCTTTATGTCCCTCCTTCTCTTTATCTATCTTTCCCTCTCTCTCTCCCTCTCTCCCCCCATCTCTCTCTCTCTCTCTCTCTCTCTCTCTCTGGTGTATCTAGCTGTGAAAGCAGCAGTAGGGTTGCCATGGTTTGGTGAGATACTGTAATCCAATGTGTACACACACACACACACACCTCACCTCATAAATAATTGACCTGTCACAGTGAGACGACAGGACAGACCAGATACACTCTCCCCTCCCCTATTCTCTTTTCCCCTCTCACATTTCTCCTCCTATCTCGTCCCCTTTATCCTCTGTTTCCTCGCTTGCCTTTCTGTCTGCTTTTATCTCTCTCTATTTCCAGTTCTTCTGTTCTTTTCGCATTTTGTCTTTTGGTGGCAGGACTATAAAAGACCTTGCAGTTAATGGTTTGACTTGAATGAGCGTCATGTGTTTGTGTTTTAGTGCATTTGAGAAAAGATGATTTCATGCGGGAACCACTATTACTTTTTTTCATTAAACCCAGTAGATGATGATGATGATGATGATGATGATGATGATGATGAGAACCAGCTTTGGGAAAACAAAGACCTTAACAGTAGCTAAATTTACTACTTTATTGACATCATCAAAAGTAAGTTTGGGATCAAAGATAACTCAGAAACATTTAGCACACATGGTCCAGGGTTATCTTTGACACCAGATGTTTATAAAGTCAACACAAACAGATTTATTCCTTTTTTTTAACATTGATATGATGGGATTACAAGCCTTCTACATTTAATGTCAGTCTGAACGTCACTGGCTTACAGATGAGTAAAGTTGTGCATCATCAGCATAACACTGGAGTCCAAGAATAGGGCCTTGAGGTACACCACAGTGAAGTATTTGCTGTTATCACTTTGTATCCAGACCATAGACTATATAAATAATGGACGTAGTATCCGTGACGTCACCCATCTGTTTCTGAAGCACTGTTCTGAAGCCAATCGATGGCAGGAGCCATATTGCTGCTGTCGAACGATTGTGATGTAAAGAGGCGGGTTTTGAGCCTCCTAGCCAACAGCTGCAGTGTTCCCGCCTGTCAATCAAGTCAGCTGTGCCTCTCAATGGAAGACTCGTAATCTTAATATCTTCAAGATTACAGCGTTATGAAAAAAGTCACCCCCCCGTACAGTGTGTGCTGATCAAGAAATGAGCTCTCCAGACTACACTCGTCTTTTGTACCAGGCTGTAAACATGTTTATTTCTGCTGTAAAGATTGGCTTCTTTGAATGGTTGTGTATGTGGTTTCTGGTACTTCCAGAGCCAGCCTCAAGTGGATCCTCAATGAACTGCAGCTTTCAACGCTTCTGCATTGGACTCAAATTTTTAGAATGGAGGTTGCAGCTTGATCCAGACCCAAAGCTATATTTTGCCTGCTGTTGAATATATCTTTGTTAGCATTGAAAGTGGTCACAGGTTCTTTTTTAAGTTATTGCTTGATGCATCTTTGATTGGACAGCTAAAAGGGTCTGAAAATGTGGGGAGTTGTGACATGCAACAATGGGTCAAGGCCAGGAGTTGACTCAGCCTCTGCATGTTAACCGCTTAACCAATGCTTCAACTCAAGTTATTCAAAGTAGACGTGTCTCTCTGGAGTTTTATCTTAACAACACGTTTTTTGGCAAAACTTTGAGATCCACACAAAAAGAAAAATCCTTCAGTTCAGTTCTCAAAGAGCCCGCCTGTAAATCTTGCGAAAGTGAGGGCAGATGTTTCGGAGTGTAATCCTCATAATGTTCTCGGCAGTTTGTCTGAAGTGTGAGGCCTTTGGTTAGTCGAGTGTGTGAGGGTCATAAAGATTAACTATGCAGAGCAGAGTTAAAGTTCAGCTCGGCAGGTGACTACCCTTACAGTCCTGGGGGCTGAACATATGTGTTTGTAATGTGTGTGTATGTGTGTGTGTGTGGGGAGGAAATCACACCCCAGCAGCCTGCTATTCACTGCACACACACAGATGCATGACACATAAGGAGGAGAGAGGCAGAGAGAGTATCAGATGGCACGGTGCCCTGTTAGAGAAGTCTCATTAAGATGTGTGTGTTTTGTACTGAAGGTTCCCTAAAGGCTCAGGTTACCACACATGCTCCCTCTCTCTCCCTCTTTAACACTTCTATACTTCTATTTGATAAAACCACCAGAACTAGGCCGAAGCAGCAGAACACATCGTAATGATGTCGAGTTTTTGTCCATGAAAAAAATCATTATCTCTGTTTTTACATATTGATTTATAGACATGGAAACTCTCTGTCCCAGTTCTCATCAGACCATCTGAAACAGCTTTGGTTAAATGTGCATGAAACAACATTTTGCATCACTGGTTGTGCGATCGTCTTCCCTCATCACTCACTGTCCCCTTCTTCTCTCGTGTCTTTGCAGGGTTTCACCTCAGCGGCACAGTAACTGAACCCGCCACGCCGTCGGAGCCCGAGGTCACTCACAAGGTGGCCATCAGCTTCGACCGATGCAAGATCACCTCCGTCACGTGCGGTTGTGGGAACAGAGACATTTTCTACTGCGCCCATGTGGTGGCGCTCTCTCTTTACCGGATTCGCAAACCAGAACAGGTAAAAACAAAAACACATCACAGCTTTCAGCGTCTGTTTAAAGATCAACATTTCTTGCAGATTGCTGCTTCTGTGGTATCATAGTCTTCATTGTCTTGTTACAAACTTTATCTCTTCAGAACCAGACGCTTAAAGATAAAATGTACACTTTAAAAGCAGTAAAAACATCCAGTTTATTGTTCTTTTTACATCAAAGGTTACAGAGCAAACTGGAAATGTAGTATGACTTTGTATCTGAAGAGTCCCGTCGTTTCTAATCACTATAAAACTGATAGAAAGACATCATCTTCACAGTCCGTCAAAGCGATTTGTAAAGCCAAATTTTAAAACTTGAACAAGTAATGGAGGGAGTTTATAAAAGTTCAACCAGAACGATAGAACCATTTTGAAAAGAGCTTTCTGATAACTGTTTTTAGGAGAATTTTTAAAGACACTACAGAGAAAACTAGTGATTTTCACATGACTAAATAATATTCAGCTTCAGGGAAAAATGGGGCATATGTTTAGCCTTCAGCCATCTCTTAAAACACCAAGGCATTATTGGAACTGTGAGGCCAAATTCCAATACAGAAAATCACATGAATTAACTTAAAGTAGCTTTTCCACAAATACATTTTCTGACATTACTAAATCCTCATAAATATATTTTTCACCATCCTCGGACGCCTCACATTCTCTTCCCTTCGATAAAATACAGCTTTAAAAATCAAAGATCGGGCGCTGATGGCCTAGTGGTCTAAGCGCCCCACATACAGAGGCTATAGTTCTCCTCGCAGAGGTCGTCAGCTCGACTCCCGGACGCGATCATTTGCTGCATGTCTGCCTGTTCTCTCTACTCCCCAGGTTTTCTGTCTCTCTTCAGCTGTCCTATCAACAAAGGCAAAAAAAAAAAAAAAGCCCCAAAATATAACTGAAAAAAAAAAAAAATCAAAGATCAATCACAGATGTATATGGAAGGGATTTAAAACTATGTATATCTTCTTTCTGAAGAAGCGTAGATTGTATTACATGATATATAACAAGGATAACCCCAGAGATGTAAACTGTGCTGAGGGATGAAAATCCAGAAACTCAGCTTTCATTTTAACAACCTGAAGCTCCTGTCCCTGCTTTCAGCTTCAGACCCTGAGGACAAACAGAACCTCTTTTCTCTTTACTGCTTTTTTTTTATTTTTTATAAATGTGTAAAAAGTGTTTTCAGAAAAAAAAACTCTCATCCTGCTGTTTTCTAAAAGTCAAACACACCTCTCACCATGAATCTCCCTCATGGAAAATGTTAATCACTTCATCTGATGCATGACAGTGACCTGCTCTGACGGAGCTTACATTAACTATTTAGTTATTATTAATCTCCTTACTCCTTTCTTTATTTTGTTAGTCAAAAAGAAGCCTCAGTACTCTTTCTGTCTTTTTCATAACCAGCTAAACTCCTCTCTGGAACCTTTACACGTTTGGTTTGAATAGAAGTTTCTAAAGAATCTGTGTATGTTAAACGATCTCTGTCTAAATGAGAGAAGCTGTGTTAAGTAATTGTAAGTAACAGTAATAAAGAGAACAAAAACATTTGGTGACGCTGCTTTCAGCCACTACACTCCTAAACTATGGAACAACCTGCTGGACGATCTGAGGGGAGCTGACAGAGATATTGAGACTTTTAAATGTAAACTAAAAACATATTTATTCAGTCTGGCTTTTATGTAGGGTTTTAAATTTTTTAGAATTGACCCTTTCCTATTATATTGATTTTAATTTTGTATTATTATTATTAATAATTGTAACTTTTTTATCTTATTTTATTTACAATTCATTCAATTACTTATTTATCTACTCAGTTTTATTGATATTCTTAGCCTTAATTTTATTTTCAACTCTTATCCTTACCCTTTAAAATTATTTATTTTAACTATTTATACTCTTAATATTAATTTGACGCTTTAACTTATTTTTAATTACACATTTAATTCTATATTTCTTATCGCTGCCATGTGCATTAGTCCCTATTTTATTTTAGTCTCTATTTCAGTCTCTATTTTAAAATCACATTTTTATTTTTTAATGTCTTGCCATATATTTTATTTCTGCTTATTTCTTGTTTTCAATCGCTGTAAAGCACTTTGGGTTGCATTTGATTTGTATGAAAGGTGCTATATAAATAAAGCACGATTGATTGATTGATAAAAAGTATGCTGATGGTAGGCACAATACTAACTTTCCCAATGTGTGTCTGATACAGGTGAAGCTGCGGTTGCCAATCTCAGAGACGTTGTTCCAGATGAACAGAGACCAGCTGCAGAAGCTGGTTCAGTATCTGATCACAGCCCATCACACCGAGGTGCTCCCCACTGCTCAGAAACTGGCCGACGAGATCCTGTCCTCCAACTCTGAAATCAACCAGGTCCATGGTGAGAGAAAGACACATATGACAAACTTTCAGCTCATGTTTGATGAACTTCAGGTCTCATTTATCACCCACAATCCATCTAGACACTGCTTTGAGTGTCATGAGCCTGGCGGTCAATAGTAGAGCTGTAGTTGTAAAGTCTGTGGAGGTGCCGTTCATCCCTCTGCAGTGATATCTTCACAGCCACAGGCCAGACTTAAAAGCTGCCAGGCTGAAAACCTGCTGCATGTTAGCCCACAGGCTGTCAGACGTCAGAGCTCTGATTGCTCCAGCGGAGCAGCTAGGCCGGCTTCAAATGGCTTGTTTGATTTCTAAGTCCCAATTCTTCAGTGACTACCTCCTGCCAGTGGCAGGAATATGACGAGTAAAGTAGAGAAGAAAAAAAAACAGAGAGTTGACTGGTGAATGGACCAGGAGACGGAAAAGAGAGAGACATATGGAAAGGAAAGAGTTTAGAGGAAAGCAGCAGAGATGGTATTTGGGGAAATGGGAGCGAGGAGACGGAGTGGAGAGAAAACATGAAAGGACCGGAGAGTGTACTGATGATGAAAAAGACGAGGAAAACCACAGCAGACCTGCATGAGGGAAACGACAAACCAAACACATCCTTTCACCGAACAAAACTCTTTATCTGTTTCTTGATTTCATCCTCCTCGCTAAATGTTGACATTCTCCAGCGCTCCTGTCCAGGAAGCCCCGCGCTGTGTTTCCTGTCTGTGTTTGACAGGGGGGATCATGGGGGTTGAAGTTCAGTAGAGCCAGGAGGGAGGCGTTCTTTGATGGAGGAATGTTGCTGTTTGCTGCGGCCTTTTTTTCATTTTTTCTTTCCGAGCCAGTTGGAAACACATCTCTGGGCTTTCCTCAGCACACTTCCTGTTAGATCAAAGCAGCCTCCCCCTATCTGAGCACATCTACATTTCCCCATAGTATAACTGAGACACACACACACACACACGCACACACACAGGCAGCACCGCACGGAAGAAAAATAAAGTTAGTCTTTTATTCCCTCAGTGCACCATTAGCCTAAATGGAGCAGCTTTTCTTAGGTGTCATGTAGGTTATACTGTAAGGGAAATGTAAAACAAATGGCTGTAAGAGCGCTGAGGAACAGGGAAGTCAAAGCTCTAGATTGTTTTTTAGTCTTTTATTTTTTCCCTTTAAATATGTAATGCAATCTCATGTTGTTGTGATAAAGCAACACACTGTGATGTTAAAATGAAGGAAACGCAGAGTGCAAAAAAGCTGCAGTTCCTCAAGTGTCCTCAAAGAGACCACTAGAGGCCGTATTAGGGTGCTTGTTTTCACATCAGAACGACACGTTTCCATCCTGGTTCAAGAAGCGGTATTGGTCTCTATAGCTCTTCTATTTTTTCAAACTGTAAAGGAGTAATTTAAAAAAAATCATATCTGTTTTGATCATACTAAAGCCAAATTCTAATGCTAAAAACAGCTTAAATTGAAGGCAAGGCAACTTTATTTGTATAGCGCATTTCATACATGAGGGCAACTCATGTATGAAATGAACAGGGGTAGAGAGTCAATATTTCTGATGTCTGGTGGGAGTGAGTTCAAGAGTTGGAGACGGGCAGAGGGCACAGAGAGGTGGAGGGGGGTGGAAGACCTGAGAGAGCGAGAGGGGGTGGCAATGTGGAGGAGATCGGACAGATACAGGGGGGTGAGGTTGTGGATGGCCTTGAATAAAGGAGATTCTAAATTTGACCAGGAGCCAGTGAAGCTGCTGGAGGACGGGGGTGATGTGATGTAAAGGATAATGTATAGTGAACTGGTGGTTATGCATATTAGAATCATTATGATAGGGTGAGCAAGACTTGGACACAAGCAGAGGGGTCTTGTCTCATCCTGAAGGGATTCTAATCTGCATAACCACCAGTTCATTAATCATGATCCTGCTTATTACATGTTTCTATCGCTGTATATTCCGGTCATTAATTGTGTACGTGTTTTTATTCCCAGGTGCTCCGGACCCGACAGCAGGCGCCAGCATTGACGATGACAACTGCTGGCATCTGGACGAGGATCAAGTGAGGGAGCAGGTCAAACAGTTTCTGTCGCAGGGAGGATACTACGGCTCGGGGAAGCAGCTCAACTCCATGTTCGCTAAGGTACACATCGCCACTTCCTGTTTCTGATTCATCTCAAGGCTGAGACTAATTTATTAATAATAATCAAATAAAAGATTAAAGGAGGCATTTTAGTAATTTTATTCTGCATTTCTATAAAACTGTGGGCTATACATCCTTCAATTCCCACAATGCAGCTTTAGTTCATTAGAGCCTCTTCAGCCTGACTTTTTTAAACCACAGATCTAAGGTTTGTAAGAAAAGCTTTCAG
Source organism: Notolabrus celidotus (assembly GCF_009762535.1). Lineage (NCBI taxonomy): Eukaryota > Metazoa > Chordata > Actinopteri > Labriformes > Labridae > Notolabrus > Notolabrus celidotus. Next base: position 29,280,407 of record NC_048286.1, read on the forward strand.
ATATAATGTTTTGAGAATAATATATCAACCACTGATTGAGATGACCCTGATGTCAGCTGTTTGAAAACTCATCTTCACGTCTTAGACGTCGATGATTCCTGTTTGAAATGATAAAAAAGAAGATTATAACAAACTTTGGTCACCATCATTTGCGCTTTCGGTCTCTTTTACTTTTTGTTCCTCGTTCACGTTGAACCCTGAACTTCTTCTCTGCAGTCAAAGAATAAAAAGTTCACATTGATTCAAACACTCTGGTATTTGGAGTCAAATTCTCATCTCAATGTAAAAGTGTGGTCTCCGATGCATAAAGAAACAAGGCGCTCAGAGGTCCTGAACGCCTCTCAAGATTTCTTTGACTGTATTATTCAACTCAAGAAATGAATAGGTGTTCAATACAGTTTGATGTAACTTTTCAAATCAGACTGAGTGCGGAGGATTTGTGAAAGCACTTCTCTTGTGCTCTTTGTCTGAGTGTAACAGGACCACTTTACAAAGACCTGTATTCTGATGAGGCTGAGCTCTCGGCCTCAGGGCCAAGCGGATGCTTTCATAAAGTTTTAGATGGCATTCAGAAGCCTCTTCAATGTAACTTTTACACCTCGAGTGTACTTAATGACACGCATCTCAAGGAATCATGCTTCATCTTTCCTTTTATTCTGATTTGATAAAAGGTTTTTCACACGTGTTCAACCTGGATATAGATGCATGCTTCCATCACTGAGCAGAATAAATAACACAGATAAGATGTTGTGAATCACTCTCTTTAACTTTCTATCTCACACCAAGAGAATCAAAGTAAACTCTGAATCAGTGTGCTCTGTTTGGTTTGGAGAAAGAGTCCGGGGGTGGTTGGCTTAACTCTTAGCATAAGGATTTATTTTTTTGTTTTAAACCTTTATTTAACCAGATAAAACCCATTGAGATCAGGATCTCTTTCACAAGGGTGACCTGGCCAAGAGGTCAGCAGCACATGTCATAAAAAACAGCTACAAGAAAATGACAGTACAAGTTAAAACATACAATTTATAGATGCATAGTGTAGGAATAAGAGGTGCGGAGGCTGTAACAAAACAACAAACAACAATTTAAGGTTTAAAACACAGGCACTGTACAGTGCTCTCACGCTGTCGGTCCCTCAGGATAGAACAGAAGGCTCCAAGTGTAATGAGTTCAGAGAGTTTCAGTTTAGTCTGTAGAGCATTCCTTGCCATGGGGGCAGCAAAGCTGAAATCTCTTTTTCCAAATTCCCGAGGAACAGGTAAGGACTTAATTGGATTGAAAACATGTGTTTAAGCCATAGACTGAATAAATAATGGACGTAGTATCCGTGACGTCAACCATCTGTTTCTGAAGCGCTGTTTTGAAGCCAGTCGGCGGCGGCAGCCATATTGGAAATGTTGAACTCAAAATAACTGCTGTCTAGCTAGTGTAACATAAAGAGGCTTAGAGGATTAGAAAACATTCAGGACATTCAGACATTACTAACTTTACAGACAAAAACAAACAAACAAATTACAACAATATTGGCAGTTCTGAAAAAATAAACGGAAAGATAACCCAACAATAATGAAGTTAATCAATCAAAACTTCACTTTAAGTGATGGGCTCTAACAGTGGCAGCAGATTAAGAGTTTTATAATGAGTATAACTTATCTGTAGATTTAATTTCAGCTTAGTGGGGTATCAAGCTTGTCTCTAATGTAGTCTACAAAAGGTTTCCATGTTCTCTCAAACTTATCAGAGGAGTTTTGTATTGTGAATCTCAGATTTCAAGTTTTAGGTGTTGCTAGAGGCAGAGTTTGAGCCTCCTCGCCAACAGCTACAGTGTTCCTGCCTGTCAATCAAGTCAGCTGTGCCTCTTATAATGAAAAACTCGTAATCTAAATATCTTCGAAATGGCTGCGTGCTGAAAAAAAATTCCACCTGTACAGTGTGTGCCGATCAAGAAATGAGCTATCCAGACTACACTCGTTTTTTTGTACCAGGCTGTAAACATGTTTATTTCTGCTGTAAAGATCGGCTTTTTTGAATTGGTGTGTATGTGGTTTCCGGTACATCCGGAGCCAGCCTCAAGTGGACACTCGATGAACTGCAGTTTTTAACACTTTTGCATTGGCTTCAATTCTTGCGGTCGGAGGTTGCAGCTTGATTCAACACCAAGCAAAATGAAGCTTTGGGTCTGGATGCAAAGTGAAAAGAACAAAAACTTCAGTGTGGAGAACCTCAAAGCTCTATTCTTGGACTCCAGTGTTATGCTGACGATGCACTCCTTTACTCATATTTTTAGACCCGAGGTTGCCGCTTGGTTTAAGTGTTAATTAGTGTTGTGATGTAAAAAAAAAAACTCTCTAATTTCTCTACAGCACAAACAAAAACTATAAAAACCAACATATTTGACATTAGCATTCTTTAAAATTCAGAATATACCACAAATTCATGTTAATAAGATATCAAATACTGCATGACCTTGCTCTAACTCCAATCAGCTCTCTTTCCCTTCAACACTTACATTGCAGAACAAAAATGATCTTCCTTTTATGTAAAGCCCTAAAAGCTTTTCATAACGTGTCTGAGCAGACAGTTTCTTGAATCTCTCTTTTGTTCGATGGAGCAATCGTTTTCTTTTAGTTACCATTTTGTTTACTTGTTTTATTTCTCTACATTCTATAGCTTGTAGAGTGTTTAATATGCCTCATAAATACATCTTTACTTACTGTATATACAAATGAAAGTCACAGTCATGATATCTGTGACTGAAGCCATGCTGTGTGGGTCTTTTCAGGTGAGGGAGATGCTGCGAATGCGAGACTCCAACGGCGCCCGAATGCTGACACTCATAACGGAACAGTTTATGGCAGACCCCCGCCTGTCGCTATGGAGACAGCAGGGCACGGGCATGACCGACAAGTGCCGGCAGCTCTGGGACGAGCTTGGTAAGTCGGAGACACGGCTTAAAAAAAAACCAGACACACACACCCTGAAATTGACTTATTTGTTTTGCAGTTTTTGAAGGCGGCCAATCAGATCGCTCGTTGCTCCATCAGTCAGCGTAGATTAGAGAGCACAGCCCCTCAGACATATCTGCTGTGTCATTGATGCAGAAAAATCAGCAGTCACCTTGTCGGGTAAACGTTCACCCAGCCAGTAAGCTATTAAGTCATCCAGTCAGAGTCTCCTCCTCCTCCTCCTCCTCCTCCTCCCCCTCCTCCTCCTTCACCCTCTCTTCTCCCCCTCGTCCTCCAGCTCCTCACAAACAGAGTGAACGATAAAGGCTGCCGATCAATACGGCTGCTCAGCTTCTCTGCAATCAATCTCAGCATTTAGGAGGTCAATGAGAACACTTCCTGGGTGAGCGAGGGGGATCATGACACAGACGCAGACAGAAATAACAGCCAGACAGCCAGATTTTGCTGCCTGCTCATTTTTCTCCAATGCAGACGTCTGACAGTGTGCTCTGCTCAACGTCTGTTTGTAGAGGAGTGGAGGTTAAAGCAGTGCAGCCTGCCATTGTTACTCAGAATATTAGATTTATTTATATAAAATGTGATATAGAAGTCTGAGGGAGTCTCTTTTGGGTTTGTGCTGAAGCTAATGCACAACATTGTATGCATAGTTTGTCTATTAAATGTCAGAAAGTAATGAAAAACGTGGATCAATACTCCCTGAAGCCCAAGATGAAGTCTTCACACATCCTGGTTTGAAGCTAACCCAAAGATTTTCAGTTTACTGTCACAGGAAATAAAACAAACAGGATGAGTTTTTAAATTAAAGCAGCTAAAATCTGATAATTTGTACTTTTAACCTTAAAGATAAATTTACAAAACATCATGGAATTTTAAATATAGCTGTGTTGGGGTGCTGGTGGCCTAGTGGTCTAAGCACCCCGCATACAGAGGCTACAGTCCTCCTTGCAGGGGTTGCCAGTTCGATACCCGGCCAGTCGACCACTTCCTGCATGTCTTCCCTCACTCTCTACTCCCCACATTTCTTGACTCTCTTCAGCTGTCCTGTCAAATAAAGGCAAAAAGGCCAAAAATACAACTTGAAAAAAAAATAATAATAATAAATGAGATAAAAAAAATATAGCTTTGTTTTCACTTAATAAACAGAAAATGGATGTAAACACCAGGGAAGTCACAAAACGACAATGACAGACGTGGATATTATTAAAGCAACAGTATTTCCGCTTTGTTGGAAGTTGGCATGCGAATAGCGCCTCTTCTAACCTTCTTGAATGTATTACTCCTTGTCCATGTCTACATGAACAACTCACTATTCTTCATCTTCTTGATAAATGACTCATCAAATTATTTATTGCCACATATGTCATCAATATTTTTTCTCTCAATCTACAAATCAAAAACACTGACGTAGGCCACAGCTGGAGCTTTCTGTCTCAATCCGGGGAGCCTAAATGATGCCATTTCCCTAAATCTGACCTCTCTCCTTTCCCCAGGTGCATTGTGGGTATGCGTAGTCTTAAACCCTCACTGTAAAAGCGAGGAGAAGACCAGCTGGCTGAAGCAGCTAAAGAAATGGGGCGACATGGACGTATGCCCGCTGGAGGACGGCAACTACGGCAGTGAGCTTCCCAACATCACAAACGCTCTGCCACAGAGCAACCTGGCTCAGGGTCAGTATTAAATGTGAAAATATACATATATATAGTTAAATCCACGGATGGAAGCACAACAGATCTAATGTGAATATTGTGTTTGTGTTGTTTTCGTCAGACTCTCTGTCCAGGCCGAGGAGGACGGTGTTTAGCCGAGCAGTCGAGGCCTGCGACCTCCACTGGCAGGACAGCCACCTGCAGAGGATCATCAGCAGTGACCACTACATGTCTCCGTCCTATCAGAGGGAGGGGGAGAGCCTGCTGTTCAACCCACAGGGGCTGCCACTCTGGCTAGGTAAACACACATTTTGGAGATAACTTCTGGACTCTCAGGAACATGCAGATCACACAGATCATCTCTAGAGGACATGCTCACAACTCTACTTGGTTTAAAGGGAGGGGAGTTTTGCACATGCAGAAGGAGGAATCTGCTGTACCTGTGTTTATATCCCTATGACATTTCCACAACAAACCTTGGGCTTCTCACATGCATGTAAGGAAATATTAAGGACTTCTGTGCATTTATCCTTTAGAAACTCAAGTTTCAAGAAGTTTGATAGCAGTACTCGTGCTTTACTCATGTCAGGAAAGTCAGTTTATGAACGCATTTAACGTCTGCACACTTTTTTCTGTAGCTTATCCAGTCAAAGTTCAGTTTTAACCTTCACACAGGAAACGAGCAACTTTCTATGACTGTAGCATAAAAACTTCTTTTCAGGGGCAAAGACAGAATTTCTGAGGCACTTACATATATACACAATCTCTAATTCCACCGGAGACACACACACACACACACACACACACACACACACACACATTCACACACACACACACACACACACACACACACACACACACACACACACAGTAATTCTGCTGATATTGAGGCCAGTATCTGCAGTAAGCAGCTTCCAGCTAAGATCTGTCAGATTCTGCAACTTAAGCCAGCTATCAGACGCTCGCTGGTGTTCTGCTGAGACTGCTCTGTGTGTGTGTGTGTTTTTGTGTAAGAGTGTGTGTGTGTGTGTGTCTGCCATTACTTACTACATCCTAGATACCACAGTATGTGTTTAGGAGAAAAATGCGTCTGTGACTGGTTTTGTATAATAATGTGTTTATTCAGCATCAGTGCGTTTATCTGTGTGTGTGTGTGTGTGTGTGTGTGTGTGTGTGTGTTGGTGTGTGTGTGTGTTGGCTCTAACGTCACTGTCGTTCTCTCTCTCTAACACACAGACCACGTCCCAACGGCCTGCGCTCGTGTGGACGCCCTGCGTTCTCATGGTTACTCAAGGGAAGCCCTGCGATTGGCTGTGGCCATCATCAATACACTCCGCCTCCAGCAGCAGAGACAGATGGACATCTACAAACACCAAAAGAAAGGTAAGTGAAGCGCGTGCACACACACACACACACACACACACACACACACACACACACACACACACACACACACACACACACACACACACACACACACACACACGCATAAGGTGATCCTTTTCTGGACCAATCATTCTCCTCTCTTCCTCACTCAGAGCTTCTCCAGAGAGGCGTGACCTCCACCACCAACCTGGAGGGCTGGGTGGGTCATCCTTTAGACCCGATTGGCTGCCTGTTCATCACACTAACAGAAACCTGCCGTGTGGACGACGATAACTCCATGGACACTGGAGGTATGACACATGTAGTGTTTTATTCATACTTAGTAAAGCATCACTGTCTTAAAGATTCACATGAAAACATCATCATTTATATTTTTGTTTTACCGTCATAGACGTCAGTACGGTTCATACGGCTGCTCTCATCTTTCTGCAGAGTGTTTTTGAAGATCAGTTCTGGAGTCCAAACAAACTGTTTTATTTAACAGTGTTTTGGTCTAATCAGGGGATTATCAAGAGCTGATCAGGCATGGAGGGTATTTAATGTTTGCTCTGTTCTGTACAAGTCAGAGAACTGGGCAACTTAGTAGAGCCTGAAATTACAATATTATTAGTTTGGCATTTGCACTTCAGCCTGGTAATCATGGATCAACAACTTTATTATTATTATTTTTTTTTTTTTTTAAATATATTTTATGAAGTTATTTTATTATATTTTATTTAATTTTATACATTTTTATTTTCTTGATTTATTTAATTTTATTTAATTTTATGCATTTTTATTTGCCTGTTTTATTTCATTTTATGAATTTATTTAGTGTTTTATTCTGTTTTATTTTATTTCATGCTATTTTATTTTCTTGATTTATTTCAGTTTATTTTATTTTAGGCCCTATCAGGTAAAAATTGCTGATTTTGGGATCACACATGAAAACACAAATTAGAATCCACAAAATAATATAAATAAAAAGAAAATCCAAGGCAACCCCTAAAAAGAGAAATCAATCAAACCATCATTATAAACAGCCACTGGTTCTGGCATCTGTTTTGATTAACAGTGGCAAACTTGTACCAAAGCATTTTTCTGATTTAAGACAGTGTATAGTCTTGATCCTTGCTTAATCAGGAGAGTAACCCATAAATCAATTATTTGTTGCAGCCCCATCATCCCATATATAAAGCGGAAAATCATTCTCCCTCTGCATGTCAAGTCTTCAGTCAGCTGCGTTATCATTGCTGTGTTTTAAAGCTAAGCCACCGTCCACTGAACCCACAAAGTAAGCTCAAACCTCAGCACAGCTTCATCAAAGGAAGCTCCTCCCTCCTGTTTTAACACCAAATTAGTCAAAGAGCTCATTTCTCAAACACGAGAGTGATTCCTGCCACACTCCACCAGCTGATGCAGAGTCAGCCTGAGGAGAGGTGAGCGGGTTCACCAGCAGAGGCTCCTCAGACGACAGACTTCACGCTCTTATATCAGGAGCGGATCTATTGTCCTGCAGACGGCCATAAAGTCACAGAGCATGAATGGATTGGGCTGCAACACCCTGCTCATTTAGACCACTCTCCTTTTGTGTGTGTGTGTGTGTAGATGTGTGTGCATGCAGGCATGTGTGCATGTGTGTGTGTGGTACGTATAGAATCCATCACCATTTGCATTTCTCACCCTGCCCTGGCTCTTTTTTTGCACCAGTGGTCATTGCAACAGAGCAGAATAGGGGTCGGGTTTTTCTATTGTTACCAGGCTACAGGGAACTATTGTCCAGTCAAACAATGCTGACCACTGGCACACTCACTGGTCCGTGTGTGTGTGTGTGTGTGTGTGTGTGTGTGTGTGTGTGTGTGTGTGTGTGTGTGTGTGTGTGTGTGTGTGTGTGTGTGTGTGTGTGTGTGTGTGTGTGTGTGTGTGTGTGTGTGTGTGCGTGTGTGTATGCGATAGAGTGAATGATTGTCTTATGTTGTTCTGGGAATTGGAGGAGAGTGGTATGACTATTCTGTGTGTGTGTGTGTGTGTTTGTGTGTGTACGGCCTGGTCACTGTGTTTTATTTCCCTCTGGAAGACAGCTGGGAACATCTGTTAAAAGAGGAGGCGGGCCCACACTTAATGTCAGCCAATCAGAATGAAGTCTCCCCTGAGATCTTTTCAAACCGACCAATCAATCACCAGCTCAGGGATAAAAAACTAAACTGAGTTAACACCGGGGTTAAGTCTGTAAAATCAGTTTCCACTTTTCCCTAGATTTCCTCTCTCTCACTCACACACACACACACACACTCACAGAACAGACACACACACACACACTCACACACATGCATGGAATTAACAGGATTGAGGGGATGTCTTGCTCAGAGGGGATTTAAGCGGAGTGGTGGGGTGGGGGGAGAAAGAGAGAACAAATGGGCACCAATCAACAGCTGAGACTCTCATGGCATCTGTTCTCAATTATAGCTGTCGAGCATTTGGTGAAGGTTGGCCGCCATCTTAGAGGAGTGATCACAATCTACTGTGGATGCTGTAATTTAAATACTTCAACACGCAGCTTTATCACATTTCAACAGGTCACGTCAAGTTTAATTTTCTAATTGAATGAGAGTTTTTTCAGGCACTCTGGCTCCTGTTCAATCAGTCAGTCTTAATGCACACAAGCCTACATGTCTTACTCTCTGCCTCTACGACGCTACAGCAAACCCTTTCAGACTTAACACTGAAATAACAAGAGAAATACAAACATCATTGAAGTGTAGAGCAATCTGAGTGAGTGATATCTCTGACTCCTGAAGGTTTTCTATCTAATAATTCATATTTAGTGTAAAATTCTCTTTTTTCTTCTACAGACAGTTTGATCTGTCATTTTAACATTCTAATAGTGACATGGACTGGAGTTTTGACACCCAGAACAAATATAGTAACTCAATATAACTAGCATTGGATGAGGTCTGCAGTCTGTGTTCTTCATTAATCTGGTTGGTATCATTTTGGACTCCTATCTCACACTGGAACAGCACATCAAGCATATCACCAAAACCGCCTTCTTCCACCTTAAAAATATTGCCCGTCTCCGTCCATCTCTCTTATTTTCCACCGCTGAAACCCTGATCCACGCCTTTATCACTTCCAGACTCGACTACTGTAATAGTCTTCTACGGTCTACCTTCAAAACAACTCAACAAACTACAATGTATCCAGAATTCTGCCGCCCGCCTGCTCACCCACACCCGCTCCCGTGACCACATCACCCCTGTCCTCCAAAACCTCCACTGGGTCCCCATCAAACAGCGCATACATTTTAAAATCCTCCTCCTCACCCACAAAGCCCTCCATAACCAGGCCCCCTCTTACCTCATTGACCTGCTCCACCACCACACCCCCTCCCGTAACCTCTGATCCTCCAATGCCCACCTCCTCTCCCCACCACCTGACACAAAGCACTGAACCTGGGGGGACAGAGCGTTCTCTGTCGCCGCCCCCCACCCTCTGGAACGCCTTACCACTTAACATTCAAAACTGCCCCAACCTGTCCACCTTCAAATCACTCACCAAAACCCACCTATTTAGAACTGCTTTTAACCTATGATTGCTTTTAAATGTATTTTATTCATGTTTTTATTATTCTGTTGTTTTATATGCTGTTTTATCCTTTGTGCAGCATCTTTGAGTTTTAAGAAAAGCTCTAAATAAAATATATTATTTTTATTATCATTATTGGTACAAGTTGTTTTGCTGAAGTCTGTGATCATTTAGACTAGAAGTTGAAGTAGTTTGGGTTATTCACAGTTAAGTAGAATCAACTTCATTGACTCAGCCCTTCCTCTTCATCAAGAATTGGATGACAGGTCACGTAGAGTTCAGTGTGCTCTGCTCTGCTCTGTTCTGCACACAGTGACTGATCACTGCTGAAAAGAAATGTCAGTTCAGTTTCTTTGAAAGGTTTTTTTTTACTTTTATACGACTCATTTAGTCATACATAAAAAGGCTTGTGTAAGCTGTTTGTTTTGAGTTAACTCATTGTAATCCAAATGTTATCTCAAGACGCTTGTACAAACAGAGCAGGTCTAGACCCACTTTGTGTCAAATTATGAACAAAGACCCAACACCAAGACAGGATCAGACTCAGTCTAAATCCACCTTAATCCACCATGAGCATTGCACCTCAGTATTTAGGTAGTTACAGCAGTGAGGAAAAATGTCCTTTTAACAGGCAGAAAAGCTCGAGCGGAACCAGACTCATGTTAGACAGCCATCTGCCGAGTTGGAACATTTGGTCTGTATGGAGGTTTTGGGTTCCCTTGTCAAATCATCAGTCTGTACCTGTATGCCTGGCTTGTAAGTACTTGTTGGACATTTGAATTCTGTTTGACACAAAGTGAAAGTTATTTTTGACTTGTTGACTGAGCCGTCTGGGAGTTTTTTTTTTAAAGTGACGCATGCCGCTCAGAAGCGCAGCGGTGTTATTTTCCAGCAGGAAGCAGCTGTGGAAGCTAAACTACTGTGTGCCAAATGAGACAAAATAACATGCAAGTTAACAAAAAAAAAGTGCTTTTAATTCAGGCTTTAATCACATCACAATTAACATGTTAATGCTGACAGCTCTAATGCAGATACAAAAATACCATCTAAATATACCCAGCCTATTTAGTGTCACTTCAGTCAGGTAACACTGGAACACTATGGGCCATTAAAACTGAAGAAGTGTGAACTCTCCTGGCACACATAGGCACTTGAATACTGTACTAATACAGACCTGAGAAAGTCTGAGTCTTCATGTCATGTATGTGATTTTTCTTTGTTTCTGCTGTGTCTAGATCACCGCCTGAATGAAAGTGATCACACAAAATCCACTGATCAGATCAACAAACTAAATATGTCTTATTCTTTCTCATCAGATGGAGACCCCAGGCCTCCCATCTACCATCATGTACCTGTGTGGGGCAGTCCTGACGGGGCGGAGTCCTACCTGACACTGGCCTTAGAGGTGGCTCTGATGGGAATGGGCCAGCAGAGGATCATGCCGGAGGGTCTCTACGCTCAGGATAAGGTGAGATCGGCACATTGATAGTAGTAATAATATATACATTTGAACATGATCCCAGTTTGTCAGAGGACTAACTGCTCTTACAGTTTCCTTCTGACTAAACACTTTGCTTTTTCTGTTCTGGTGCATCTGCAAACAAGACAGAAAATGGCTGTCATTAAACGTCTGTGTGAAGTAATTGCTGTGCAGAGAGAGAGAGAGAGAGAGAGAGAGAGAGAGAGAGAGAGAGAGAGAGAGAGAGAGAAAGAGAGAGAGAGAGAAAAGGTCACAGCATTTTGTTCCTCTAAAAATAAGCAGAAAGTCATTGTGCTTAAGTTCCCTTTGAATTAAAGTAAGTCCAAGAAACATGTCTTTGTGTGGCTGATAAGCTGCTTTAGAGTGCTTAGCATGGCGGCCATGGACCTTTCTCTAAAGTCATGGGAAAATATTCCTGTTCTAGACGAGGCACGGCATCTATAACAAGGTGACTGAATGTGCTTTGAATGAAACATGAATACACATATACACTAAACACAAAGTGTATGAAAAAGAAATCACATTTTAAAAAGTATTGAGGTCTGAACTCAAATGATCACATCAGAGAAAGCCGTGTCACGTGTCCTCTAACAGTAGATCCGCACAGATGAAAGTGTGTAAGGTATTAAAGCCCCCTGCTGCTCCTTTAATACCTCAAGCTCCAAATCCCTTCTTAAAAGGTGTTTAAACTTCAAAGATTTTCTCTCATGAAACAGTCATGAATCTCAACTTTTTTGTGTGCGTGTTCTTCAGCTCATCTAACCCGTGCTCATGAAGACTTCTCATATCTTATTCTAATTTTAGTCCATGTGCATATTAAACCAGTGATGACTTCACTCTTTTAGAGAAGTCTACAGATCCTCTCTGCTCTTTTTCTCCCCCCTTTGTCATGAATACTAAACTCTGCATTGATCGTATGATGGCAGTGAATACAGCGTGTGTGTAAATGTGTTCCAGGTGTGTCGTAATGAGGAGCAGATTGTCGTGAAACTTCAAGAACTGGAGCTGGATGACCCTCTGGTCCAGACTCTTCGGAAACAGGCCATACAGCTGCTCGAAGGTAAGAGAACGTCGTCCCCCTCTGGTTTACGTTTGGACACATTTAGAAGTTGTGAAATGAACCTAACATTATTTTGTCCTTCTCCTCGCTCAGCTGGTCCGTTCAGCGGACTGGGTGAGGTCATCCATAGGGAGAGCGTTCCCATGCACACCTTCGCCAAGTACCTCTTCTCTGCTCTGCTGCCTCATGATGCAGACCTGGCGTACAAGGTGGCTCTTCGTGCAATGAGGTGAGTGTCCCTGCACAGTGAAGCAGTTGAAAGAACTCGAGAAACTGTTTGATGCTCTTTCCTAATCGAAGCACACTCTTTTCATTTGTTGATATAAAGAATAAGTTCAGTTACTCTTAGGGTTGCAAAATGCCTGGAACTTTCAAAGTTGGAAACTTTCCATGGGAATAAACCAGGAATTTACTAAATTGAAGGTTGGCTCTTAATAGGGAACTTAAATATAGTTGGGGAAAATATATTTCAGCATAATCCTGACTAAAAAAGATTTCATGCAAGCACAGTTAAATTTCTATGGTATTCCTCAATCACGTGCACATAGCACACTGCTTACTGCAGGGCTATTGAGACCACGCCCCCTACATGCACTGTGCATTCCTTCATCACATGCACAGATGATTTCTAGAATCCTGCAGAGGCTAGGCTTGAGAAGCTTGAGGGAAGATGCTTTTTTATTTGCATGTTGAATGGGGACTTTTTTTGGAGGGAGAGGGGCTCTTTTCATTTAACATTTTGAATGGGACTTTGTTGGGATTGATTGTTCAATAATATTTAACACTTGATAAAGTTCTACTTATAAATAAATCTGTTTTAATTGTATTATTTTGGATGGATGTCTGCTTATAACAAAACAAATATTTATGCTTGGATATGATACCTTTCAATTAGATTACCCTCAATTCCCAGTTAATTCCCATAATTCTCATGGAAAGTTTCCAATTTGGAATATTTCCAAAATTCCTCAGCATAACTTCCCATGGAAATTTACCAGAAATTGTCCACCCCTTTGCAACCCTAGTTACTCTTAGATGTGGCATGAAGACAAAAACTGTCATCAAAGCGTCTGACAATATTAGTTTGTCTTCCAACCTTTTTTAAAACAAGCTTTATTAAAACCATTGATAATAACACAGTGCTCAATTTATGAAAACACACATATGCCAGGGGCTTAGAGAAGAAGAAAAATTAAGAGAATATGAAAAAGTAAAACATGGAAGAGTGAAATGAAAGGATCTTGGATGCGTTGTTAATAATAGACCACGACGACCACAGCATCAAAAGTCGTCCCACCGCTGTATGGGCATCAGAGGTAGTAACAGGAGCATTACAGGGAAGGAGGCAGGAGAGAACAGCACAGAGTGTATGTGAACCTCCTGCTGTGTGTTTAGCACATACGTGTCCGCAGCACCACTATTACATTTTTGCAGGATGTGCCTTTGTTACCACTCTCAGTATAAAAGGGGCTGAAGTCTACGCTGGAGTAGATCTCTGTGGTGCATTCAGTGGAACTTGTAAATCAGAGCTTTCTTTCTTTCTTTCTTGATATGAATGTTTTTGCTGATCAATTTTTAACTTTCAAACCTTTTTTTTTCCATCAGACTGCCGGTGCTGGAGTCGTCAGCAGGCTCCGGGGACATGGGCCACCCTCATCATGGTATCTCCATAGTCCCCAGCAGATACCCGCGCTGGTTCACACTAGGACATCTGGAGTCTCAGCAGTGTGAGCTGGCCTCGACCATGCTCACTGCTGCAAAAGGTACCTTACACGCAACTGCCGTCTCACAGCTGAAATCACAGTTCATGAAAAATGTACCTCCTTGTAATAGTTCCTGCTTGTTAATAAAGCGATTTTCTGCATTGCAGGTGACATGTTGAGGTTGCGGACAGTATTGGAGGCGATCCAGAAAAACATCCACTCTTCTTCTTTAATCTTCAAACTCGCCCAAGACGCCTTCAAGATCGCCACACCGGCAGACAACCCACCTGATATCACTCTGCTCAACGTGGCTCTGGAGCTCGGCCTACAGGTAGGAAGTGCTTGTGTGTGTGTGTGTGTGTGTGTGTGTGTGTAGAGTAGGTGAGGTATGAGGGCGAGTCGGTCGTCTTCATCGAGTCATTTCAACACCAATAAAAACCAAGGCACAGTGATCACCAGACAGAACATTCAACAGTTTCCCCACAACTAGTAATTTCCGCCGGCCTCCACAGCCCTCGCTACAAATTAACAGAGAAAACATCACACAGCGTTTTACCATCCTGGATGAGAAGAAACCACATAATTAAGCCTTTTGGGTTCCACAGTAAACACCAGAGCTCCTCACATCATCAAGGCAGCAGAGAGGCTGTGGTTTTAATCCGCCTGCTTCTCCTTGTATTCAGAGGTTCACATGAATTCCTGTCAGCAAAAAACTGCAAGAAAGTGGAAGAGTGAGAATTAGTCATCTTTAATTACAAACACACTCCGGATACATCTTTCATGGCTGGGGACTTACAGATGCATACTTGCTGCTTCAAACTTTTTATGCTTAATGGATGCTAAAGGTGCAGTTTTGTTAGACTTTTTTTAAACAGGTGATCATTTGTAAATCTTCCAAGGAGTCTACTTCCTGTTTTAAAAGTTGGGTGGTCAGAAAGCATCATGTGGTCTCTGTGTGTGCTCTCCAGGTGATGAGGATGACTCTGTCCACACTGAACTGGAGGAGGAGGGAGATGGTTCGCTGGTTGGTGACCTGTGCGACTGAAGTCGGTAAGTGACGCCTCTGAACATTACTGGAGGGATGAACACTTTTTAAAACACCTTTTGTTCTTTCAAGAAGTAGTTTAACTCCTATGTATTATCTGAAGCACATTATCACCATTTTCATCCTCATCTTATCACTCAGTGACCTCTTGTGTCAAAAACTGAGGCGTCCACACACATTATGTGTAATTCTTTAAAAGGTTTTCAAATCATTGAATAATTGTCTGTTTGCACACTCCAAAAAGTCCAATGTGAGCGGCTGTATTTGTCTAATTATCAGTCAAGATATTTCATTACACTGAGTAAAAGCCTGATTGATCTGACAGGTCCAATTATAAATCTTTTTAAAGATATGCAAGGCAAATATCAGGGTTTAATTCATTTTAATAATTACAAATATCTGCCAATGCAGTAAGAAAAAATCTGACAAGTTTCATGAAGTAAGTATTCAACTTGTTTAATAATTTGATGAGAAATTAGACAAACACACTCAGTCTGATTGGCTGATACATTGGCATCACTGGGCTCCAGTGCTCATCATAAAGTAGGAGGCAGCAATTCATGAGGAGTCATTCTGGTCATCACAGTTTATGGCTGATCAAATCAAATCAAAGATGTCAGTTTAGTAGGAGATGAAGCTTTTTAAAAACAGGCTTTACATGTGGCTTCATATGCAGCCAGAAGATTAAATGAAAAGCAATTTCATCAAAGCAAATATTTCAAGAAAACAAACCCAGTGCAGTTTCAGCCAGAGTTGGTTTGTGACATTAAAGTAAAGAGACCTGAGAGAAAGGCAGCCCTATGTATCTAGTACAACATAAGTTTTACAGCTATATCAGGAGCTGCAGTCTGCATTTACAACTGATCTATAGGTGCATTTCGACCAATAGTTCTGGAGTCTTTTGAACTACTTTACCCAGAACTAAAAGGTTCCTGTGCCCCCATTGTTGTTGCTGAAGGTCTCCAGTTCACAGGGTCACTTTTAAAACCTTAACACCGAGAGAGACACATTCACAGTGGGTTTAGAGAAGACTAGTGTTACAAGCTGCTCAATCAAGTGAATCACAGCTCCTTCTTTTGAAAAGTACACTCACATATTAAAAAGATAGAACAAATTAAAGAAAGAGAAATCAAGTGAATCACAGATGTGTGTGATGTTATTATAGACAGCAGGCGGAATAAAAACACTGCAGGTAATCTACCAATCAGACAGGTTCAGCATTGCAGGCCCTGCCCCCAGAAAGTCCTGGGACCTTTGAAAAGTACTACCCCCAAGCAGGTGCTTTTCAGGGGGGAGATTAACTACCCCTGAACTAAATTTAGACCCTGGTTCCTCAGGTCGAAAAGCACGCAGTTCTGGGATAAAGTCCCTAGTTCCGGGGTGAAGTTCCTGCAGTCGAAAAAAGCCTTATATAATACAGTTCCACACCCAAGCAAGGTCAAAGTCTATGTTCCTTAAAATGATCAAAGTATACCTGACCCTGCTCTAACCCTGGACAGCAACACCTTCAGGAAGGAACTTTCCTGTCAAATAATGATGATAACATTATTGATCATACAGAATGTTTAAAATTCAAGAACTGAATCTGAATGTTTTGGAGGATACTGAAGACCTAACTGAGGGTGCAGCAGCATGAACAAACAATAAACTTTTAAACCATTAAAGAACACATTTAGTCCAAGAACAAAGAACCACTCCAGCGCTCTGAAATGTATGATTTCCATTTCTAAACAATGAATGTAAAATCTTCTGGTTCCCCCTCAGGTCTTCGGGCGTTGGTGAGCATCTTGCAGAGTTGGTACACCCTCTTCACACCCACTGAGGCCACCAGCATCGTGGCAGCCACCGTCATGTCCCACAACACCATCCTGCGCCTCAGCCTGGACTACCCGCAGCGGGAGGAGCTTGCCAGCTGTGCTCGGACCCTGGCCCTGCAGTGCGCCATGAAGGACCCTCAGAACTGCGCTCTGTCAGCCCTGACACTCTGCGAGAAGGACCACATCGCCTTCGAGACGGCCTACCAGATCGTGATCGATGCAGCATCCACTGGTATGACCTACTCCCAGCTGTTCACCATCGCCAGGTACATGGAGCACAGAGGATACCCGCTGCGCTCCTTCAAGCTGGCCTCCCTCGCCATGACACATCTTAACCTGGCGTACAACCAGGACACTCACCCAGCCATTAACGACGTGCTCTGGGCCTGCGCGCTCAGCCACTCGCTTGGAAAGAATGAGCTCGCAGCCATTATCCCTCTAGTGGTGAAAAGCGTGCACTGCGCCACGGTGCTGTCTGACATCCTCCGCCGCTGCACCATGACAGCGCCGGGTCTCGCAGGCATTCCTGGGAGAAGGAACTCTGGGAAGCTGATGTCAACAGACAAGGCGCCACTGCGGCAGCTCCTGGACGCCACAATTTCAGCCTACATCAACACCACGCACTCCCGACTGACGCACATCAGTCCGAGGCACTACGGAGAGTTCATTGAGTTCCTGAGCAAAGCACGGGAGACTTTCCTGCTGGCACAGGACGGACACATTCAGTTCGCCCAGTTCATAGACAACCTGAAACAGATCTACAAGGGCAAAAAGAAACTGATGATGTTAGTCAGGGAGCGCTTCGGCTGACCTAACCCCGCCCTCAAAAAGGACCCTCTTCTTGGGAAGTAGTTAAACTTATTTGTTTCTATTTAAGGTTTTTTGCATTCTTTGTATTTTTACTTCTTTCGTTGAGCCATTTGTTGACTAAGTCTTAAATTTTTTGTCCTGTTTTGTTGTTTGTTTCTTGAATGTGAACCAGGAAGTGTTCGCAGTGCATTGCTCTACTTTATTGAGACAGCAAAAAGAGGGAAGCCGGCTTTAAATGTCAAAGAAAAAGGAAGAACGAAGCTTTTACCCCTTTCTAACTCATGTTAAACTTTTAATGTAAAAGTCGAAAAGATTGTGATGAAAACAAACAAAAAGGAACTTTTGTTTCGTGGTGGCACATGACGATTGAAAAACCAAAAGCTTTTGTTGGACTTTGAGCCAGAAGACACTTTCAGCTGGTGTTAGGAAGAAGAAGAAAAAGAAGAAGTTTTAAAGTGAACACATCATTCCAAAAAGAAAGGAAAACCCACTGAGGTCAAAAACACACAAAGTGTTACTTTCATACCTCGACTGTATTATTTGTCAGCTTTAACTTCTCTAACAGAAATGGGCTCATGTTTCCTTCAGGGCATCTTAGAGTAGAGAGGGGTGAATACAGAAACACACACATGTGGTTTCTCTTTACCAACAGGTGTACAAACTTGACTAAAGCCACAGTAGACTAGCTCAAACCCTCCACACCTGCTGGTCAGAGCTTTTCTTTCACAGACGAAGAATCACGTCGCCTGAGAGTACATCTTTCAGGATGTTATAGCAAAGGTAGACTAGTTGAGGCTCCACGTGCACATACATTTACACAGTATATCTCCTTTGTACTCCTTGAGGCTTATCAACAGTGACATTACACAACTGTGATGAAAGGTGTGGTCACAGTATTCCCATCTCCAGACACCACCAACTGTAACGCTGCCTGTGGCCAAAACCTTTGAAATCTCTGGTCCTCTTTCCCTCACTAGATCAAGATTCAGTCAAAAGCAATATAAGTCATGTCTGAGCTTCACTTTTATCACCTCGCGGCATTAATTTCACCCTCTTGCATTCAGCGAGGAAGCTTTGGATCATAATGGTTGATTTCATTGACTGTTGGCTGTTAACTCTGCCTGAAGCTGAAGCTCCTTTTCCATCCCAAGAACATGAGCAGGAACTAAGAACTTTAGTGATAGTTTCTCTGAACTTCAAATGAAGCAAGGTGGTTTATTTTTCACCGTCGCTGTGTGGTGACCTGTGCTCTAGTTCAGTGGTTCCCAAAGTGGGTGTCGGGACCCCTTGGGCGGTCACAAGATGCCTTCCAAAAATCTATAAAAACTTAGAATGATCTAAAATTGCATCTTTTATCCTTTTCTTATAAAAACATACAAAATGTGTAGCCTAAGGAAATTATCCTGCTATAGCCTTCTTTAAATTGCAAAGATATCTGTAGGTTTTGGGATTGGCCTACTAGTTTTGTGAGCAACATTCAACCACATCAGGACAGTGGGGGTCTCCAGTCTCTGGCATTCTTATTTGGGGGTCACAGATTGAACCGTTTGGGAACCCCTGCTCTAGTTATTGCTCATTGGTCAAGCTACCACTATTATTATTCTGTACGGACTTAATCATCAAGACAATAAACTGAACATCCTTAATGATAAGGATAAAATCTCTGCCTTTGTCCAACATTTTAGTTTACCAAAATGTATTTCTCCAACTATATTAGCTTCATTTGGCTAACTATATAAATTTACTGTGAAGTGAGTCACAGTGTCAGTCATGATTTGCACAGCAAAGCTAGCATTTTTCAGCCAAAAGCTAAACATTTGGCTGAGCAACAATAACTGACACAGTTAGCAGCTAGCAGATGAAGAAAGTTCATGATTCTGAAATTCAGTGAAATATTTCCATAATACTTTATTTCAATTTTTTTACTTAGAGCTAACATTGCTACATTTCTGCTAGATGTGTAAATTAGCATACTATGGCAACCTGGTGGGCCCAGTAAACTCTGCAACACCTCTTAGCATTATGTTGCTAAGTATTTAGAAAAAAATCTTCCCCTTAAAAGTCTCAAGTTGAGTCTCACACTGCTTTGTATTTCGGCTTCAAACCACAAAACTTAGCTACGTTTGGTGAAAGTGTTAGCTGCCAATCACCAAACAACAGACGAACAAAGTTAGCAGCTAGCTAGTGAACATACCAGACAATTTGGCGGGAAAATAAAAGTCTTTAAAATGTCGTCTGAAGTAAGTACTGGATTAAATTTGTGAGGTGGCAGAAAAAATTAACTCCATCATGTTTCTCCATCTGTGCCAGATGAACATGTTAGCAACTGTTCAGTAACATGTTAGCAATAGCCGGTTTTATACTGATAAGATTTTACTCTAGCTGTGTTAGCTTGCTCCACTGTCCGAAGGTGACCAAAGTAAAATAGATGCCTGGTAGTTCAGTGACATAAAAAATGAAAAGGCAGATATTTAAAAGTTCTAAACACGCTCATTGTTCTTGTGATGGAAAAGGGATGCACCTCACCTGTGGATGCTTGTGATCACCCTGTTTGGACAAGGGGCCTTGTCTTTGCAGACCCACATGGCAGAAACACAAAGTACTGTATGTTTTATGACTTAATCCTACATTTTTGAGACCACATGCCTTGGCACGCAAAGTTCTTTCTTCTTTCTGAGGGTCGTCGGTGTCCCCTCTTCTTACCCAGTAAAGAAGTGTTGTTGTTAAACGGCAGTATACAGAGCAGCAGGAGCTTCAATCTTTACTGGTCGGACTACACGTCATCGTATAAGCACTTCACACAAATACCTCTTCAGTACGTTCCTGCCTGCTTCAGCATTTATTTATTGATTGTTGAGTAAACTGTATGACTGAGTAAGGGATCGCAGACACAGAAACAACACAGTAAACGAGTCAGCCTGCCGATGACCGGAGAATTAAACAGAAATGGTTTTTTTTGTTTTGTTTATTATTTGAATGGAGGAACATTTTCTTGTCTGCTTTTACATTCCACGAGAGCTACCTTCACCCACTATCTGGGTAGTCAGCCACAACTCTGGGCCTTTTTTTTTGATCTGAAGAATCGCAGACGGAAGAATGGATGGAAAAAAAGGATAACTGAGCAAAAGAAAGAAAAGAGAGGCTAAACTCAGTTCTCAGGGACATCACTTAAAGAAACAAAACAAAAAGTAGTAGCATTAAGCATTTAAGATATTGTAAATATTAAAGTGTCAATTCAGAAAATTGTAAAGTTATAATTATTTATGATAAGTATGTTCTGTGATTTTCTTTATTTTTACGTTCTTTTGTTTGTTTTTGGTGGGGGTGTACTTGAACTGTTTTGGGGCGGGGGAATTTGACAGCGTTTTTGTAAGACTTCAAGGCATTTCTCAGGTGCTCCTGTGTACATTTCTTTCTGTTTGTTTTTGCTATAATATCTATTTTTGTTTAGTTTTTTATATATATTTTGATTTGCAAAGAAAAAAAAATCTGTGTTCCTAAAGGAAGCATGTCGTTCGGGAGAAAGGAGGGCGAGGAAGGCATTCATTGATAAAACAGATTCGTACTAAACCTTGACTATGCAGAACCGCTCTGATGGTCTTGTCACCTCTTAAAATTTGCCCCCAAAAAAGCTTTCAGAAAAAGAAACAGAGTGGACTGAACCATTGTTAAAAGATGGGAGGGGGGGGGGGTAAAAGACAAGACCCAGCATGCTTGTGTGTGGATGTTGCGCAGTGGCCGGCATACGCTGCAACATTTAGAGGAGAAAAAAAGAAAATGTTGGGAAATGCCTTTGTGACCGATCAATGTACAAAGTTTATTTTTGCTTTACGTCCTTATTGTTTTTGATTTAATCAGGACTCAAGCCTTTAGTGTCTTCTCAGAGGTGTCGAGTGGCGGCACTGCAGTGAGACAGAACAAAACACAAATGTCAGAGTCAGACAGAGACGGCCTGTGGATGACCTCGTGTTAATTTTTATTTTTTCTTTCTATCAACTCTCCTCAGCCCAAAAACTGGCTGACTCCACCTCCTCTGTCTCATGGTTGTTTCCTTCTCTTATCTTCTGTTCTTCATCCCCTCCTCTCATGTAGGGAGGCTTTTGGTTTGAAGCAATGCACCAATGTGTCAGTGAGCAGCTTTCTTCTGTTGTTACTTCTTAAAAACCACTCATTCCAGTGCGGCAGCCTTTGCTCTGCATAAACTTTCAAACAAAAAAAAATCAGATTTTCTTCTTTCATTACTGAAAATTGAGAATTCAAAAAGTCTTATTACATTTGTTTGCTACTGAGTTAGCATGTTGAGGCTGTTTTTTCCTGATTCATCCATGACAGAGGGACATCATTTACTATGTTTTAAACTTGAAAAGCTGCCTTTGTGTGATGCATTCACTGACAGCATTATAACAAAGAAGTTCAAACTCTGTTTTTCAGCCAGTTCCTGAGGTTGTCTTTTCTTTCTTTTCTTCTCCTTCGTTCTTTTGTAGGAGCGTACTATTTGCTGGTAGAGATCTAGTTCACCTACTGTTTCCCAGTTTGTTTTGTTTTTTGGATTCTCTCTAATGTAAGGGAAATTTGAAAGTGTTTGTTGCCTCTTTGTGCTACTGATTATGAAAAGGTATTTCCAGTATTTGTTGCCACAGAAGTATGATAGCTTATCATCAACACTTGTTTTTGTTTTTGTTTTTATTTGTAATTTTTTGTGCAACTTCTTGAGCTACTGTCTATAAAGCGAGAATTTATTACTATTTATGTAACGCTACTACCATTTTATATTGATTTGTGTTGGAATCTCAGTGCTTTTCTATGAATAAAGTGTGAAACACGTTACAGGACTCTTTTTCTACATGTGCTCAAACGTGACTCAACACTTAAAGAGAGGGATAGTTCTTTATTTGAAGTAATGTCATATGAGGAATTTGTCAGTAATAAGCAGTGGTGGACAAAGTACACAGCCTCATTACTTAAGTCAAAGTATAGATCCTCCAGGTCAAATATTAGTCCAATACAAGTGAAAGTTGTTCTGTCAAATTATTACTTGAGTTAAAGTACTGCAGTACTTGCTTTTAAAAATACTAAAGTGTTCAAAGTACTTCTTAAAAAATCTTTAAACATTGTATTTTCACAATGCATAAGTGCAGTGAAGAATACATAGAAGTACATTCTGTTACATCATGTTTATCTAGAAACGGTTACTTGAAATATCTAAAAACTATACCATGGAATAAAAACAGCAACTATGTTACTCCAAGCACAGACAGCTTAGTTTGAAATGTTCATCTGGACTGAAACAAATGTTACGTAGCTCAACACGCTTTCTCAGGTCGGTCAGTGAATGTTTGTTTGTTTGGGCAGAGTGGGAAACAGGGAGAACATTTCAAACGATACATATCATTCTTCATTTCAAAAACCTCTAACACGGACTGAAGATATGGCCATGGGGGCTCAGGTGGAGAATTATAGACATCATTACCACCTCTACATGAACTGCCTGATCTGAGTGAAATTTGCTCTGTGTTTGATAGATAGATAGATAGATCTTTATTTGTCCTTAATAAGAAGATTTGTTGCCACCATCTGTACAGGAATACATGTATGAACACAATAACCATAAACATCCACCCAGCCTCACAGCAATGGTGCACCACATCCCACAAATATACACACCAGACACATATGCACACACTGGACACATATAAAACACACCGAACACATATGAACACACTGGACACATATGAACACACTGGACACATATATGCACACCGGACACATATAAACACACCGGACACATTACAGTGGCATTCTGTTTAGCAGTGCTATGGCCGATGGGACGAAGCTTCTGCCAAACCGGGCTCGCCTACAGTAAGGGGATCTGTATCTGCGACCGGAGGGGAGTAGTGTGAAGACCGAGTAGAGGGGGTGTTGGGGGTCCAGTGTTATAGTGCGTGCTCTGCGTATGATGGCTCTGTTGTTGAGGTCAGACAGGTTGGGTGTGGGGAGGCGGACGATTTTGGTGGCAGTGTTTGTGGTGCGTATGAGTTTGTTTTTGTTGGAGACAGTTAGCATGTTGTAGTAGCAGGGGGAACAGTAGAGGAGAACGTTCAACCGTGGGATCAGATTTCAGAAAAGAGAAGGAAATTCATGAGCTGACTTCAAAGCTAAAGTAGTGAGTAACTAGAGCACTGATAGAAATGTAGTGGAGTAAAAGTAATAGGTTCCCTAAAAAAATAATACTCAAGTAAAGTACAGATACTCACAAAATGTACTTAAGTAAAGTACAGATACTCACAAAATGTAC
This sequence comes from Notolabrus celidotus, assembly GCF_009762535.1. Taxonomy (NCBI): domain Eukaryota; kingdom Metazoa; phylum Chordata; class Actinopteri; order Labriformes; family Labridae; genus Notolabrus; species Notolabrus celidotus. Next base: position 29,304,179 of record NC_048286.1, read on the forward strand.
TTAAGTAAAGTACAGATACTCACAAAATGTACTTAAGTACTGTACTCAAGTAAATGTACGTTGTTACTGTCCACCACTGGTAATAAGTGTATTACCCAAAGGAGACCCTCGGTCAGCTGGGCCCATTTGTTGAAAAATCGTCCGTGAACCAGAACACAAGCAAACTTCTACAAACGGGGCTACCTTTACCATAACTAGTTTAACAAACTCTAACCATAGTACTGTTCTGAGTCTAAGTGTTGCTGTGTTTTGTCATTTCTCAGTGCTGCATTTTGCTGTCAGAGTCCTTTTGTGTATCCTCGGACGCACATGTTCTTCTGCCTTTAAAAAGCCTGACATAGACTGAAGTGTATTTTGTTATGAGCTACAAAACCCAATGAGACCACAGCCTACAAGATACATTATTTCTACTCTATTTCCATTCTGTTTTTTCAGGGCCTGAAACTGCTTCTGATCCAGGGTAAAGACATCGGATGAAGTATTAAATTACATGCTGCCATTTAACACATTTTCCTTTGCAAAAAATGACGAGTGACATTTGATTGTTAAAAGACAGCAGGATAAAAAAACTTTAAATGGTAACACAAGTACAGGCTGAGTTAGTACAGAGATAGCTTAAACCAAAATGTCCTCACAGGAGCTTTAATATCATTCAGGAAATGATTGATTTTACTGTTCTGACAAGTTTAACTATTTCTAAAGTTTGGGGTTTTTTTAAAGAAATTTTTTTTATTTGTGCCTGAAATACTAAATTGTGGCCACAAATTAGTATTTTGTGCGCACAAAATACAAATTAATGATATTAATATCATTCCTGGACAGCTGGGTACGCAAATCGAGCGCACCTTCTCTAAGGTCTAAGGCAGGGGTTCCCAAAGTGGGGGTCGGGTACCCCTGGGGGGTCATGAGACACAAATGGGGGGTCATGAGATTTCGTCCAGAATGTTTTTTTTAAGTTATCTAAAAATAGTGTAAAAAAATAAAACCTTGAAAATAAACGTAATGAGTTTTCTGCTTTTCTTTTTGCCTTTGCTCTTTATGACAGTCATCTGGCAAAAAGATACATATATGACATTCTCATATAGGTAGGTTAATTTTCTGCAGACCAGCTAAATGAAGCCACGTTAAAACACTATGAGGGACAGTGGGGGTTGCAAGTCTTTGGCACCTGTATTTTGGGGGTCGCAGGATGAAAAGTTTGGGAAGCCCTGGTCTAAGGTACAGGCAGTAGAGGGGCTAAAGCTACACGATGGACAGAGATCGTATGATTGAAGTTTATTTTAGGCTGTGAATGAGCTACAAAGACATTCTGAAAAGCCTGGCATTGCAAGGAAGCATTATTTCTGAAAGGCATTTACACAAAATATTGAGATACAGATTGCTTTACCGGTGGAGCTACGACTTGGACGCCAGGATGGATTTCATTGTTGACCAACTGCAAGGCCCTGGAAAGAATCATGGTTACCGGTGGATGTATATAAAGTGTAAACAACACAGTATTTCGTCAGGATGAGAATCTGTTGTGGTGTGACCTGTAGTGACCTGAGGGATCTTTGATGTTTCATCTGGAAATGAAATGTTTGTTTTTGTTAGCAGAAAGGAGACAAGACGTCATTTACCCGGCTAAGTGCATGCCTTGACTCCAAAATACATCACTAGTGCAACATGTCTGCATCTATTGTCTTGGTAATTTGTCTTCAATGTTTCACAATTGGACGAGATGGAGGGGCATCATCCATATTTATGTACAGTCAATAGTTTGCAGCTTTAGGAGAAGACTTTGTACGGAATAACATTGATGTAAATGACCCAGGTAATTTCGTCTGATATTAAATCTGCTAGGAGTTAATATGAGCCATGCTAATGCTTAATCCACCACACAATGCGTATGAATATACGTCTTTACATTTGATGTTGTTCAAGCCAGGAAGTTGAAGGAACATGCTGACATTTGAAGGTTAACTTTAAAATGCATCACTGAACACACATTTTATGTTTGTGTAGTTTAAGTTGTAAAGACATCTGTTATGTGCATTGTTCCTGTTCAGCAGCTGAATATGTGCCAGTGCTGTAATGTCTTCAGGCCCTGAGAGTACCTCTCCATCACAACAACAATATAAGGATAAAAAAGCAGAAAGACTCACCAGCTGGTGAGGCTCAGTCCTGCATGTTTCAGCCGTCTAACCCGTGCCATTATTGATAAATGAAGCACGCGGCGGCTGAGACGGTTCCATCAATCTTTCACTCATTTGTCTCTTCTCAGAATATTATTCTTCAACGCTTCGTTCTCATTCATTACTGATTCCTGCAGAGCCGTGTGAGCAGACAATCAGGCCATAAAGAAGTGTTAAGTGTGTGCGTGGGTGTGTGTGTGTAAATCCAGATTGATTGGCCGATGGTAAATGAGCAGATTTATATTAATTACACAGACAGATAGATGGAGAAGTGATTGCTATATGCTCAATCTTTCTCTCCTTAGTTAGTGCCGCCTCCCCTCATCTCTCCATTTTCAATCAATCCACACAAGTAAGACTTTCTGTACTGCTCATGGTGGATGTGTAGAAAGATGTATTTTTTGGATGTGTGGCCTTAGCACCTGTGAGTGCTGCCACAATGCAGATGTCTCAACACTGTAATGCTAAACACTGTGCCTGAATGTATCCTGTGTGGTCACACAACACAGGAGAACTTGCTACTGCACATGTTGCTCATATACTACACCTCCTAATGTCGCGTTCAAACCAGACACAAATGATTGGTGCAATGGGTTCAGATATTTCAGATATTTCAACTCTTGCGAATCATTCGTGTCATTTGAGTGAATTGCGCCATTCGTGTCGCCAGACCACTACTTGCGTCTATTAGCGTCTCTACATTGACTACATGTAATTCATTTGCACAAATGAATTTATTCGCGTTTCCCCATAACACTAGAAAGGAGGTGTAGAGTTCACTTTCATGATACATCTGTGTGCAAACTCAGCTAACAATATGGTCTTGTTGCTTAGACTGCTAGGCCAAGGGTGCCCCCAGTCCCGGCCTACTTGAGATCAGATTGGGCTGTATGAGGCCCCTGAACTGAAATGAGTTTGACCCCCCCTCCTGCTATAGATAATGTTCCTTCTCAAGTCAACTGTCATTGGGAAGCTAACAAATGATCCATAGGCATAGTTAATAAGTCAATTCACAGCCACCCCCTTGTCAAAAGACCTCTGGAGTTTGAAAAACAAACATGGCAATGACTAATAAAGTGAACATGAGGCTACAAATCTGCAGACCACAAACTAATAGAGGATATCAAGGTGGTTATGTGGACTTGGGTGTCATCCTCGACAGTACAGTGTCATTCCAGTCCCACATCAATGATGTCACCCGGTCAGCATACTTCCATCTCCGTTACATCTCTCACCTACGTCTGTCTCTCTCCTGGTCTCCTCCCGCCTAGATTAATGCAACTCCATCCTTTTTGGTTTACCAGACAAGTCCATCCATAAACTTCAACTGGTTCAGAATTCTGCAGCCCGCATCCTCACCAGAACCCCCTCCACCAGCCACATCACACCTGTCCTGCAGCAACTCCACTGGCATCAAATACAACATCATTTTAAGATTCTGCTTCTCACCTTCAAGGCCATCAACAACCTCACTCCTCAGTACCTCATCGACCTCCTCCATACAAAAATACCCACCCTACCGTAGTCTCAGGTCCTCCTCTTCCACTCAACTCACCCTCCCACCTGCTTGCTTGACTACCATGGGGTCGAGAGCCTTCAGCCTCTGGAACGCTCTCCCCCAGGACGTACAAAATTCCACCTCTTCCACCACCTTCAAATCCTGTCCCAAAACTTACCTTTTCTGCCAAGCATACTCACTTTAACCTATCTCTTTAGGACTGGAATGACCCCATCCCCACCCCCTTTTGTTTTATTAGTATTGTATTGTTATTCTGTTGTATTTATGTATTTATGAATGTTGAAAGGTGACCTTGAGTGTCCAGAAAGGCCCCTATAAATAAAATCTACTACTATTATTATTATTATTATTATTATTATTATTATTATTACTTCTTGTTGAAATAAATTGTTTATACATAAGAAACATTCATAAGGTTTTACACGACATGTGTGAATTAATCAATGGACTGTTGGTGGATTAAGAAACTTCCCAGATAATTCTATTTAAAAACCTTTCAAAGTGACCTCCAATGACTGTAGGGATGTTTTTAAAAAAAGCTGTATCTTTGTAACAAGACGTCTAGTGCAGGAGGTTGGCTGCTGCATGAATGTAGGAAACAAGGGTCCAGATCAGTAGGATAAACATGGTGCCATAATATGTTTTCATCTGCAAAGAGGGGCAGTCACAGCTGTCAGCATCTGCACCAGTGTGAAGCAGCTCATGGTCTTTTCACTTTGTCTCCCTCTGCCTCCCAACAACAACCGCTATGCTAATCCTGCCGATCAGTCTCTGTCACCGCCGCTGTGTTTGGATGTGTGTGTTCATTCATGCATGTGGTCATTGAAAGATCTAGAGTGTGTGTGTGTGTGTGTGTGTGTGTGTGTGTGTGTGTGTGTGTGTTTGAGGGGGGCGGTCACTGATAAAGCGCTGATAGTGTCCATCCCTGGCAGATGATGTACAGCCTGCTGTCTCTACAGGCAGATTGGATTTTCAGGCCTGCTGATTTGCTGAGAGATGGAGCTTGGACCTCCTTCAAAGACACACACATACACATACAAGCACACACACACACACACACACAAACACACATTAAAAAACACACCTTATCCACCTGTTCAATGCATGAGCTCAAAATAAGCACATAAAAGCCACACACACATGTTCACAGAAGCACATACTTACAACACACAAACAGAAAAACATGCATATAAACACACATGTAAAAACAAACACAGAACACACACACACACACACACACACACACACACATACACACACACACACACACACACACTAATGTATTATTCTCTTGCTAAAGCCTTTTAAAAAGACCGTGTGGAAATTGATCTCCATTTCTAAAGAGCATATATTCATTGTTGCAGCCTCTCTCTCTCCCTCTCTTACACACACACACACACACACATACGCACACACACACACACACACACACACACACAATGTCAAACACACACACACACACACACACACACACACACACACACACACCTGCAGCCTGTCACTTTGTTCCCAGAGGCCCACTGACACAGTAGCGGCCTCTTCAGTCCTACCTGCCGACAGTCAGAGTGATTTTTGTTCATTTGTCTCTGCTATTTACGCAATAGAAGGGGGGCGGGGCTGTAACAAAACCTTGTGTTTGCTTTATGTGTGTGTGTGTGTGTGTGTGTGTGTGTGTGTGTGTGTGTGTGTGCGTGTGTGTGTTTAGAGTACTACAGGATAACAAAGGACTGAGATGAATGAAAGACTGTTTCATTTGCTTTTTCCAATCACAGGATTAATTCAGCTGCTTTGTGACTGAGTGTGTGTGTGTGTGTGTGTGTGTGTGTGTGCGTGTGTGTGTGTGTGTGTGTGTGTGTGTGTGTGTGTGTGTGTGTGTGTGTGCATTGTTTTTTCTAAATAACACTGAGCTTGCCTCCCCTCACTCCTAAGTGTTTTAATCAATAAAGGATCGACATCTTTTGTAAAATGGCTCAGACAACCTTGTACTTTTTCAGGATGTGGGGCTGAGGCCGGGAGGCAGGTCATTTATCTGATATGTCTTATTGGAACACATTTCATTAAAAACCCAAACTAATCAATAAAAAATAATTATTATAAAATCCAGAGTAGAAGACACACTTTTAAATAATCTATGATCTAAAAGCAAGCTGTGTCCTTCGCAAAGGGGGGACCCAAACACCCGTACAAAATCTTGTGTCATGCTTTTAAAGAAAACGAGGCTGTACTATATTAAGAGAGCAAACCTTGTTCGGCTGGTTTGATTGAAAACACTCTCCTGTTTAAGACAACAAGTGACCAACTGTGATGGATGGTGCAAACCTCAGCAAATTGGTTGCAGTTTGTGGGTCTGTACCATCGCAGTTATAAAACGTAACCTCTGGTCGGCTCAGCCACCACGCTGACAGCCTGCAGGATTACAAATTCCATAAAGCAGAAACAGACTCTGTCAGAGCTCCACAGCTGCACAGAATCAGCACATTGTGGACTTTACTGCACACATTGCAGGAAGACAGTCCTCTGAGAGACTCCCACAACAGTCTGTTTCTGATAAAGCTGTACTTCTTATACTCCAGAATTTATGGTAACATTTCCTATATCTCAAGATGAAATGTCAATATCATCATGCAGACTTTTAAAAGTACTTCTTCCTCCTTATTAAGAAAGATTTTGTGTTAAAAAAGAAAACCTTCAGTGACAGGCTGTTATGAGAAATACTGTATATTTTAAAGGTCATAGGCTGAATGTTGCACAAAGGGTGAGAAAGTTATCAGACACTGAGAGTCATTGTTGATTTTGGTCTCTTCGTGAACTTTATTTATGAAAAGAAATATAAAAAGTGTTTCAAAATGTGACATCAGGTCAACAACATATCCTCTAAAGCTTCTTCAAAGCTTCAGAAAATGTCACCTTGAAGCAGGAAGATATTGTATTTGACAGTTATTGAACGTTAAAAACGTATTTTTTCAGTCTGGGTTTTATGTAGGGTTTAACAATTCTATTACCTACCTTTTACTATAATATTTATTTGAATGTTGCTTTATTATTTTACTAATTTTAACCGTTATCTTATTCTATTTTTATGTATTTATTCATTCATTTATTAAATTTTTATTTATCTACTCAGTTTTATTGATATTTTTAGCCTTAGTTTTATTTTTCAACTCTTATCCTTACCTTTTTAAATCTATTTATTTTAACTATTTTTATTCTTAATTTTGATGCTTTAACTTATTTTAATTACACATATTTTATTTTGGTGTGCATTGGTCTCTATTTTATTTTATGTTGTTCTTATTTTTAATTTGTATTCTTATTATTTTTATTATTATCATTATTATTTACTTTCCCCAATTAACTCTTGCCATTGTTTCATTTCTGCTTCTTTCTTGTTTTTCAATCGCAGTAAAGCACTTTGGGTTGCATTTGATTTGTATGAAAGGTGCTATGTAAATAAAGCTTGATTGATTGATTGATTGAGTTATTGAAGTGGACACTTTTCATCTCTTAATCTAAAACAACAAACAGTTCATAAATTCTTCATTTATTTCAAAAAACAAAACACATTCTTTAAAATCCTCTTTGCTTTGAGAGCATGAGATTCATGTTTATGATCCATCATTTAAAAAAAACCCAGACATCTTCTAATATTAAAAAAACAATGATATATTCACAGGGGTGCACAGCTGTAGCTTATAATTATTTCAAAATATTTAAGGAATTATATAATTTATTTATCTTTTCTGTGGTTAAAGCTGCTTATATTTGAAGAGTTCATTTGCAAAAACTGTTAACTCACTTTTAAAAAAATCCAAAAAATGTTTCAAAAATGATCAATCCAATCCAATCCAATCCAATCCAATCCAATCCAATCCAATCCAATCCAATCCATTTGATCTATATAGCACATTTTAAAAACAACAAGGTTCCCAAAGTGCTGCACAACAAATATAAACAGTAGAAATAAAAAACAGTAAAATTTAAAACACAGTACATTAAAAGACAAACAGAGACCAACATAAACTCTCATGCTGTATTAAAAGCCAAGGAGTAAAAATGAGTTTTAAGCCGTGATTTAAAAGTATCCAGGGTGGGGTCCATTTTAACTTGGGGTGGGTAGCTCATTCCACAATTTAGGAGCTACCACTGAAAAAGCTCGGTCTCCCCTTGTCTTTTGTCGGCTTTTTTGCACGACGAGACGCATCTGATCAGCAGATTAATTTTATCTTTGTTTAATCGTGATCTTTTTAGGGAGCCTTTTTAACATCTGGCAAGGGACTACGGATGTAAACTAGCCTTTTGGCTAACTCTGGCATATTTACAGAAATGTTAATTAATATGAATGGTCCTTTTAAATAATAAATAATAAATAAATAAATAATAATAGACCTCAGTGCTCTGGAGGGGGCGCAGATCAACTGAGGTTGGGTGGCTTTGACAGTCAAAATGTCTTTACTAATCAGAGATATATTGAAAATCTAACTTTATTAGGAATCGATATCAAAAAGAAATGTTTTTTGAAAATGTATAAAATAGAGTTTTCTGTTTTTGGAAATGAACTCTTCAACACTTTACAGGGATATACTGGATACAAACAGGCATTTGTAAACTCTGATAGGTAACTTGATGTGTGTGTTGTGTTTTGTAATGTTAAATATAAAGATATGTTTAATAATGAGAGTTTTTTTTTTTTTTACGTAGGAACCACTTAAAATGATTTTCTTTCTCAATTGAAAAATTAAAGCTTTCCATTTTAACTCAAACACCATTAAAGATTTATATTCAGCCAAAATTTAGATAGAAATATAAACTGGTTTGCACCATCATCAACAGCAAATGATGGTTTTCATGCAGATTTATTCAATGCAGTTTTACAATAAACTCTCTCTACATAAAGGTATCCTTACAGAGTTATGTTTTGTCACATAGAAATGATCAAAGCCAGAGACATAACACACAAACAGAAAAACTGACTTCTTTCTGAAATACTGACGGACATGTTTGAACTCATTAGATCTCAATAACCCACAGACTGGTGACGAGGGATCCCCTAAACCCACCCCCCGACCCCCCCACTCTGGTCACATGATGTTATGATTTCTCTGGGATCCTTCACAACAACATCAGGAACAACAACAACAACCGGATTTAGCAGAATCTGCTTATCCAGTCTTCTTAGCTCCCCTCATAGAGAGAGAGAAAAAAAACACAATTTAGGATTAGCTGATCCTTTTTTCCTGTGTTCAGAGCTTCTTTGATGATTACTGTAATAACCCATCATTCCATCTTAAGCCACATTCTGTGTAATACAATAAAGCTTTGTATTTACTCAATATTTACACAACTATTCATTCACATGGAGACAGACGGCCTCCAGGTCTGTGATTGGATGTTTAGTTTGAATCCCGCCTCTCATTGGTGTCTGTGATGGAGATGGTCGTGGGTTCAGGCTCCTGATTGGTGAAGATGAAGGCTGACTTTATCACCTCTATGCCCGTCCTTAGATGACCCTTAAAGGTTTAGGATGGCTTCAAAACAGACTGAGGAAGTAGAAAATGTTCAGGCTGATGATTAGATGCTCAAGTTTTAAAACGTCAGAGTTTCAAGGTTCTTGGAAAAGTCTGTTTTTTGGGGCTTACTGAGACCTAAGACTCAAACCAAAATAGAAAAGCAAACATATCTATAATAGTGATGTCATGACCCACTCATAGCACATTTTATTAGAATAACAAAGTCAAGCCAGCAGCACTTGTAAGGCTTATTTGACATACTGTTTTTATTTCCTCATGGCCGTGAAGCAGCTAATGTAGCCTGCAGCAAAGATGTTGATTCACTTCTTTATCTTTTCTTCTTTTCCTTTTCTTTGTTTGGATAAATTTAAGTTACTCCTTCATCAGAAGAAGTTTTTGTTGTTCTTGAGGCCGCACTGTGCTGAACTGTTTAAGAAGTTCTTTATAAAGACCTTCATCCCAAAGCTTCTCTCCAGGGATGAAGTGCACACACACCTTCAGGCGGGACATCGTCTCCCTTCTGTCCCAGTTAAACTCCAGACAGCGTGATTTCTCTGTCCCATTTTCTGGGCCTCAGCCTCGAAAGCTTCGAAACAAAGAGGAATATGTCACAGCTGTTTTCTTTCATATACATTTTCAATTGGGGCAGTAGCACCTCAGAGCATCAATACCTTAGCCTTAGGTCTTAAACAACTTATTAGCAGAGTCAATAGAAAGAGAGAAAGAGGTTAGAGAAATGGATGCTGTCTGGAGTGATTTGAGACTCAAGAACTTTGGACAATTCAAAATGTATGGTGATGTTTGAAGAAGTAAAGCTTTACCTTTGTAGTCTTCTTCTTCTTCTTCTTCTTCTTCTTCTTCTTCTTCTTCTTCTTCTTCTTCTTCTTCTTCTTCTTCCTCTTTTCTTTAGACCAGTGGCTGGAAGCTGCATTAACTCTAACACCAAATAACACCTGATTGTCTGCAGCAGTTGTATCTTGTCTGATTTAGGCAACAGGTTTTAAAAAGGAGGAAGAATGTTAAGGTACTTGGGGAGATATCTGGTTCAGCTGCATACAGAGGGAGGAGAGGAACTCTCATCTTATACGCAACGCTCGAGAGAGTCGGTGTGAATTCCTCATCTCTTAATCTCTGTTACAAGAAAAAGTCCTGCTGTTGAACTCTTAAGGAAAGGTAAGGGAGAGTAAGGATAGGATATACATACACCAGAATTATGAGTACTCAGTGTGGCTTCTGTATGATCCATACTCTGGGTCTAGCAGTCTGAGACCACCAGTCAAAATACTTAAAGACAGTCTGTGTTAGAGCTGGATTGGACTAAAGTTTGTATAAAACCTGGAGACCTCACAGAATGCTCAACCATCAGTCACTAAGGGCCACAGTTAATGCTCGGTTGGTTCCAGGTCCGCTGATTAGTCAGGACTCCGTTGTCCTCTTCCTGAAGTTGTCCGTGTAAAGCTTTGAAGACATGAGGTTGAAGCATGTCTCTCTAAATGTCAGTGATACCTTCATAAATGAAGAAGTCAGTTTGAAGCAGGAGGGCATCTCTGGATTGTCTGCTGCTCTGAACAAGCCCTGATTGCTTTATTGGTAATCACACAGTTTAGGATATCTGAGCTTCTGTATAGGGTTCATGTTATCCGTGAATCAAATGTACTTACATTTGATTTCTGATGAAGACAAACAGCATAGATGTGGTTATAATTCTTATTCCATGGCTTCTTGGGGGTTTAAATGTGTCTGAGTCTTAAAGGAGTCTGATTATTTTCAGGTGTGGTCAAATATGTTTGAGACTTTTGGACCCTGCTGTATATTTTAGTATGGGTGAGGGTTGCAGCTGAACTTCACCTGTAATAACACACAGTAATTTAATGACCAGATTTACATTTTGGGGCTGCACGGTGGTGCAGTGGGTGGCGCTGTTGCCTCACAGCGAGAAAGTTCCTGGTTCGAGTCCCCGGTCAGACAGGTGCCTCTCTGTGTGGAGTTTGCATGTTCTCTCCGGGTACTCCGGCTTCCTCGCACTGTCCAAAAACATACTCATCAGGTTAATTGGTCACTCTAAATCAGGGGTTCCCAAACTTTTCAGCCCGTGACCCCCAAATATAGGTACCAAAGACTCGCGACCCCCACTGTCCCTCAAAGTGATTTAATGTGTCTTCATTTAGCTGGTCTGCAGAAAATTAGCCTACATACATGAGCATGTGGTTGTGTTTCCTGTGCTGTTATGAACTAACCTACTGCTACTGATGCTTTTGATAATTAACTGTTTACTAACCCTAAACTTAGGAGTCATCTGACAAAAAGAAAGGCAGAAAACTCATTACATCTTCTATTTTCAAGGTTTTATTTCAAGTTTAGCTATACGTTTGTCGATATTCTTCACTATAAATGGTTAAAATGTACTATTTTTTAGATAATTAAAAAATAATAATTCTGGAAGACATCTCACGACCACCCAATTGTGTCTCGCGACCCCCCACGGGGTCCCAACCCATACTTTGGGAACGCCTGCTCTAAATTGCCTGTAGGTGTGAGTGTGTGCATGAATGGTTGTCTGTCTTTCCATGTTTGCCCTGTGATAGGTTGGCGACCTGTCCAGGGTGTACCCTGCCTTCCGCCTGAAGTCAGCTGGGATAGGCTCCAGTCCCCAGGTTACCCCAAATGGGATAAGCGGTCAAAATAATGGATGGATGGATGGAATTATGTTTTGTATTTGCTGTTAAACTCAATTTACAAAGTCAGAGGTAGTTTAAAAAAGATATGTACAAAAGAGAGAGAAACAGTTATTCTTCTGAAATGTCCCCGCTAGTGTGGACAGGCAAAGTAGCATCAAATAGAAATTGTCATATAAAGTCTTCTTTAAATTGTAGGTAAATATAAAATCAAACAAACAGCTTTTATTTTACATTTCTATTTCACTGCTTCAATTCTTTTTTTCTGCCTGATGACATAAATGTATAAAAACAACATGAACTGATATAGAAATTAAATCAGTTTTTATTCACTTGACAGAAAAATACAGCCAGATACACATTCATCATATTTCAAACCTGCTTTCACAGGAACCTCTCTGCTAACAACATGAATCACTTTATAAGCCATAACTCTGAGCAGATGAAACTAAAGATGTATTTATGGTTAAAGACAAAAACAGCATAAGGCATCTTCTCGTACGACAAGCTTTTGTAAAGTTTTTTCTACCTGCAGGAGTAAAAATAAAACTCTTCCTGCTGAGCTCCAGAGAGGGACTTTGTTCGCTGTGAAGATGTTCAATGGTGGATTGATCAACTGCTGAACGCTGACATCTCTGAAACTTGATTTTAATCACTGGAGTCGTTTTTTGGTCTCCGTTTCCAGATGACAGACTTTTGTTTTTCCCTTCAAGAATCATTTTGTCCCCATGAAGAGCCTCTGACAGGCTTGTGTTTCTAAGTGCTGCAGCGACATTATAATACATTTGATTGGATGACGAATATTTTTCATCAACAAGTCAAAGCTGTTTGAGCAATTTTGAATAAATCCAATAATCATAGAAATACAGCACACATCTAAATGTCTTTGGAAAAGGGGATGTCATCCCTCTGGAATAAAAACACATAATCCGCTCTGCTCAGATCAACGTTAGAGACCAGCAGAAATCTTTGCTTATGAAACAACAGCTTGTTTATTTATCCTTACAACCTGCAGTGAGAGAGAATGAAGGAGAAGATGTCAGTGTTTATGAAGATCTGAATGTTTTTGTGTGTCATTCATTTCTGGTTCTGTTTTGATTTTTTCATCTCAGGGAATGGACTCTTAAACTGCTTTGGCTTACACAGACTCATCCATCTTTACATTTGCTTGATCATCTGTTTAGAGTGCTTGTGCACCGCTTCGACGAAGGCGCCCACGTTCTCTGGGTCCATGTCCGGGTAGAGACCGTGGCCTAGGTTTGCGATGTAGCCTCTCGTGCCGAAACCCTCCAGCATCTTCTTCACAATTTCAGAAATCTTTTCCTGAAGAAGGCGGATAGAGAAGGGGAGGATTAAAGGGGGATTCTAGTGTTTTTAAAGCAGAGTTTTAATTTATCTTAAATGCTTTGGGGTCTAAATGACTGATGGGTTCATAAAGTTTGGAGGTGCTTCAGCAGACATGTTGTAACATAATCTGTCAGGGTAAAAGCGCTTTATCAAAGGACATCCTGAATAAAGGTTTGTTTTGACCTCTGACAGGCTCACATTGTTATTCTAAGAGTCTGACATCACTGCAGCTTTATTTGTGAAGCACATTTCATACACTGCAGCATCTCACAGAACTTTACAGAGCAATAAAACAAAAGACAGAACTACGATTATAAAGAACAGAAATTAGTTAAAGTTAAAACAAAAGTGCAGACAAGAGCGGCACCACAGTTTTAAAAATGGAAACAGAGTTTAAATAATTACTAAAAGTTAAAGAATGGCATGTAAAGAAATTAATCTGTTTCATTTGGACTTGAGGGTGGTCAGAGCCAGGTCCAGGCCAGTCATCTTGGGCGATTATTCCAGATTTGTGCTGCATAACAACAAAACACTGCTTCTCCATGTTCTGTTCTGACTCTAAGACAGCCCCTGATGTCCTCAGGGTTCATAAGTCACAAAAATACCATAGATGTGTACTTTTAAGATTAGGCTTCAAACTTTCCTTTTTGATAAAGCTTATAGTTAGAGCTGACTCAGGCTTAGACCAGCTCTTAGTTCTGCTGCCATAGGCTTAGACTGCTGGAGGAACTGGCACACTGACACACTGGGATCCTATCTCACCCCCTTCCACCCAACCCCCTCATCACTTACTTTAACTCTCCCTGTCCCATTAAAGTTACTAACCATAGACCTTTCTGGAGTCCCTGAGCTCCCTTGTCTCGTAGGTTCCTTTGAGCTGGAGACGTCCTGCTGCTGTGGACGTGCTGGACTCCAGCGGCAACAGCTACTACTACTCGTCTCATCACTATCACTGCCTCCTCTCTCTCTTATTCTCCTCTATCCCTCTTTGCAGACCCAACTCAGTCTCAGCAGATGTGTGTCTGACATGAGTCTGGTCCTGCTTGAGGTTTCTGCCTGTTAAAGGATTTTTTCCTCGCCACTGTATCTAGCTAAATACTGCGAGGTGCAATGCTCATGGTGGATTAAGGTGGGGTAAGACTGAGTCTTATCCTGTCTTGGTGTTGGGTCTCTGTTCATAATTTGACATAGAGTGGTCTAGACCTGCTCTGTTGGTAAAATCGTCTTGAGATAACGTTTGTTGGGATTTGGTGCCATACAAATAAAGATTGATTGATTGATTGATTGATTGAGATGTGATTCAGAGAGACTTACACACCTGCAAAAGCATTTTGAGATCAAACCTCAGTTTTACAGGTAGTCAGTGTACAGGTTTTAAATCTGGAGTAAAGTCTTCATATTTCTTAGACTCTGACTGCTGATCTGCTGGTTTAAAAAGCTTCGTGAGGAGACCACAGCAGGAAACTAATTTGCTGAAAATAAAAGCATTTTTGATCTGTTCAGGGTCTTTGACATCATTCCTCTGACCCCAAGCAATGTTTTTTAAATGCTCAAAATCAGAATATGTCCTCCTGATTCAAGATTCCTGACATGACTCTTTGTTATAAGAGACAGACTGAAGGTGAAAGCTGATGCTCTCTTTCTCAAGTCAGCCTCTGTTACGTTGGAGAAAGTTTTGCTGCATAGAATCAATGATTCGATCAGTACGTTACTGAACAGATCACCACAGAAACAGATCTTTCAGTTAAAGAAGGAGATGCTCCCAGTTTGACCAGAATCAGCCTTTGTGTCGCTCTTTTGAAGCCAACAGACTCTGTCGCCTTTACCTCGCAGGAAAACAGGAGCTGTTTGTGTATCGCTGCCTTGACTCATTCATTGTTTGTATTGTTGAGTGACTTTTGTGTTCAAAAGAGTTTAATCAAGAAGAAAAAAGAGGCTGAAACTCCAGATTTATCTAAGAGATAGGACCAGTGGTGAAGACACAGCTCCTGTCTCTTCTGTGAGGTTAAAGACCTCTTTGTCAATGAGTCTGCTGGCTTTGATGAAAACTGTGCAAAACTGTTCCCTCTTAAACTTGAGGATCAACTGGTTCATTTTAAAACAGCCGTAGAATAACTGATTCATCAGCGTAGGAAACTGTTGTTGTGATGACTTATATTTTGCTGAAACCGGGTCAGAGGAGGATCCACTTTGGAAACTTCTGCCTAAGAGTTATAAAAATGTGTGTAAACAAAAGTTTGTCAGAATGAATTACAGCACTTCACCTCGGTTATGAAGTAGAAACGTATGAATAGAAACACGGTGGAACGAAAAACAAGATTCACAGCTTGTACGCAGGCAGCTGAAAATAGCAGCTGAGAGAGAAACACTTGAAGAAAGTGAAGTGTAGCCGTTTTCCTCTCAGCCTTCTTCCTTTGGGTTTTCTTTTTTTGTTCAAAAATAATGATTAAATTGTCGTGTGGAAGCCGCTCTGTCGCCACTGAACAACTCACACTTTGTGCGACGAGTTCACAGGTTAGACAAAAAACAATGAATGTTCATTATTTTTCCTTTTTACTCAGTAATCAGAGCCGAAACTGAAGCAGGAGCTGAGGTTACCTTTGGAGCGTAGAGAGCGCAGGGGTCCATGTTTCCCTGCAGGCTGACCTTCCCTCCTGTGCGCTCCCTGAACACACACACACACACACACACAGGACACACAAAGTAATCCTTTAACCAACAGGTTAAGTATTTGATGAGCCGAGCAGAAAACACAGACATTTGTTGACTTAAATTCTGAACCCTCTGACAAACCAGGGCCGAAGGAGAGGTCAGTAATGGTTAAACTGCTCCTCAGGTAAAACAAAAGCAAGGTCCGAGGTCGGTGCAGAAACCTGAGGTTCATTTTCTGAAGTCTGACCATGACTGTGGATTTTCAGCTTGTGCTCGTCTGATGGGGTTTGTGCATTTCTTTCTGTTCCTGCTCTCAGTCATGACATCCCTCAGCTACAACCTGAGGAGGCTGCCCCGGTTGAAATGACGACAGACCAGTCAGCTGATAAGGCTTAGGTGATTCTTGAGCCTGGTGGGACAGCTCAGGCAGTGGCGGTTCTAGACCAATTTTACTGGGGGGGCCAGGTTGGGGCCAAGGGGGTTGTCAGAGGGACACATTCAACCCTGACAAAAGAGACTGAGAAGGGCGAGGACCGGCTGAGAACAAACTTGCAAAACATCAGTGCATCCCTATATACTAGACATATACACTACTGTGTACTAGATCAAAATACAGACTGACAGCAGCTGTTTGGCTGTTTACACAACATGACCAAGTGCCACACGCATGTGTTAGGCCTGTAACATCGGCACAATACCGAAGCTTTTTTTTATCGTATATTATTATTTTGGTGTGGAGGGGGGGCCACAGGGGGGTCCAGGTTCAGTTTTACAGGGACACTGGCCCCTGTTCGCCCCTCCCCAGAACCGCCCCTGAGCTCAGGGTGTTTTAACCCTTTTCTGTCCATTGTTATCTCTGGTGGAAGGAGGAGGAGGGAGGCGAAGGACTCGAGAGGTTACAGGATACTATGGACCAGGGCACCAGAATAAATAATAAAGAAATAAAGAAGTAGGGAAATAAAGAGGTAAAGGAATAAAGAGGTAAATGAATAAAAAGATAAAGGATAAATAAGGAGAAAGTACGGGGAAAAGATAGAAAAGAAAGGAGAAGAAAGAAGTAAAATAAACTAAAGTGAAATAAAAAGAGTAAAACAGTGCTTGTGTTTGTTAATGTATGTACAGTATCTCACAAAAGTGAGTACACCTCTCACATTTCTGCAAATATTTAACTATATCTTTTCATGGGACAACACTGAAGAAATGACACTTTGATACAATGTAAAGTAGTCAGTGTACAGCTTGTATAACAGTGTGAATTTACTGTCCCCTCAAAATAACTCAACACACAGCCATTAATGTCTAAACCACTGACAACAAAAGTGAGTACACCCCTAAGTGAAAATGTCCAAATTGGGCCCAAAGTGTCAATATTTTCTGTGGCCACCATTATTTTCCAGCACTGCCTTAACCCTCTTGGGCATGGAGTTCACCAGAGCTTCACAGGTTGCCACTGGAATCCTCTTCCACTCCTCTGTGATGACATCACGGAGCTGGTGGATGTTAGAGACCTTGCGGTCCTCCACCTTCCGTTTGAGGATGCCCCACAGATGCTCAATAGGGTTTAGGTCTGGAGACATGCTTGGCCACTCCATCACCTTTACCTTCAGCTTCTTTAGCAAGGCAGGGGCCGTCTTGGAGGTGTGTTTGGGGTCGTTATCATGTTGGAATACTGCCCTGGGGCCCAGTTTTTGAAGGGAGGGGATCATGCTCTGCTTCAGTATGTCACAGGACATGTTGGCATTCATGGTTCCCTAAAGTGCCGGTAGCACTCATGCAGACCCAGACCACGACACTCCCACCACCATGCTTGACTGTAGGCAAGACACACTTGTCTTTGTGCTCCTCACCTGGTTGCCCCCACACATGCTTGACACCACCATAACCAAATAAGTTTATCTTGGTCTCATCAGACCACAAGACATGGTTCCAGTAATCCATGTCCTTAGTCTGCTTGTCTTTAGCAAACTGTTTGCAGACTTTCTTGTGCATCATCTTTAGAAGAAAGGAGAGGGGTGTACTCACTTTTGTGAGATACTGTATGTTTCATGTATTAAGTGTACTGTGTATATGCGTGTAATGTATGCAGTCAGCTGATGAGCTAACGTGTCAGACTTAACGTTATGCTTTTATAATAAAGAGCTGAAGTGCAGTTTGTGTTGTGATTTTTTTTATGGTTTTATGCTACTTGATGATGATTCCAGAGGTGGAGTCAAACAGCTTTGTGCACATGTGTGTTTGTGTTACCGTGCAGATCTTGGGTCAACAGTCCAGTCCAGTCCGACCACCTCATAGTTGGACTGAGACAGCTCCTCCAGACCGTAGTGGGCATCCTTTGCGAAAACAATCTGTGAGACGAAAACAAACAGATTTTTAAAGCAACTTCTCCATGAATGTTTGTGATGCATGTTTGGTGAAATGCTGCCATCTTGTGGCGATAAGTAGAACTGTTTTTGTTATGAGACCAGATGGATGCTTAATGACCCCTCCTGGGACACAGAGTGTTGTTGAAGCAACACAGTGTCGATAAGAATAGAACAGAGCCCTGAAACTAATGAAGAAAGTAATTATAACCATGGAACAAAGAGGAAAATACAGCAGTAAGAATAAATAAATACAGCTGTCACAGTCGACATGCAGTGCTCATCATTAGCAGCTGATGTTGTCAAAAAGTACTGATGGAGGAGTGCAGAAAATATGTAGCAGGAAATCTAAGTGCAGGAATGTTTATGCAAATGTGTAAGAAAGTTGATTTCTGCTCCTGTGTGCAGCTGTCACTCACCATGGGGACGACTTGTCCTGACTCCTTCATTTTATCTTTGACACTTCGAGCGATATCTCGAAGGTACGGCAGAGCAAACTCTTTAAACTCAGCCGGGCCCAGAATACCTGCGTGGGACTCAAACACCTGTAGAGCCTGCACAACACACATCCACAGAGGAGGAAGGATTGTTAACAAAAAACCCTGCAGGAGACCTGAGGGCATGCAACAAGTTTAAACTCAACATCTACTCAGCACTCATTCAGAGCTGTGCTAACCCTCATCTGATTCATCAAAGTCCAATATTTATCTCCTTTTGTCTCCGTTTTTGTCACAACTACCTTCTAAAGAACATTATGCTCCCGAATGTTTCACAGTGATCACCAGCTTGTCTCACACTTTGTCTGCTGTGAGCTGCTGAACAGTTAGTATAGAGGGAGTTCATCTGAGCCTCTTTGCAGAAAACAGAAGGCTGATGCATTTGGAAATATTACAGAAGAATAAGAAGAGTGAGAAGAAGAAGAGTGAGAAGAAGAAGAAGAAGAAGAAGAAGAAGAAGAAGAAGAAGAAGAAGAAGAAGAAGAAGAAGAAGAAGAAGAAGAAGAAGAAGAAGAAGAAGAAGAAGAAGAAGAAGAAGAAGAAAGAGGAGCAGCAGAAGAAGAAGAAGAAGAAGAAGAAGAAGAAGAAGAAGAAGAAGAAGAAGAAGAAGAAGAAGAAGAAGAAGAAGAAGAAGAAGAAGAAGAAGAAGAAGAAGAAGAAGAAGAAGAAGAAGAAGAAGAAGAAGAAGAAGAAAGAGGCACAGCAGAAGAAGAAGAAGAAAGAGGAGCAGCAGAAGAAGAAGAAAAAAGAGGAGAAGAAGAAGAAGAAAGAGGAGCAGCAGAAGAAGAAGAAAAAAGAGGAGAAGAAGAAGAAGAAGAAAAAAGAGGAGAAGAAGAAGAAGAAGAAGAAGAAGAAGAAAGAGGCACAGCAGAAGAAGAAGAAGAAGAAGAAGAAGAAGAAGAAGAAGGAAGAGGAGCAGAAGAAGTAGAAGAAGAAGTAGAAGAACAAGAAGAAGAACAAGAAGAAGAAGGAAGAGGAGCAGAAGAAGTAGAAGAGTGAGAAGCTCAGAGAAAGAGAAGAACAACTTGTTCTTGGTTATACAGTATTTAATAATCTGAAGATGCATTCTAAAAATGAACGCGTCATTTTCTCTGATGCAATTTTGCAATTTTTGTCCCTTAATGCACACCATAGTTTGGCCACCACAGCATCTTTTTACTTTCTGCTGCTGCAAAGGAGAAATAACACCACTGCACTTTGGAAAGGCACATTTCACTTTAAACACCTCTCAGACGGCTCAGACGACAAGTTAATATAAAGTGCACTTTGTGTCAAACAGATTTACAGCATCACTGAAGAACTTGAGGTTTGAGCTTCTACCTACGAGCCAAGCATACAGGCGCAGATAATCAGGCTGATGTCAGCGGGAAGTCACATCATAAACAAGGGCAAAGCTCTATTTTGGAATTAGGAAAGGAGTTAACCACAGGGCTTGCCAAATCATTAACCGCATGGAAGACTGAGAACTAATAGATGACCTCATGTGGGGATGTTGTGACCAGTCATACCTCATGCAACAGTCCATGCAAACAGGTCAAACAGTGAAAGCAACAAAAATGGAACTCCTGAAGAGTGCATTCATTTGATGCCCTGATAAAGACACTGGTAAGACTAGTTTCATTTGTCAATACAGACATAAAACTGCTTAGAAAAACAAAAAATTGAATTCTAAACATGCAGTTAAAAATGGATCGTTTGGGGGCACTGGTGGCCAAGCAGTCCAAGCACGCCCCGTATACAGAGGCTATGGTCCTGGTCACTAGGGTCGCTGGTTTGGCTCCTGGACATGACCATTTGCGGCATGTCTTCCCCCACTCTCTACTCCCCACATTTCCTGTCTATCTTCAGCTGTCCTATCAATAGAGACGAAAATGCCCAAAAATGCCTTAAAGACGTATTTTCTTCAGGGATCATTTCTGTTTTTGTTCTGCAGTCCTTGCAAAAAGAAGAACTTATACTCGACGTACTTCGGTGCGAATGCTTTGCAGAATTTCAGCCATAAAGTCTGTTTTGTTGCTGCAGGATGAAGAAGAACTTCTGCAGAAATCTCCAAACTATCGTCCTTTAAAACCAGAGTGATCTAAAGCCGGGCCGACGTGTTTAAAGACAGAATCCCTCTGCTTGAAGAATCGTTTGATGGGCGGTCGTCTTTCTTTCTTTTTGTTTGAGTTTATCTTCGTCATAAAAACAAACCACATTATCCCTCACTCTCTACTCCCCACATTTCCTCTCTCTTCAGCTGTCCTATCAATAGAGACGAAAATGCCCCAAAACATAAAAAAAAGTTTTAAAAATGTGGTCGTCTGACCGGCCATGTTTTTTTGACTATTTAAAACCCAAATACTGTGAGTTGTGCTTTGATGCTTTGGCAAAGTGTAGAAACCTTTCTATAAGTTATAATTCTATAATATATATATATATATATATTTTTATATATATTTGGGGCTTTTTCGCCTTTATTGACAGGACAGCTGAAGAGAGACAGGAAATGTGGGGAGTAGAGAGTGGGGGAAGACATGCAGTAAATGGTCGACCTGCCGGGAGTCGAGCCGGCGACCTCTGTGACGAGGAGTATAGCCTCTATATGTGGGGCGCTTAGACCGCCAGGCCACTAGTGCCCCAAGATAATAAATCATTTGAATCAACAGAATTAATCCAATAATTGTGTAAAACATTGATTATAGCAGCTTTAACTTTTGAAATCTCACACACCTTTTTTATTATCTCTAAGAAAATATGTATCTTCTGGTATCCCTTATTTCTGTCATATTACTCCATATGACTGAAGAGTTTTCAGCTCTATAAATCACCAGTGTTCTCAAGTACTATGATATCATTGCAGGCTTCGAAACCCACTCAGAGATACTTCAGTGTTAAATGATATTCTCTCTTTTCTCTGCTCTGCCCGAAGGTCAGGGTTTGAGGAAACACTAGCAGGGTGGATGCTTGATTCCTCTCAATGAGATCAAAACAGTAAAAGGACACCATGTTGTATCAAACTGTAGTGAAAATGGAGGCAGACTCTGCTTGTGTTTCAGAGTCTAGACGTTGTGTAATCATCCAGGTTGGTGCTCTGAACTGTTTCAGGAGAAAATGCTGCCTCAAACTGATTCCTTTTTGCTGATACTGACGCAGGTTTGTTTCCATGAGCTGCGGCCATCAGCAGAGTATTTATGTCTCTGTTCTGACGCTCTCACAATGTGACGTCATCTGAAACAAAGCAGACCCTCTTACCTGAGCTCCAGCTGCCACCTGTCCCAGCAGATACTGCACGATCACATCTGTCAGCATCCTCAGCAGCATGTGGCTCGCCTCAGGGTGCCGGTACAGCCAGCGCTTTGCCTTAGAGTGGGTGTTTGAGCCTCCGCCTTCAATCATGTAGGACATTAGTGTCCACTATGGAGAAGCACAGCAACTAAATTAGAACCTCAAATAAACACATTTACTTTAGGATCTTTATATCTGTGCGTGTGTTGTCTCTAACCGGAGCTCCAGTGAATCCTATGAGCGGCACTTTGCCCTCTATCTTGTGTCTGGTCAGTGTGATGGCTTTGAAGACGTAGCTCAGCTCTTTGTTCACGTCCACTTGGGCTTTCAGACGCTGCAGGTCCTCTGGCTCCTTCAGGGGCTCTGGGAATGTGGGACCTTTACCTGGGACCATCTGGACATCCATACCCATAGCCTGGAGGGACCAAGAGATCAATGAAAGGATGAATGAAGACAAAGAACATGTGCGACCAACCAACCTGGATAAGGACACTATTCTTATACAACAGATGTCCTGCAGAGTGGATACATCAAAATCACCCAAATAAAAACTCTGTTGTGTATCATAGCATGTAGTCTTTTAATTAATGATGGAAAAATATAACTGTATTTTATACACTACCAATCAAATGTTTGGAAACACCTTCTCATTCAAGGGTTTGTATTTATTTTAATTATTCTAAACCTTGTAGATTAATACCAAAGACATCAAAACTATGAAAGAACATATATGGAATTATTTAATTAACAAAAAAGTGTTAAACAAAGCAGAATATGTTTTATATTTTAGATTCTGTAAAGTAGCCCCCTTTTTCCTTCATGACAGCTTTGCACACTCTTGGTATTCTCTCAGTCTGCTTCATGAAGTGGTCTCCTGGAATGGTTTCTAATTAACATGAGCCTTGTCAAGAGTTCAGTTGTAGAATGACTTGCCTTCTTCATGTGTTTGAGATCATCAGTTGTGTTGTTCAGAGGTAGGGTTAGTACACAATGGATAGCCCTATTTGACTGCTGTTGTAATCCAGATTATGGCAAATCCAGATAATTTTATATTTTTGATGTCTTCAGTATTAAACTACAATATTAAAAATAATTAAATAAATAAAAACCATTGAATGAGAAGGTGTGATAATTAAATAATTCCATATATGTTCTTTCATAGTTTTGATGTCTTCAGTATTAATCTACAGTGTTTCAAATAATTAAAATAAATACAAACCTTTGAATGAGAAGGTGTTTCCAAACTTATGACTGGTAGTGTATTAATCTGTTATATTTGCTATATTTTATTTTATCTTATTTTAGATTCACCTTATCATTATTACTAATATTATCATTATTATTATTGATATTATTTTATACTTAACTATGTAAGAACATTGTCATATTCTCATGTCCTGTGTTGTAAGCTGTTGAAACAAACAAATTTCCCCCTCTGATCAATAAAGTCTGTCTGTCTGTCTGTCTGTCTGTCTGTCTGTCTGTCTGTCTGTCTGTCTGTCTGTCTGTCTGTCTGTCTGTCTGTCTGTCTGTCTGTCTATCTATCTATCTATTCAACATTCAGGAAAGAAAGTTAAGAAGTTAAGTTTTTTTAATTATACCACAGATTTTGGACTAATATTGAGGCCACATTGGAAGACTATGTAAGGTTGCATAACTATTTTTTGGCCATTATGAGAGAATACAAACAAGCTCACAAATACCAAACCACAACATGTATCTCTGCCTAATAACAGAGTTATAGTATAAAAGTGCTGATAGCAGCAAGTCCACGATCCACATTTCTTCCAGCTCTGTTAAATTAGAAAACTTAACACTAAAGAGGTTAAGCTACAGGTTATGAATGAGTGTTGTCTGAACAGCCTCACCTGTGGGATCACCAGGATGTCAGAGAAGATGATGGCAGCATCGAATGGATAACGTCTCAGAGGCTACAAGTAGGAACAAGGAAGACAGCAGACAGAGAGGAGATAGCTGCATGATTATTCATTCTCTTGTAGTGATGAGAGCCACATCAAATTTTACCCCTCTTTTCAAACAAAACAACTCTATTTATTTACTATACAGCTACCACACAGTAAATAATGTCAAATGTCATCAACTGTGACAAAATGAAAATAGTAAATCATGATCAGAGACAGTCATTTGTGGTTTTATTCTGCTTGTGGTGTGCTGTCTTCTGATTATAAACCTAACATGCCAGAACAACTGCAAAACTCTAAGAATTATCAAAGTCCTCCTGATGATAAAAGCATTTTTTCAGCCACTCGTTTCCAGTTTCAGGTCAAGAAATATCAATTTAACAACAGAATTCGAACACGCCCCGGACAGGATAAGTGGTCAAGTTAATGGATGAATGTATCTAAAAGCTGAGTGAGTAATGAGTTTGAAAGGCAGTGCTGTACCTGCAGAGTGAGCTCACAGCAGGCCTCGGGTGACCTGCATGTGTCGAAGAAGTCCTTCCCCGCTCTGAACTCACGAAACTCTGAAAGTTAGATTTGACAAAACATAGGTAAGCCTTCATGTTGTTGTCCTAAAAGTGTGCAGACTTCAGCAATGTGTTCAAAACTGTAAGAACAGTGCAAAACAAAAAACTAAGTGTTTAGAGCAGCACTGATGTTAGCACCTGGTAGGTATCTTCCTGCCTGTCTCATACACCACACAGGAACATGCTCAGTCTCTTCTCCTCTTGTTGCTCGCAGGAATGTATCATTCTGAAGCTGAGGGAAGTCCTTGGGGCTGGAAGGAAGGAAAAAGAACAGAGGTTAGCATCAGTAGGTTTGAATGAGGCTGCACCCAAACGGAGATAAAACCAGCTTTCTGCTACAGGGAAAGACTACAGTATATAACAATGCTGCATAAGCTTGCAAACAAATCATGTGTTGCAGTACAGATGTGAGTTATGTAATCAGAGTTTCTCAAAGACATATCAGAGCAATACCGCTTAGTAATCAATACAGATGCAGCCCCCACTGTGCACATGAAAAGATGATTTATTGGTTATTTAATGTTCATCCAAAGTAAACCTGGGTTTATTTTAATACAAAGTTGTGCAAGTTGATAGTGATCATGCCTCTTAAATGTCTGAGGTAAGAACAAACATAAAAAAATGACTGTCCTTCCATCAGACTATCAAATATGTCCAACCCCTAACAAAAATCTCAAAGTACTGCCCTTTCAGAGAATCTGGATTAGCTGGCAGTGTCTTAATCACAATAACCTGCAAGCAACAATAACGTTACTAAGCATCTGTTATCTCCCAACAGTCACGTCCCTCCCTTTCCCATCATGCAATCATATCAGGCATCCAGCTGCAGAGCTGTTAATGATAGCGTGGTTATTCGAAATACCCCTCCTCTGCTTTCTTATCGTCCTCCAACAGTAGAAAAACGGTTACAGCAATGGTTTGTCCCCATCATCCTTTACATTACATGTGTGAATTTGAACACTAGGGTTAATCTCACTATGGGACCAGATTAAAAGAAGAACTGCTTTCCAGTAACATTAGATTTCTATTGATCAATCTATTAATGGTAACATTTACTGTAACTTAATGAATCACTTTTGGTACACAGAATGACTATGACACATTTAAGATAAGATAAGATAAGATATACTTTAGTTTTCCACCATTGGGGGAAATTCATTTGTTACAGCAGCTTACAACACGGGACAGGAGAATACAACAATGTACTAACTAGGGATGCACCGATCCCATCCTGGTATCGGATATCGGCCAGATTGGACTCAAAAAGCTAGATCAGATATCGGCGACAAGGGGCCGATATATAGTGCCGATTTTAATATCCCTCCTCCCTGCCACAGGTACAGGTCATTCTGTGGGAAACACTATGGAAACACTACGTTGACCTATTTTTTTTTCCTCATTTGAAGCTGTTTTTCTATGCAGAATATTTAATTCCTCGTATCGACTACTGAGGTACAGTTGAATTATAATATCTGTTTGTTATGAAGATTTACTCACCAAACTGCTGGTACACATTTATAATCTCTTGAATAATGACACTGTCAGTTTAAAAATGTTCATTTCATTGTGGTTTTCAGAGTCAGAAAACCTGAAGTTGCCAAAACATGATTCTATCCTCACATTAAGGAATAGAGATTGTTAAATCAATACAGGGATCGGATCGGTTCAGTATCGTTATCAGCAGATACCAAAGCCCAGGTATCCGCATCGGGACCTAAAAAGTAGGATCGGTGCATCCCTAGTACTAACATAGTTAAAAAATATAATAACAATAATAATAGCAATGACAAAGGTAAAATAGAATAAAATAAAATAAAATAAAGTAAAATGAAATAAAATATGGCAACTATTACAGATTGTTACATGCAGCAGAAATACTAACTGTGTTAAAGTGAGAAAAACAGAGTTACTCAAGAAACTTTAAGACACATATTTAATTCTACTTTGATTCAGCAGCAATCAGAACAACAATAATCATAGGGATAGAGTTTTAGTTGAACCATCTTTAGGAAGCACTATGCACTTAGCTAGACTGTTCTCCGCTGTTCAGATCATGTCTTCCAGCTACAGTTGACTCACACTGTCCTGCTCTACTCTGGGAATCTGTGTTCAGCTCTGGAGTGACCCAGCACTTGGTACTCTGGTCATTATTGTGGTGATGACAACTTAATTGTTGATGATGATAATGGAAGGTCTTAAATTGTTTGTTTGCTTCATTGTAGATGTTCCTTATTTTGGAAAAAAAAAAATTCCTTATTTACTTTTGTGCATTGCCTTTACACTGCTTGGCAGTACCTGCACCCAAATGGATTTGAAGCACTTTGTTACTCTAACTGATCTTGTTTCCTCTTGTCTAGATCTTTGCTTGTGTTGTTCTTGTTCTTGTATGTACGTCGCTTTGGATAAAAGCGTCTGCTAAATGACATTGTAACATTGTAATTATAATAGCAATGACAAAGGTAAAATATAATAAAATAAAATAAAGTAAAATGAAATAAAATATGGCAACTATTTCAGATTTTTACATGCAGCAGAAATACTAACTGTGTTAAAGTGATGAAAATAGAGACACTCAAGAAACTTTAAGACACATATCTAATTCTACTTTGATTCAGCAGCAATCAGAACAACAATAATCATAGAGGAAGAGATTTTGTTGAATCATAATGCACAATGGAATTGGAGTCACTTCACATTAAAAACAAATTATATTATTATTCTATAAACACTGAGACGCTCCTTTATGAGTTATCTTTAAGCCGAATTCATCACAAGATCCAAATGAGTTATGGTACTAACAATGTATTCCCCAGGGGTAATTACATTTTAAATAATAGCTGGATAATATTAAAAAGCTTGTTTTCTAAATGAGATTCTTCCCTGCAGAAAGAGCAATGCTGTTAAGAGGAACTAAACATTAGTAAAGTAGGACATATTAAAAACATATTGCTGTAAGGGTTATGAACTGTGAGATCAAAGCGAGGTTGTGTAAAGAAATGTTTTCATAAGAGTGACACATGCATGTTTCGTAATGTCATTTTTGATACAAAGCAGCCGAGCTGTTGTCCTAAACCGTGTGATATATTGTAAAATAAGGAGAACAACAGCCGTACTTACAGGATTATCTCGTCCTTGCTCATGTCTGCAGGGCTGAGGAGATGTCACACACTTTCAGATGCTCCTCTGTTTCTCTCTGAAGATAACACACGCGACCTGCAGCTCGTCAACTGTCAATAAAACCTGCTTTGCACAGCTCTCTGCTTCAGTGCTTCTCCCCTGCAGGGCGCGGCCATCTTGGAAGACCACGTGATCGTACCAGGAAGTGAGCCGCGTATCAAAGTAAAATACGTCATGAGACACTTTTCTTTCCTTCGTTCTTTTTCTTCTTTTGTTCTTCTAATTAATGTTTCAAAACCTATACATGTATGTTTCCGAATTGTTTCTAGATAATTAAAATATAATTAATGGATTTATATAAATGCAAAGCACCAAAATGCAGCTGAATTAATAATAATATAATAATAATAATACATTTTTTTTGGATACACCTTTCAAGTCCCCCAAGGTCACCTTACAGGGAATAAAAAAACATTAATCATTAAAACATCATTAAAACAAACAGACTAAATAATAATAATAATAATAATAATAATGTTAATAATAAAAAATAAAAAAAATTATTGCTTATTGCAGTGAATACATTATGAAGGTCCTGAACTTGGTTTGGAAGTCCATAATAACCGCTTATTTTTTATACAATGAATGTACTCATTACATGTTGAATACTCATTTTCATACTTTGTCAAAAAATACTGAAAGTAATGAAATGTAAATGTAAATGTACTGCACATCCACCCTCTTTGATACCATCAATCCATCAATCCATCAATCAATCAATCAATCAATCAATCAATCAATCAATCAATCAATCAATCAATCAATCAATCCATCCATCCATCCATCCATCCATCCATCCATCAATCAAGCTTTATTTATATAGCACCTTTCATACAAATCAAATGCAACCCAAAGTGCTTTACAGCGATTGAAAAACAAGAAAGAAGCAGAAATGAAACAAATGCAAGACATATTAGGGGACAATAATAATAATAAGAAAAATAGTAATAATACAAATTAAAAATAGGAACAACATGAAATAAAATAAAATAGAGACCAATGCACAGCAAAAATAAAATATGTTTAATTAAAATAAGTTAAAGCATCAAAATTAAGAATACAAATAGTTAAAATAAGTAGATTTTTTTAAAAAAAGAGTAAGGATACGAGTTGAAAAATAAAACTAAGGCTAAAAATATCAATAAAACTGAGTAAATAAATAAAAATTAAATAAATGAATGAATTAATATATAAAATAGAATAATATAATAGTTAAAATTACTAAAATAATAAAGCAACATTTAAATCAATATTATAGTAAAAGTTAGGTAATAAAATTGTTAAACCCTACATAAAAGCCAGACTGAATAAATACGTTTTTAGTTTACGTTTAAAAGTCTCAATATCTCTATCAGCGCCTCTGGGGAGTCACCATGGGGATGACTCCAAAAGTTTAGCTCTCCCAGCTCTCTGAAGTTGATAAAGGGAAGAAGAGAAACGGCAAATCCCTTAAATGTGAGGAACACATGTGTGTGTGACTCAAAGACATCCAACATTAAAGTTTTATGTTAACATCTTTGTATATAATACCTTCATTCCCAGCACAATTCCAATTCTGTCTACTTTATTATTGTTCTTTTTTATTTTATCTTTCTTAGTTTTATCTCATTTGTATTTATATCTTATTTTATTCCGTCTTTCTATTAATATTTTGACTTTATTTCATACTGTGTATAAGAGCATTCTGTAGTTACTGAATTTCCCCCCTTGAATAAAACGGATCTGTAAGGCCAGTGATGTTGTCGGGGTGGAGCTTGACTCTCTGACGGTGGTGACAGAGAGGAGGACTCTGTCAAAGCTCCACAGCATCATGGACAACATCCACCACCCTCTCTGTAACGTGCTGGTGAATCACAGGAGCACATTCAGCAAAAGACAGATCACCCCCTAAATGCACCACAGAATGCCACAGGAAGTCATCAGACTGTACAACTCCTCCCACTGATGACTGAACTATATTCTGTACTCTGTGCAATAACTTACAACACACTGTGCAATATCCCTGCCACATCAACATCCTGTATATAAGACCTTCATTCCCAGTGCTTTTGTACGTATCGAACTGTAACTATTCTGTGTTTCTGTATATACTTATTATTAATCCAAATTATAGTATCTCATTCGTATTTATATCTAATGTTATTCCTTCTTTCTATTAATATTTTGACTTTTTCATACTGTGTAAAAGAGCATTCTGTAACAACTGAATTTTCCCTCGGGATAAATAAAGTATTTCTGATTCTGATAAAGTATTTCTGATTCTGAAGTACACTACATAAACCTTTGTCTTATGTTCTTTATTATTTGTTTTCCACAATCTAATTTCAAACAGTAACACGCATGCAACTGAACTGAACAACACATTTCAAAGAAATAGAGATCTCGTGTTTTCATGCTATGACATGTTGACTCAATGTACAAATGAAAGAGCCAGTGAATACACGATGAAGGTCTAGATGTTTAATTTTACAATAACATATTTTACATATTGAAATGATTAAGGCATCAGATTCCACTTGTATCATCTCAAAAGATCAGAACAAGTAAAAGCAACAGAACTTCAACATGAAGTGAATTTAAAGGTGATTGACTCTCTGCAGTCAATAAAGCAGCGGTTGAAGAAACAGCTCTGCTATGTTCAGACATTTAACTGTTTGGGGTTTTTTGGACACAGAAACTTCATGAACCTGAAATGGAAATATGGAATATTGAACCTTAATGTGCCTTGTATTTTCTTCTTTTTTTAAACAAAAACATCACAACATATAATGCACATGGATAGAGAGTTGAAGATTTTAACTTTAAGAAGTTAATCCAAATGTTGGCTCTTTACCTGAAAGCAGACTTTAACATAAAAACATTAATTAACATGATAAAGTATCACTTTAAGGTTGCTGATACTTGAGTTTCGCACGATAGAGGCACAACACTCCAGTGTCAGAGGGGAAAACAACAACTCTCTTATTTTTCATTTTCACAATATGAAAATTACATATTCTTACAGGTGATATTTTATTCATAATTTAATTGCCTTTTATGTTTTTACACAAAAGGTTTTAGAGGCCACAAAAGGAGCAAGGTGTAGGACAAAGACAGTATATTCAGTTTATGTACAGTCCATATATGTTTTTCATTTATACAAAAATTACAAATTAGAATAAAAATAGGCATGCATATCAAAAGTGTCTCCAAACATAATCAGGAGTCAATGTGAAATGTCTCCCTCATTTAGAGTCCCTCTCTTAACCCTGTTGCTGGTATTGTCCCTCTGTGGCAGTGAAGAAGTCCTCCAGGACACTCTGCATGTACTCAAATGTGGGTCTCTCCTCAGGTTTGTGCTTCCAGCAGGTCTGCATGATCTCATAGAGCTCTGCAGGGCATTCAGTGGGCTGAGGCATCCTGTAACCTCGCTGCAAAGAGGACATCACTTCTCCTTTGGTCATACCTGAAGGTAACACAAGCAGACATGTAGGTGTAAATATAAAAGTAAAAGCACAAGCAACATCATCATGTATACTGTCTATACACAGAGATTCATGCTGACCTGGATCAGAACATGCAAACTGCGGCAGTAGATATCTGAGACCTAGTTATGAATAAGTAAGGAAAACACCTGTGCCAGACACCTGTGCCAGTGGGGTGATACTTTAAATAATGCAGAAGTGTTTTTTGTATTAAAAACAGTTTGGCAATGTGTGAAAATATTTGTGTATGAGCTATTTTTATAGGCTACCTGTGCACTTTAGAGTCAATTTTGAGATTCTTTTATTTGTTTTTAAATCTTTGAATGGTCTAGCCCCGCCTTACCTCTGAGCTCCTTCACCCCTACGCTCCTGCTCGATGCCTCAGGTCAGCTGATCTGCTGCTCCTGGAGGTACCGAGGTCAAAACGGAAGCTCAGAGGGGATAGAGCTTTTTCTGTTGCTGCTCCTAAATTATGGAATGAGCTTCCCCTCCACATTAGACAAGCCTCCTCACTGCCCATTTTTAAAACTTGGCTTTCAACCCAGCATGATACCTTGCTCCTGTTTTAGTGTTTTATGGGTTTTTTTATTTATTGTTTCTATGTTTTTATAGTTTTATTATCCTGTTGGAATTGTTTTATGCCTGCATTCTCTGCCTATTTATGTACAGCACTCTGTTTCGGCTGTGGTCGTTTTTAAAGTGCTTTATAAATAAAGTTAAGTTGAGTTGAGTTTATATAGTTCTGAAATTAAAAACCACCAGCAGAGGGCAGCATACCTTAAAGCAATTCTTGACAACACTACATCAATGTGATGTCCCTCCTGACAAGGTTTAACTGAGTTAATCAAGAAACAAAGCTGAACAATAACAAATGTGAATTAACATTAAAGGGGTCCCTGAGGGTTTGGGACTTGGGCAACTGTTTTTTTGGGGTGCAGTACCTCAGTCTGTGTTGGGAACCATAGCGTCCCCATTTTAGGTTTGATTATAAATGCAATATAATGGGATATTACAAGTGGGGATCTGTGCTGGTAACAGGCGAGGTCTTGCCACTTCTTTTTCTGTGCCCTTGAGCATGGCACTGGACCCTAAAGTGCTTGGGACACTAGTCCTTGTGCAGCACCCTCACTCTGGCATCTCTCTATTAATGCTTGTTCATGGGGTCCTGTTTGTGCTGTTTGAGTGTATTTCAGCATGTGTGTGTGTGGCCTGTTTCAACAGAGTGAAAAGCTGAATTTCCCCTCGAGGATTAATAAACTATGTAACATTCAAATGTTTTTTTTACATTTTTTATGGTAGTTTGTAAAGTCTGTTTGGGTAACTAGGAATATCCACTAATGAAGCACAATTCTAAATGACATGGAGAAAGCCTTTATAAAAGTCTGAATGTATCACCTGACCCTTCAAAATCTGTCATTTCAAAACACTTTCTATCTGATAATGTGTTTATTATCGGGTGTATGGGCTTTATTTACCTGGGTATGGGATTTTCCCGAATGTTATGATCTCATACAGCAGGACTCCAAAGGACCACATGTCTGACTTGATGGTGAAGGAGCCGTAGTTTATGGCCTCAGGAGCGGTCCACTTTATGGGAAACTTTGCTCCTGTGGAGGACACACACACAGTTACACATAAACTTCATGTCAGCATTAATGGAAAGGTATTTTTAGATTGTAAAATGATGACATTTATAAAGTTAGGATTCTTTAAGGCTACTGTATTAAAAAAAAAACTGTACTGTACTCTTACACACTCCCACACACTCAAATTCTCACAGATACTGTGTACGTCACATGGAATCAAAGGTTTATTTGTGTACATATATTTGTAATTTTCCGGCTGCAGTGTCAGCGTCTGATGGTTCCAGATCAGTGATCAGTCAGGTTTCATTAATAGTCCACATTAAAAAAAACAAACCCGCCCTGATCGTCACGTATCAAAGAGTTCTCTTTCATTTAGTTCATCAATTCTGCTTTTTCTCTGGAAAGGGGATTTTGATTTTGCTGTGTTGCGACTGTCCAGTAACACAGTTGTGAAGGGAAATAAACCTCATACCTTAAATAGAAATTGAGTAACACACACATATTCTTGAACTTACGACACACATACACACATACACACACACACACACACACACACACACACACACACACACACACACACACACACACACACACACACACACACACAGTTTACCCTCTCTGGCTGAGTATTCATCGTCCTCTATGACTCGTGCCAGTCCAAAATCAGCGATTTTACAGAGCAGACTCTCTGAAACGAGGACATTAGCCGCTCTCAGGTCTCTGTGGATGTATTTTTGCTCCTCGATGTACGCCATGCCCTCTGCGATCTGAAACAGGAAAAATGTGAAACAGAGAATGCCTCAAGTTTCATTTCACACATGAGTAGGAAATAGCAACAAATAATACATATGGTAAAATCACAGAACTACAATTATTTTCATTTTATGAAAAGTTATTCACAGTTGTTCTCAAACCAACCCACTGACTCTGGAATCACTAACGTTATTTATTTACCTGACCAGACCTGCGCTCAGTAGACCACATTAACTGAAAATGATTCACTCCAACTCTTCAAATATAATCATGTTATATGATAACATCCAAGTCCTTATATAGAATTATATAATGAACTTAATAAGCGATAAAATACAACTTGTATGTGCACTGTTTATTCATTTATGCACTGTGTGATCTTTTCTGTTCTTTGCTTCTTCTTCTTCACACTGAACATTTCCCTGCAGGGGAATAAATAAAGGTTCATCTTATCTTATTTTATTAATCCATGTAGGAACAAAAAAAAGATGGACCAAGCATGACCCAAACACCACCTTCAAATAAATATGTCCTACACTCCCAAACTAAGCGACACAGTGATTTTCTGGTCAAAGCAGCTCATGTGCTTGAGTGATTGTTTCTATCTTTAACTAATACCACTGAGCTCAACAAATTCTGACTCTATGCACTACAGTATATTTAAGGTTAATGTAAATGTCTTGTTTAGACAATGCCTCTTATTAACTCTAGTACAGTAGACAGCAAGGTGCAATCTGATCTCTTCAGGTTCATCAGCAGTCCTCGAGTACTCAGAAACCATCTTCAAACTTCATATGAATGGTCTAAACTTTGTTATACTACAGCAATACAGAAAATAGATACTATGTAAGTATTCCATATCTTTACCCTGGATAGGCTTCATGTCAGTGAAACCAATTCACACATGAATAGACTTCTTTTGGTTATATGCTCCTGTTTGTAGTATTACTTCGTAGTCCTAGATTATACACTACCAGTCAAAAGTTTGGACACACCTTCTCATTCAATTGTTTGTATTTATTTTAATTATTTCCCACATTGTAGATTAATACTGAAGACATCACAACTATGAGATCATATGGTTTTGCCAAAATCTGGATTACAATAGTAGTCAAACAGGGCTCTCCATTGTGTACTAACCATTGACTGTATAAAATAGGTACTAACCCTACCTCTGAACAACACAACTGATGGTCTCAAACACTTTAAGAAGGCAAGTCATTCTACAAATGAACTCTTGACAAGGCTCATGTTAATTAGAAACCATTCCAGGAGACCACTTCATGAAGTAGACTGAGAGAATACCAAGAGTGTGCAAAGCTGTCATGAAGGAAAAAGGGGGCTACTTTACAGAATCTAACATATAAAACATATTCTGCTTTGTTTAACCAGAGTTGCCAGTAGCCCCCTTTTTCCTTTATGACAGCTTTGCACACTCTTGGTATTCTCTCAGTCTGCTTCATGAAGTGGTCTCCTGGAATGGTTTCTAATTAACTTGAGCCTTGTCAAGAGTTCATTTGTAGAATGACTTGCCTTCTTAATGTGTTTGAGACCATCAGTTGTGTTGTTCAGAGGTAGGGTTAGTACACAATGGATGGCCCTATTTGACTGCTGTTGTAATCCATATTTTGGCAAAACCATATTATTTCATAGTTTTGATGTCTTCAGTATTAATCCACAATGTTGAAAATAATTAAAATAAATAAAAATCATTGAATGAGAAGGTGTGTCCAAACTTTTGACTGGTAGTGTACTTTCAGAGAAGTACCTTTAATAATAATAATAATAATAATAATAATAATAATAATAATAATAATAATAATAATAATAATAATAATAATAATAATAATAAAATAAAAAAACATTCTGGTTTGTTTAACACTTTTTTGTTCATTTAATAATTCCATATATGTTCTTTCATAGTTTTGATGTCTTTGGTATTAATCTACAGTGTTTCAAATAATTAAAATAAATACAAGCCTTTGAATGAGGTGTGTCCAATGCTACATTTTACTGTGACTAACCTTTCATTCTCTGAGAATTTTCCTGCGAAACATTTCACAATGTGTTACTCAGTATATCAAAAACACTTTTCAACGAGGCACATTTCCATTTAAATCTTGCACTGATGGCAAATTCCTGCTATTAATACACAGACGTTGATAAGAACCAACATGACATTGTTCCGTCACGGTGCGGACCAGGAAATTAGAAAGTATCATGTTATCAACATGGGTCAGGTTTGAACAGTGGATAGTCAGATTTGAACTATTGTGGTTTTGGTTCCTCCTTTCACTTCAGCAATGGAAACAGTGAAGTAACATGTGGGTTTCAGAGAAATTGATGCCACCATTTCTCAAAGGATGGCGGTGAGCAGTGAATAAAAAAACTCTGTGTTTTCATCAGTGTGTACCTGTGCTGAGAAATCGATAAGCTTTGGTAGTTGCTGTTTGGCTCCTGCGTCACTCTTTAAGAAGTCCAAGAGGCTCCCTGAAGACAAGACAGAACAGGAGACAGTGTCAGTAAAATGTTAAATTCAGTGGACATTTGATTTGTTTTCCTACTCTCTGTTGGCCTGCTCCACTAGTATGAAATCCCCTATGCTCTCCTGCTGAAGATGCTTTCAAGACTGGATGCTTGGTCTGAATACACCTGGGTAATACTCAAACTTATTGTACCGCTGCACTCTTTGAACATCGCTCCACACAATAATATCAGCCAGAACTACTCACCATTCGCCATGTATTCAGTGATGATGTAGATGGGTGGTGTTTTAGTGACGACAGCATAGAGTCGCACCAGCCTGTCGTGCTGCAGCATCTTCATGACGTTGGCTTCCTCCATGAAAGCTTCAACCGTCATGGTGCCCGGCTTCAGCGTCTTCACTGCTACTTTGGTGGTGTTCTTGTAAAAAGCTGATCATGTCGAAAGAGAGGAAAGAGGGTGGGGTTTGGAAAAGAGGAGAATGTTACATTTCAAAAGGAAAAGAAAGTCAGCGTCTGAATTATCACATCCAAACCGGTTTTACATCCAAATCAATAGTTTCTACTGACTCATTAAAACATCTAAAAATGGTAATTAAAGACAGCAAACCTCTTTAAAAGCTAAATCACTTATGTATATAGCTTTTAATATTTACTTTGTGCACATGTTTTTAATAATCATTAGAGCCTGTAAAAAGCAGTGTGAGTTAACAGTGCAGTGTCAGCTTCTGTTATTACATCAGACTCATCCCTCTTCTTCACTTCATGCATATTTGAAGTGTTCACAAAATGCTCAGTTCCTCACAAATCATTTTCCTAAAGCATCCAAACACGTCGAACAGCTCAATGAATACACATTTTATGTAGATAACCTCAAAGCTTTGTGAAATGAAGAAAATGTCTGTTGATGAAGTTTGCATTCAAGTGCTTGACTCGCACTGAGTTCACTTTCTGAGGTGCCTTTGAATGAGCTATAGGAGTGGAAACAGTGCTCAAATATTCTACAGTTACTTATATGTAATTCTACTTTACTCGCTTTTCACTGAGGGTGAGGAGTGAGGGTGTTGGAAAGTAAAATATGACCCCCAAATGACATAATTTGGGCGTCACATTTTAGCTAGTAACTTGTAAGCTTGTAACTGAAGTTTAACCACCAGGAGAGGTTAAATGTATGAGGCGATTTCCTTGTTACTACACCATCCAGGAAGTTGATGACTATTTTTCTAACACCTTTTTTTAGTTTTGCACTTTGTGGATAGTGCCCTCTGCATCAAGTCACATCATGCTGTGCAGAGTTCACCCCCTTAACTGTCCAGCATGCAGGACGGCTCGCACGGAAGAAAACCCGGCTGTGGCTCTCAGTCTATGTGACCATGTTTCGAAAGGGGTGACGCTTTTTTTTAAAAGCATTGTTCCTCTGATGAGTTAATAAGTAGGGAAGGGTGAAGTTGTGGATGTATGCCCTCCCTTTAAAAGTGTGATTTCAACACCAACATGTCTCCTTCACTACATTATGTTCACCTGACAGTCAGGTAGTAGATGTCAGCCAATCAGCAAGTAGTCTCACAGTTGATGAAAATCCTTTTTACTTTTATTCTTCCTCAGAAACAGATGCAAAGTTGAATGTGGTGTAGTATGATACTTCCCATAAATTATAGTTAAGTGAAAGTGAAAATACTGATGTTATAATGAAGGCTACTCAATTACAGTGTACATTACACTGTAACTGGTTAGCTTCCACAAGGTGTCCAATCTACACTATCAGTCAGAAGTTTGGAAACACCTTCTCATTTAACGGGTTTTTTTTCTTTTAATTATTTGAAACACTGTAGATTAATACCAAAGACATCAAAACTATGAAAGAACATATATGGAATTATTTAATTAACAAAAAAGTGTTAAACAAAGCAGAATATGTTTTATATTTTAGATTCTGTAAAGTAGCCCCCTTTTTCCTTCATGACAGCTTTGCACACTCTTGGTATTCTCTCAGTCTGCTTCATGAAGTGGTCTCCTGGAATGGTTTCTAATTAACATGTGCCTTATCAAGAACTCAGTTGTAGAATGACTTGCCTTCTTAAAGTGTTTGAGACCATCAGTTGTGTTGTTCAGAGGTAGGGTTAGTACACAATGGATGGCCCTATTTGACTGCTGTTGTAATCCAGATTATGGCAAAACCAGATTATTTCATAGTTTTGATGTCTTCAGTATTAAACTACAATGTTGAAAATAATTAAAATAAATAAAAATCATTGAATGAGAAGGTGTGTCCAAACTTTTGACTGGTTGTGTAATTTCAGAGATTTACTTTTATTATTATTAATAATAATAATAATAATAATAATAATAATAATAATAAAATAAAATAAAATAAAATAAAATAAAATAAAATAAAATAAAATAAAATAATAATAATAGGTAACTTGATTTGCCAGATAAATGTGATTGATGCTATTTTTAATGGTGAGATAACAACACAAGAAAACAGGACATATCAGAAAATTAAAAGGCAAAGGGACAATAGAGAGACAGAGTATTTCATCACTGCCATAAACATGCAGTGTTACAAAGTCTTGCACTTCTCAGTACTGGAGCAGCACTTCCCCATCATTATCCTCAGAAGTAACAAACCACAGAGCATTACCTCTTCTCTGGCGCCCTACACTTCTTATCTCAAAGGTTTTTTTAACCTCAGTTGTGTCATTTGTTGTATCCTTATCTCGATGAAATGTATTATTAACAGGTGGAACAAGGAAGAAGGGTGAAGTAAACTACCCTGTCAGTTAGAATCAGACCACAGAAAGCTTTGCCGGTCTAACTGTGAAATCAGAGTTTCTCTCTTCACCCTCTGTGCACACTCCTCTCTGATGTGAGTCATCATACGTCACCACTCCCTAACTTCTAATGCAAATCTCTTCAGACTCCAACATTTCCTACATAGATGATAAAATTGACAACCCTGATGCGCACATGAATTTGATCTTCCCAGGTCGGTCTTCTCTGCATATTTTCAGTATATTTGCAGAGGCAGCAGTCAATTCTGACAAATATGTGATACACCTAATAGGTAACAAAAGAAGGAAGTCATTTCTGTTTTAATTAGGGGGAAATGGAACTTCCTGGTACTGTTCACTTCTGCAGCTCTGCAGTTTATTTACACAAAATGAGAATACGGACTAACAAATCCTCTGACCTGCAAAACCAAACACGACAAAACTCACTGTCACTCAGGAGCCAATGTCAACGTGCCAGGCCAATGCTGAAGGATGTTTAAAAGGAGCTTATACTGAACTACCTGGGCATTCAGTGCTGTAATGATGCAGCAGCCTCTCATATTCAGAGATAGGCAGTGCTGTAGAGCAGGGGTTCCCAAACTTTTCAGCCCGCAACCCCCAAAATATAGATGCCAAAGACTCGCGACCCCCACTGTCCCTCAAAGTGATTTAATGTGGCGTCATTTAGCTGGTCTGCAGAAAATCATCCTACCTATATGAGCATGTGACTGTGTTTCCTGTGCTGTTATTAATCAACCTGCTGCTACTGATGCTTATGATAATTAACTGTTCACTAACTCTAAACTTAGGAGTCATCTGGCAACAAAGAAAGGCAGAAAACTCATTACATTTCTATTTTCAAGGTTATATTTCAAGTTTACCTACTATTTTTATCAATATTTTTTATCATAATGGATAAAATGTACTATTTTTAGATAATAAAAAAAAGAAAAACATTCGGGAAGATATCTCACGACCGCCCATTAGTGTCTTGCGACCCCCAGAGGGTCCCAACCCACACTGCTGTAGAGTAATGTTTTGTATCCATTAAGTATCATTGGATTAGCCTGCTGCTTTCAGGTTGATATCCTGGAATTACTTGTAAATAATTGTCTTCCAAGTTGCTTTTTGTTTGAAATGAATGAGTTCACACTATACTGATAGAGTGAATGGACTGAGTCAAAATGTATTATTGGTGAAAAAGAAGAAACTGAATCTAAGTTGCTGCTTAATTAAAGCTCCTGTGAGGAACTTTCTGTTTGCGTTGGCTTTGGCACCCCCTGTGGACAAAGTCATACCTCTATCGTTGCTGAATTAATTATGTTTCTGAAACGAAATCTCCTCCTGCTTACAATTAATAGTCAAATATTTCACTCATTAAGAACATTTGCTGCAGAAAAAGTACTAAAAGGGTTTTTCTTTGATGTGCTGTTGATCACCTCATCTGGCACCTACCCCCTCAGAGCTGTTTCAGGCTTTAAAAGTTATAAAACTGAAACTGTTAAAATATTTTCTAATGGTTTTGTTTGATTTTGAGGGTCATGAAGAGGCATGGTTGTTGATTTCAGCCTGTTTCATAACCTCTCAAAAACTCCTCACAGGAGCTTTACAGACAGAAAGTCAAAACCATTACGTGTGTTATTATTTTTTTATCCCTGTTTTATCTACTCTATGCCGTGTCCCACATGGGGATAAGGAGACTGAATTACTGTCTGCACTATCTTGTGTATCTACTCCCTCTCTGAACTCTTATAAATGGATTGTATTGATTAAATGAAAGCCACATTCTCCTCCGTACTGACCCATCCAGACTTCTCCAAACTGTCCTGCTCCGAGTTTCTTCACCATGGTTATCGACTCTTTGGAGATTTCCCAGGCGTCTTTGTCCCACGGCTTCTGTACCTGGGGTTTTACACACGGACGTTCCAGTTTGCGACACAGGCCGTCTGCTTTATCTGTTGGTTACACACACACACACACAAGCACAGACATAAAAAGCTAAGGCATCCTTCCTTTGTTCTGAATCAAGCTTTTAGCATAAAACATGCATGGTGCATTTTATCTTGAGGTCCTGAGGCGTCTCAGAAGTGATTAAATCCAAGTATAAAGGCGAGGTAACATGAACATTTTCTGAGATTAGGATGTTGAATGTTTCTATTAAGGAGCTGTACCCACTGTGATAGTGTCTGATCATTGAGCTAATGTCAGTGAAGGACACTTTAGGAGAGATGTAGTATCCGCCATTATCCAGCATCCTGATCTTATAGTGTTTGACCAAGTCTGTTCCCTGGGCGTCCACGTCTCTGATGGACAATGAGTAGCTTCCTTTGGGATAAACCAAGAAAAAGAGAGTGAGCAGTGATTCAAAACTAGCAGAGGTTCAGTCTGAACTCCGCAGATTGAATGTGTGTGAATGTATCTTTATCTGTTGTGATTTCTAACCTTTTAATGATTCACTTTCTCTGATGAGATAAGAGCCGGGTTTGTTTGCAGGCGCAAACAGCTGCCTCTCTGCATCCTTTCTGGTGACGTCTTTGAAAAACCAGCTACAAACACAAAGAAATGCACTCGATAAACACACGCTTATACTTCCCAAAGGCAGCCATTAGTCCATGCACAATGTTATGCTGATGCAAATTGTTAATATGAAACATAATGTGTAGAAACGTTGACTGATGTGCAGCTACTCACGCCTCTGTTTCCATGGTGTTGGCTTCAGCAACATAATTGGATGGGATAAATCCTACTTTCTTGGTTTTCATTGATCTTACTTTCCACCACTCCCCATGTCTGCAAGAAATGATCCACAATTAACACTATTACTTTTTAGTCTTTGCCCGTCAGGACTGTCAAAGATGTTTCTGAAAGATGTCCCAAAGCGCCGGATGAGCAACTTCAACCCTGATTTCCATGTTTGGTGTAAATTCTGGTGGATTTAAAGGAGAATGAAATATCCTTTATACATCTGATTACCAGCTCTATCCAACAAAGTACATTATCTTCAGCCTCCAAAGGATTCATTTCATCCTCACTAGAATTCAAAGTGTGTCCTCTGAACACTTTTTGGTGACGCAACAGTCAGTAATGACGGACGGAGCATCAGGGCTGAAAGAGGCTGAACTCCTCATGGTATGCAGATTAAACAGAGCTCAGTTTTGGACATGTGTGAGCATTGATCTCTGCTTTATATGATGCAATCAGTCCACCATCAGTATCAGACACTCACTCCTCTAAGACTTCCATCATCTCGCCTTTCTTGAATCCTAAGTCGTCCGGGTGCACAACTTCATACGGGTAAAGGCCGACCATTATTTTACCGACCTTTTGCTCTGAGAGAGGAAACAGAGAAAGGTATTGAAATGTTAAATTCTTTCAACATTAATAATAACAATAAATAAGCCCAACTTTCTTTAAGTCAAACTGTGTCATGTGTAGGCCAAGCATTCATTAAAAAACATCAGACATAGGTTAAGGACGTGAAAGACACAGATATAGTGACTGCAGGTGGTATCAGCATGTGTGATCTTCCACTAAATACCACACATCACTATTATATTTGTATATCCAGAGTAAGACTCAGTCTCACTCAGTATAAAGTCACCATACTGTTGTGACTTTATCAAATAAATTTGAGCAATGACCACCGCACTGGAAAACATCATAATTAAAACATTTTAATTTTTTCAAGAAACCTGACAACTAAATTTTTATTGATTTGTTACTCATTAAATCAATTTAGGTATGTTTTTTTTTTATATCTTGAAATAAGACTTTCATCTGGACTTCCCAACTTGGTCTCAGCAGATGTGTGTCTAACATGAGTCTGGTCCTGCTGGAGGTTTCTGCCTGTTAAAAGAAGTTTGTCCTTGCCACTGTAACTTGCTAAATGCTGCAAAGTGCTCTGCTCATGGTGGATTACGATGACATCAGACTGAGTCCTGTCTGTGAAATGGGACTGGACTTTGTTAATGATATAACATAGAGTGCGGACTAGACCTGCTTTGTTTGGAAAGAGTCTTGAGATAACATTTGTTGTGATTTGGTGCAATATAAATAAATATTGATAGCTTAACTGGACTTGTCAGGTGAATGTGTCTTATATAGAGTCTACTAAGACATCTATTTTTACTAGAAATAAGACAAACACAAGTGTTTACTTTGAGTCTTTTCAGTGTGTATACAATTTACATTATGCAACTGCTAGCTAGGTCAGTACCCTGGCTATGTGGAATCTTGCAGCTAGTTTATTCCAATAACATTCAAGGATAAGTGAAGATATGCTTCAGTAAGGCTGGTCATACACTAAATAACTTTTAGATCTTCACAGATTTTAAAAGTTTAGGAGACCACACACAAAAGGAAAGTCCTGACAGATTTCTAAACATTACAGGAGGGCTAGCATACACCACACTGCTGGGCTACAAGCCTTTGTAAAGAAAGTATAGAAAGACATTCAAACAAAGAGAAGACACAATGTGAGGCATACCTTCGATTTTTTGGAACACCTGACCAGGTAACAGGGAACTATCCTGCAAAGACAGACCAAGAATTAGTAGGATCACTCTGGTTAATATTAAATCTTAAAAAGCATTTTAGAAATGTTGTAAAGTAATCTAAACTAACTTATAAGAGCAGTAAGGTAGCATGCTAACAAAAACAGCTGCTTCTGAAGCTAAACAGTCACCTCAAAAAGATACTTCAGGACTGAGTTCATGGCCTTTTTAAAGACTTTAGTGTTCTATGTTTTAGTACTTTAAAGTAATGTTTTTAAGTAAGATGTACTGAAAATAAGTTAAAGGGTTAAAAAATAAAGTTTGGAAGGCATAGATATCTGTTTTAATGTAATGTTGGAGTATTATAGATGAATAGATCATTAAATGTCTCATGTCTCATTACATCATTATGTCTCATATCTCATTAATTGTCTGATGTTCTGATTACATCTCAGACACAGTTTGAAGTTTCAGCTTGTTTTATGAAAGCGGTTAGATACGTTTGTGCACAGTGCAGCTTCTCTTTCTTTAATGTTTGAAAGTAAACCATGCCTAACAGCATTCATTTGGGCATTTTCCTGTTTATGTCACCTTATTAAAGGCAGTGTGCTCTTCACATTGTTATTAGTGTTTCCAATACAATACAATTTCATATAATAATAATAATAATAATACATTTTATTTAAAGGCGCCTTTCTCGGCACTCAAGGACACACTACAGATATAAATATATACATACACGAATTTACATTAAAGGAAACAAAATCAGAGTCAAAAATGAAAACAATATAAACTAACAAGGGGTAAGAAAAAATAGAAACAATAACAAAATGACAGAGCAATTGGAGTCAGACGGAGTAGGCGGTTTGGAACAGATATGTTTTGAGTTGTGATTTGAAATGGGGGAAAGAATCTGTGTTTCTGAGTTGAGGTGGCAATGAGTTCCAGAGACGGGGAGCAGAGCGGCTGAATGCTCGGCTCCCCATAGTGGTGAGACGGGCGGAGGGGACAGACAGGTGTATGGAGGAAGAGGATCTGAGGGAGCGGGAGGGAGTGGGAACATGGAGGAGGTCGGACAGATATGGGGGGGCGAGGTTGTGGATGGTCTTGAATGTTAACAGAAGGACTTTGAATTGAATACGGAACTGAACAGGGAGCCAGTGGAGCTGTTGGAGGACAGGAGTGATGTGGTGGA
Organism: Notolabrus celidotus; assembly: GCF_009762535.1. Taxonomy (NCBI): domain Eukaryota; kingdom Metazoa; phylum Chordata; class Actinopteri; order Labriformes; family Labridae; genus Notolabrus; species Notolabrus celidotus. The sequence continues at coordinate 29,348,590 of NC_048286.1, forward strand.
TGGAGGGGGTTCGGGCAATGATACGGGCAGCTGAATTCTGGACCAGTTGGAGTTTATGGAGGGATTTGTGAGGGAGGCCGAAGAGGAGAGAGTTGCAGTAGTCCAGACGGGAAGTGACAAGGCTGTGGACAAGGATGGCGGCAGTGTATATATATGATACTACTCACAAGTTACTCACTACTTAAGTAGTTTTTCCTGAGGTACTTATTTACTCAAGTACTTATTTATATGAGTACTCTTACTTCTACTTGAGTAATCTCCATTGTAAAGTAGCAGTACTTTTACTGTTTACTCTACCCACCACTGTTTATATAACATAATAATTAATAACTGCCCGGAAAATCAATCATTTTGTACTCACCAGGCCGTACTACAAGCGTAACATTCATTACAGCCAAACTGTGATTGCGTTTGATTTTCAGGTAGCAGCACCATGTTTTGCTTAAGTAAGCTTAGAGAGCAGATTTCAGCGTCTTCTTATCCTGTATTATTTTTTTGTGCACAGCCCATCTGTCTGACTACTTACTATGGGTTTTTGTGTAAAGGAGGTGGGGTCTCTGACATAGTGGGTTTGCTCGGTACGTACAGGCTGCTTGTTGTCTTGCCCCTCCAGCGTGGACTTCATGCAGCCCATCCTGCCTGCAGGAGGAAGTGAGAAAAAGGAAGAGTGAACTGGACTGTTACACGTTTGGCATTTACAGCTGGTTAAAAAAACAACATCGGAATTATTTGGCTCCAAACACCTGTGACATTTCATGTAAAAATAACAGAATCACCCACAGACACTGTCCATTTTTCCTTTCTTTAACAACACCTTGGTTTAAAATAGTCGAATAGGAAACACACATATACACTGAAACCAACTCTGAGCAGCTGCAGGTGTAGTCATCGCATTGGTGAACATCCCATACCAAATATATGGATGAAACTGTCTGAGAAGTTACATATCAGGGATTCACAGTGTCCCATGTTCATGCAGTATAATCACATCTTGCTCTGTATCTTACTGAAATGCCCAACCACAACATGGTCTTGTAGTGAAATACCTAGAGGACATGCTTTTTGTCCTTCAAGGGATAGTTCATATATTTACTTATTTATTGTTAAGTCAAGTTGTATGCAATCAATAGTTAGTGTATTGCTCACAGGGGATCCTGCCCACCTCAGCTCTTTGCTCAGAAACAGACCAGAGAAGCTAGACTATCAACCACTGGACAGGATCAACTTCACCACACACTGTGCTCATTTTGAGAAACTCTGACCCAAAAAGTACCATTAGTGTAAGTGTGCACTCTACTTAGAAACTTTGCATCCCTTTACGTTGTCAAATTCAGCGTTTTAGTTTCTTTTTGTGGCTTGTGGTTGGCTTGTTCTCTACTAACCATCGGGAAGCCCACAAACACTGACATTTACAGGCAAGCATGCAAAGACACACAGAGACGAAACCAAATGGCTAGAAAATCTTCTTAACCTCAAGAGATGATTTCTGTTTGGCTTTGCATTTTATATTAGACTGTTCCCAGCACAGAGGAGAATACACAACATATGTTAGCAGACATGCAAATGTATGTGCAGTGTTGTAGACACAGCAACACAGTTTACAACAACCATGCCTCCCCTTATGGTACAATATGATAAGATAAGACACAATAAGTTGAAAATGTGGAAGAGTACAGTTGTAATGTTATGAGACAGAAGTCTTAATTACAGGCTATAAGCTTTTCTTATCCAGCCCGTCTTAACAGCTGAAGACAAACAGTGGCTGCAGAAGCGTGCACAGACTCAGTTTCTTACACAACTGACTCAGAATCCTGATTCTTATGATGATGTGGTTCTGAAAAAGATGAAGTGTTCAGTTTTTATGAAACTTAAATGAAAGTGTAACTTCACAAGATGCTCCAGATTCCTCTTTTTATGTTAGGCGGCTGCAGGCACCTCTTCTGATCTGTCCCTCTAAAATAACATAAGAGAAAACTAAAACTAAACTAAAATTGTGACTGTTTAAAAAAGTACAACTTCTTTCTCTTATATCATGGCTCAATACTATGGCTTAAATCGTGCATGGTTATGAGTTTATTCTTGTTCATTTACAACTTTTTTCTCCTAAATGTACGACTCTGGTTCTGCCCAAGGTTTCTACCTGCTAAAAGGAAGTTTGTCCTTGCCGCTGTAACTCGCTGAAGTGCTCTGCTCATGAGGGATTAAGATGAGATCAGACTATTCTGCCCTTCCTGAACGGTTTAGTTTGCCAGATAGGATAAACAGTTCTCGGTGAAATGAGAGACCGTTTGAAGATTTGGCCGTTTATTGTGACTCCACACACAAAGGTACTGTTAAGATAAGATAAGATAAGATAAGACAAGATAAGATAAGATAAGATAAGATAAGATAAGATAAGATAAGATATACTTTATTTGTCCCCGGTTGGGGGAAATTCTTTTGTTAAAATGTAACCCTTTTCTGTCCATTGTTGATCTGTGGTGGAAGGAGGAAGGAGGAGGAGGGAGGCAGAGGACTCAAGAGGTTACAGGATACTGTAGACCAACACACCAGAAATACATAAAGAAATAAGTGAGTAGAGAAATAAAGAGGTAAAGAGATAAATAAATAAATAAATAAATAAATAAAGATAAAGTCAAGAAAAAGGAAGAAAAAAAAGGGAAATAAAATACACTAAAGTAGTGGAATAAAAATTGTTTAACAAAGTGTGTGTGTGTGTGTGTGTGTGTGTGTGTGTGTGTGTGTGTGTGTGTGTGTGTGTGTGTGTGTGTGTGTGTGTGTGTGTGTGCATGATGTGAGGTAGTCGTCGTGTGCAAGGCTAAGGCTTTAAGTATAAATCAGCCTTAAGGTGATTCTTGAGCCTGGTGGGACAGCTCATGGTGTTGTAACCCTTTTCTGTCCATTGTTGATCTGTGGTGGAAGGAGGAGGAGGAGGGAGGCAGAGGACTCAAGAGGTTACAGGGCACTGTGGACCAACACACCAAAATAAATACATAAAGAAATAAGGAAGAAGAGAAATAAAGAGGTAAAGAGATAAATAAATAAATAAATAAATATATAAATAAATAAATAAATAAATAAATAAATAGGTAAAGAGATAAATAAATACATAAATAAAGATATAAATAAATAAATAGGTAAAGAGATAAATAAATAAAGAGGTAAATAAATAAATAAATAAAGAGATAAATAAATACATAAATACATAAATAAATAAATAAATAAATAAATAAAGAGGTAAATAAATAAAAATACATAAATAAATACATAAATAAATAAATAAATAAATAAATAAATAAAGAGGTAAATAAATAAATAAATAGGTAAATAAATAAAGATAAAGTAAAGAAAAAGGAAGAAAAAAAAGGAAAATAAAATACACTAAAGTAGTGGAATAAAAATAGTTTTAAAAAAGTGTGTGTTTGTTAATGTATGTGTGATTCATGTATTAAGAGTGCTGTGTGTGGGTGTGTGGGTGTGCGTGTGTGTGTGTGTGTGTGTGCGTGATGTAAGGTAGTCGCCGTGTGCAGTCATGATAACTCATCACCAAGGACATAGTAGGGGCCGCCCCTTAACCAATCAGGGCAGAGGATTGTAGATTAGCTCTGATTGGTCCGTCAAAAGAGGAGAATAATAACATTGCTTGATACAAAGGCATTAGAAAATGTGGAAAACGCAGAGATTTTTCAATAGTCTCAGATTACTCCATTTACTCCAATGAGTACTGATGGGTATTATGACCTTTCCTCCAAACCCAGCGGAAAAAAGGAACGTTTTTTTACACCATTCCTACCAACAGCTGCTTTAATGTAGAGCAGATCAGAACCACATGTTCAAACAGCTGATCGATCAACACGGAGATATAAACATTACACACCACAGAGTGTTTAAGGTGTAGTGTTGTAGAGTGAGATGTGTGTCTGCAGAGTGAGAGAGTGACACTGAAGGTGAAAGCGCGTTTGTCACACACCAGGGGCGTGAGAGTGAGCTCTCCTGTGTAACGAGTCCACGTAGACAGTCAGAAAACAGTCCCCTAGCTTAATGCTAACACACAATGGGGAACCCCATGTACTGGCTAACGAAGTGAGCATTGCCATTCCGATCATGTTTGACCTTTTTAACAGCTTTCATTGGTAACATGAAACAAAACAACACACTACAATACTCACAGGCATCTGTTTCCATGCTCTTATGAGGGACGTCAACTGCAAACAGTGAACAATAAGGTTCTGCTTGATTCTAACTGTGATGGTTAATTAAGATGGCTGCCTGAAAGGATCAAATTCAACTTTAAAGATACAGACACATTCCACATTAAATAAACATATTGTGACATGTCCAAAAAGCAAAACAAAATGTTCAACCTGCAACCTCCAAAATATAGGTGCCAAAGACTTGTGACCCCCCACTGTCCCTCAAAGTGATTTAATGTGGCTTCATTTAGCTGGTCTGCAGAAAATGACCCTACCTATATGAGTGTGTGACTGTGTTTCCTGTGCCTTTATGAATTAACCTGCTGCTACTGATGCTTTTGATAATTCACTGTCAGAAAACCCATTACATTTTGGATTTTCAAGGTTTTATTGTTTGTCAATATTCTGTACTATAATGGGTAGAATTTACTATTTTAAATAACTTAAAAAAAAACAACAACATTCTCAAGGCCCTTCCATTTTTTAGGTGCTGTGAAAATTATTAAATTCATGCAAACCACTTCTACATAAATGAAGCGATGCCTGCGAGCTAGTTCAGTTGGGGGCGGCAGTAGCTCAGTCCATAGGGACTTGGCTTGGGAACCGAAGGGTCGCCGGTTTGAGTCCCAGCATGGACGAAGTTTGGCAAGTGGACTGGTGGCTGGAGAGGTGCTGGTTCACTTGCCTGGGCACTGCCGAGGTGCACTTGAGCAAGGCACCGAACCCCCAACTGCTCGGGGTGCGCTGGTTGACGGCAGTATCCTCACTCTGACATCTCTCCCTAAGCATGTTCACTGCATGTGTGTGCATTTGTATGTATATATGTATGTGTAGCATGTCCAAAAATAGCATGAGTGAAAAAATTGAATTTCCCCCCTGGGGATTAATAAAGTACCTTTCAAACTCGAGCTGCACTGCTATACACGTCACATGTCCCACTCTCATAACAATCATCCGATCCTGCCCTCTGCCTCTCAAATTGGCGGTCTATTTAAACTGGGAAAATCTCCCATCTCTCCCTCTGCCTGTCAACGCCTCTGCTGCCTGCATGCCTATTGCTGAAATTTCTTTCATCCCCACCGCCACCCCAGCATCCACCTGCAGGCTCCCGGGGGTGTTCAGTATGTTTTGCTCATCACTCCTCAATGTCTGCATGTAAACTTATCTGCAGGGAGTGATGAGGCCGGGGCCTGGGCGCCAAACATGAATATGTATTTGCTGCTGCACTAAACAATTTAAAGGTGAGTTGTCTGACTGAACTACAAATGTAGTATGCAGTACCCACTGCATATTACATTCGTAGGTAGCAGCAGGCGATTTCGAAAACAGCCTTCTTCTCAAACGGTCTCACTCGATAGCACACACAGTACAAATCCACTGTCAGGCAAACATCTCTCAAATGAAATGAAAGACACAGCAATGTACTGCCCTCCATTTCCCCTTCCCAAAATCTTGTCAGTCGTCTAGCTTCACATACACCTTCAATGTCCAAAAACGACCCCACCTGCATCAAAAGTGGCACGCCACTCACCACTTCTATTTTCCTGGCCTCCGTTCCATAGTCTCTGTTTTATTTTATTTTATGTTATTCTTATTTTCAATTTTTATTACTATTATTTTTATTATTATTATTATCTTCCCCTAATATGTCTTGCCATTGTTTTATCTCTTTCAATCGCTGTAAAGCACTTTGGGTTGCATTTGATTTGTATGAAAGGTGCTATATAAATAAAGCTTGATTGATTGATTGATTGAAATGGGAAAAACGAAACATAGTTGCGTTCAATCAATTCAATGTTCAGGGCCTTATCTCTATGCCGTTTAGACGAAAGCCCCTCTTGTGATTCGGACAGATCGCACTTCACCAAGTTTCCTTCCACAAACGTTTCAATCTTGTGAGGATCCTTGAAAATATAGCCATGCTGAGTCACGGCCATCATTCCCACAACAAACCTTTCCTCTTTTTCCTTCTTTTGACTACTGTCACTGGAAGAATCATTCTTTTTCCTTTTATTTTAACTTGTGTATCTGAGGGTCTACAATTTAAATCTCGCTCTCTGACTCCTGCTCTGATTCTTTTTCCGCCATCCGACCTCAAGTTTGTCAAGTTGTTGTGTTCCCAGACTCCTCCTGTCTTGGTGTTGGGTCTTTGTTAATAATTTAACAGAGAGTACAGTCTAAACCTGCTCTGTTTGTAAAAAATCTTGAGATACAATTTGTTGTGATTTGGCGCTGTATAAAAAAAGATATGATTGATTGATAGTTTAATTCGATTTTATCTACAAGGTAGCCCTTATACTATGATGTACCTTTGAGTGTGTTTGATGTGTGTCTCATAAAGTCCAGATTAAATAGCACAGTTGACATTTTGAGCCTTTGTATTATAGCATATTTCCTACTATAAAAGGACATAACATTGGGATCTAATCTACTCATCTAAGTGTTCAATAATGTTCATGTCACTTCAACCACATGTGAATGTGTGTTCACACCAAACACAATGACAATACTTGAGTCTTTACAGTGACAGTGTTCACACATGGGGTATAGCAGCATCCATCAGGGAGCTAATACAGAGTACGCTTCCCTCAAAATGAATATGTTCAAGTCTGAGAACCCATATTTGATGAATTTTAGGGAACACATCAAGGTTGAAGGTGAGAAACAACCTGGAGACACACAAACACCGGGGCATCCCATGGTGCTATCAACTGAAGTAGATGACTTTACAGACACAAACACCAGATACATTCACCTGTTCTTAATTTAGAGTCACAAATTAACCTGAGACACATGTTTGGACTGTGTGGAGGAAACCCACACATGCATGAGAGGAACATGTGTGCTCCACATACAAAGCTCCTGTGGATTCAAACCAGCAAAGTTCTTGCTGTGACACTTTGTACTGACCACAGTACAGCCTGATTACATTTGTTCAGCAATTTCTTGTAGTTAACGCCTCTTTGTTACTTTTCATACGCCTGCTTCTACGTGCTGAGGGGTTTGTCTGGGATAAACCAAATCTGGAGTTTTGATGGTTTCTTTTTCCTCTTGGCTCACACGGGATGCATCTTCTCTCATTTGGTTTCATATGCTGGTTCAGCACTGTGGCTGTGATCTGTTGAGATTCTTCCTCAGACTGAGTATTGTTTCTCTGTGGTAGGAGCTATCCCTTAAACTCTGGTAAATGGAGTGAGTTAGAGGAGCTGGTTTATTTATTTTCCCACCTGTCCACCCATGTGTTAGTTTTCCTTTTTTTTATTTTTGGTGTAATCCTAGTAACAAAAAAAACAAAACAGAAACCAGGTTTGCAGTCCTGCTTCTTAAAATGCCTGAAGCCTGGCACACCTTAGAAGATATTTAAGCTAGAGTTAATGTTAGGCAGGTGCCTGGGGGTTGTTTTATGTTGGCACTCTCAGGGGCCTACTTACAGTGCTCACTTCAGTGGGAGATTTTAGAAGTTAGGTGAGTTTAAGTATGTGCCATTGTTGTTTAGTATCTATGATCCTAACTTGTATGTGCCTTACAGCTTCTGTATTTCAACAAAGACATGATTCCAGGCATGTATATATAGATACATGTTATGACTGGGGATGTGACCTTAGAGGGTCACAAAGCCATATTTTTAAATTTCATTCAGATTTTTATGGCAGATGTTTTGCTTACAACGTGAGAGTTCAGCTGCCTTGCACTTTTACTACATGTGATGGTTGGTAATCAAAAAAAAGATATTCAAATCCCTGTCATGAACATTTCTTATTCAAACAGCAGGATGAGCTTTCCCTCTGATTTGCTGGTTGCAGAAAACATTTCTGACAGGATGTGAAAAAGAAACAGGAACAACAGGAGGGATGATTTAAGATAGAAACAAGAGAAGTGATCAAAACAGGTATCATAATGTTTTAAAATGATGGTTGGTTGGTGTGTAAAAATGATTCTGACTTCATGAGTCACAGTACAAACAGTGTTCATAAAAAGATGATGGACAAAAGAGTACTACTGAAAAAACAAGGTTTTATGTCATGGGTGTTTTTGGTTTGGTGTTTTCTTTATGGTGTCCTGGTTTTGATTTCTGGTTTCACTTCGTGTGTTTCATTGATCCCTGTTCTGTGTTTTATCTGTTGCCTTTTTGTGTTCTTGTGTTTAGTTTAGTGTTTTGTCTTGTTGCTACCTGTGTTTTCCTGTGGTCTTGAGTCGGTTTTCAGTGTAATATATTGTAGAATAGTCTTGTGTTAGCTAGTAGTAATAGTCTTGCTAGATTTTAATTTGGAGTAGTTCATTTTTAGCCGTGGACTGCATAAGTATTTTTTTATTTATTTTTATTTTAATCATTGTTTTAACATTTATTGATCTTATTTATAAAAACTATTTATTTATTCATACAATTTAATTATTTATTTATCTATTTATTTCTTGTGTTCATCCGATCTTGTTAACTCTACCTTATTTTTAACTTTTCTTTCCACTCTTACTTATTTTATTAATTTTACTGTGTTGATTTTATTTTATTTTTAAGTATTTTATTTATAATCATGCCTTTTATAATTCTACCATTGCTGTTGTTTTCTGTCTCTGTTATTCTGTGAAGCATTTTGGGCTGCATGTTTTTATGTATGAAAGGTGATAAAGTTCAGTTGAGTTGAGTGTTAAGTTTAGTGTTACTTCCTGTGTTTTCCCGCCTTTGTGATTGTCTTCACCTGTGCCTTGTTGTCCTCACCTGTGTGTCCTTACTCGTTACCCAGTGTGTCTATTTAGTCTCTGTGTTTCCTCCCTTCTGTGCCTGTTCATTGTGCTCATGATGTCTTCCAGGTTCCCAGTATTTTTTTCATTCCCTGGATTTAGTTTGGATTAAGTTTGTTTTATATCTGTTTTTAGTTTATTAAATTATCTTATTTTTTTTAATCTGCACCTTGGTCCTCCCACTCCTTTCTACATCTATAACAATTTTAATCCAGATTGATTTATAAGGTTAGATATGATCAGCTGTATTATTACATTTCAGCCTCACAACTGCAGGAGCACACAATGTTTGAATCAACTACTGGTTTCTAAAACAAGGAAGACAACGCTGTGGCTCAATTGTTGGAGAAATGGAGTCAGCAGTTTGAATGAACAGCTGTCAGAGGGGACAATGGAAATACAGCAAATGATGTCTGGAATGACGTAAGTAAAGCTGGTCACATGTGGAGTCATCATTTGGGAAACAAGGATGTATAAATGTGGGAAACCCATCCATAAAAAGTCGAGATTATTATGTGGCTACTGTGAGTTTTTGATGCAGATATAAAACAATAAAAACATTAAAATCTATCACAGCAGCCGACCACATCTTTGCAGTGACTGTTATCTACGAAAAAATGGTAGATTTGAAAGCTTGCAGCTGACCTCAGTCTGATAATTTGCACACAGGTTGTGAAAGAAAAAGCCTTCATGCTTCATTATCTCAGTGTTGTGTTCTGAAAGCGTCTAAATAGATAGTTTAGGGTATGTTTGGGAGCCGATGTGAAGTTGTTATAAAATGAAAAAACAGTTTGGCAGTTCGTTTCTGGCTGTCTGCTTGACTGGTCCAGTGCCTCTGCTATATTTTTAACCTGACAGTCAGCAAACAGCCGGAAACCAAGGCTCTTAACAGATTAGGGGCTCAGGCACACACATGAACACACACATGAACACACACACATTGGGTATGCTCTGACCAACATTTAAACTTCCTCTTTTACTACTGAACGGAGTCAAAGGCTAGAGAGGAATGAAACATGAAATGAGATAGAGGACAGGAGGAAAGTGAATTAAATGCACAGCAGAGTTTTATCCTACAAAGAGACACATTAAACTGCAGTGCCACCTAAAAGTGAGTTCAAAGGCGATCTATTCTAACCTTATCTAAGTTATCACAACTTACAAACTACTATTTGTTAATCAGAGGTGCTGATTTCAAACATTAAAAACTCCATGAAGCTCATTGAAACCATCAGAAGCATTTATGAAAAAGTGTGAGGAGAAATCCAACAAATACTTACACAATAAAATAATAAAAGTTACTTTATGACTTGAATCAATATATGAAAATGTTCAATCAGCCAAAATGTTTACTTTGGCATAATACAATTGCATGTTATTCTTGTAGTTTGTGTGAATAGGTATGTTCTTTAGTCTGTGACAGAGCACAACAACCTGATGCACATCTCTGGAAGGTGTGTGCTTACCTCTCTTGGTGTGTGTCCTCAGTTAAAGGAAGCAGTTCATCCACCGTTACACTCCTCAGATTTCTTCTTTGTTTCTCATCAGATTGACAGATGGAGTGACAGACTGCTGGTATTCTTCTTGACAAGCGGGTCAGCCGGTCGACAATGGACTGTTTCACTCTGCCACCCAGAATGAGGAACTTAAGAGAAACCAGCTGGGGATTTTTTTCTTGCTCAAACTTCCTGGTACTATTGTCTAATGATTATTTGCATAACCAGCAACACACACAGACTTTTGAGTGCTGTATATTCTAAAACACAATAGTTTATACTGCAGTAGGTCTGAGTTTGACAATAAACAATACAGAATAAGAACCAGAATCCCATTGAGGTATTTACAAAAACTACATGAGAAAGGCTGATAACCTTTGTAACTTTGACCAAATGCTTTATTTTAAATTGTTAAAAATTATCATAAATACTTTAATATGATCTATACAGCATTTTAATGTTCCATACTTTAAGTGTCGTGTGTCCTTTTTACCAAACAGAGCCCCCTGTTGGCCAAATAAAAGAATCACAATAAGACCAGAAACACACAACTGTGATCAGATATTTATTTTGTTTTGACACATTATGTAGAAATATGATTATAGGCAGTCAGACAAACACAGACACATTAAGCAGAATCATGCACCTGCTTTATGTCTACATGCTGAGTTATGAACAGCAGGGTCACACAGTGTTGTTGCAGGTGAGAGAGTTACATGGTCACATGGCAGTTTACAACCTGAAAACCTGATTGAATGAGTGTTATAAAACACAGTTATATTAGCAGTGTTATCGTCAGCATGAGTCAGAATGAGACACGTTTACGTCGCAGTATTACAGCAAGATTATACAAGGGACAAAATATAAAAATAAAAAGTTTCAACAGTGCATGCATGATGGTCTCTGCGGGTCGTGATTAGGGGAGGTTTCCATTTTTTATGTAAAGTGGGAATACGGATTAGCTTTAAGAGGAAATTTCACCCCAACATGTTAAATTACTGGAAGCTCCACTGAGTATTGCATATCTACATTTCAGTAGCTGGAAAACACCCTTCTTCATTTTACTACGAAGAGTTCATTAAAAGGATTCCTAGTGGTCTCATGTATGTACATTCAGGGCCTGTGTCCACTGACAGCATTATTTTCACAGGCAGCACCCATTTACACAAAACCAATGCAGAGCAGCGTCCAATGTGCAAAAAGGCTCCATATGCCAGCTGTTTTTTTCATGCTAGTTAATGTCAGCCGTCCAATACCAACCTTTCAAAATCAAGAGGGGGTGGGGCTTCTGATTTCAGCTTTGTCAACAAAAATGGTGGAGGCCAGTAGAGGAGGGAAACTAACCACACTTGTTTTTAAGATAAGAAAGGATAGTCATTTATTCGTTCCACAACGGGGAAATTTAAAATGGTTTAGAGGTACTATTACTATTATATTGTTATAGTGAAAAATAAAGCATACAGAGCATTTTGAAAATAGTCTTAAAGGTCACTACTATGGGTAGCAGAAGTCATGCGGGACAACTTTAGTAACATAGCTGGTGAGAAGTGCTCTAAAGTCAAGGTCAGGGCTAATGCCAGTGCTAAAAAAAGTGGTTAGTGGACACAGGCCCATCTGTTTGCTCACCTAGCTTATCTGTATTGGTAACAAATCAACAGTGTTTTCTTACACATATAAAATAACTGTCATGAAACCAAAGAACATGGCTGGAAGCACAAATTGAGAAAGGAGGAACTATGTCGTCTTCATCTTTCAATAACCATATTGTTGGATCTGTGGTTGGTAGGTTTAAGTTTTGTGTTTTTTTGGAGTGGGGGTCGAGTGGATCTATTTTGAGAACTATAGCTTCTGTACAGGTGCATGTTAGAGTCACTATCAGCTTGGTCATCGTTTGCCTCCGCTTTTCGAAACTGAAAATCCAGAGGCACCTGGCCAAGCACACTACAAAACAGATCCAACAGATACACATATGGCATACTACCTTCAAACCAAGCGGCAACCTCCCGTCTAAAAATATGAGTCCAATGCGGAAGTGTTAAAAACTGTAGTTCATCGAGGATCCGCTTGAGGCTGGCTCCTGAAGTACTGGAAACCACATACACACCAATTCAAAAAAGCCGATCTTTACAGAAGAAATAAACATGTTTACAGCCTGGTACTAAAGACGAGTGTACTCTGGATAGCTCTGGATAGAGGGGGGTGAATTTTTTATAACGCGGCAATTTCGAAGATATTTAGATTGCAAGTCTTCCAATGAGAGACACAGCTGACTTGATTGACAGGCAGGAACACTGTAGCTGTTGACTAGGAGGCTCAAAGCCTCTTTACGTCACAATCGCTCGACAGCAGCAATATGGCTCCCGCCGACGATTGGCCTCAAAACAGCGCTTCAGAAACAGATGGGTGACGTCACAGATACTACTTCCATTTTTTATACTGTCTATGATACTACCTTCAAACGCAGTATGAAGTATATACTGCATACTGTATTCATAGGTAGTATGTGGCAGGCGGTTTCAAAAACAGGCTCTAAATTGATGCCGGTGCCACAGTATGTCAGTGACTGTTGCAGGAGGTATTTTGACTTCAGTTTTGTGTACAGTGGGAAAGGGTGGAGATGTCTTCCATCTTTATATACAGTTAATGGGAGAAACACTTGCAGACAAAAGGTGGGCCAGCAAATACACTTAAAAAGGAAACCTGAAATTAACAGCAGAGTTACAAATGATTATCCATGTCAGAAGGAATCAAAAGTAACCTTTATACTAAGAGTTTGTGGCTCTTGACCTAGCGATATATAAAAACTGGAAAGGGAGATATAATGTAATTTTATCAATGATGTGGCTTAGATGTAAAATTGATTGATTGGAGTCTTTGCTTGATGCCGTGTAACTGGTCCAAGTATAAGATTTCATACAAACCCAAGCGAGCTATTTCCCTGTTTCAACTTTGAGTTATGCTAAGCTTCCCCTCTGGCTGACTTCAGCTGCATATTCAGCATACAGACATGAAGCAGTTTGAATCCTCTCTTCTCCCTCTCGGCTGGAAAGTGAATAAGTGTATTTTCCATATTTTCAATCTCCCTCAAAGTTGTGATTATTATTATTATTATGGCATTATTAGAAAAGTAAAAAAACTAAAGTATAAACAGTTCCAAAGATATTACACCACCATCAGTTCTTTTTTTTTTAAACCACTGAGTTATAAAATATGTTACCATGCTCACTGTATGTGTATTATAGGTTCACTGAACACGGCTCCATCATCTCAGGTTATCTTCTGTTTTTACAAACCAGTCCCACATCACTGTGTTATGTTCATGACGCACAACAGAAGTAGTGTACACACCTTCCCACATATAAAGTAGTCAAGCCCCAGTGTTTTATGTCCATAGTGTTCTCCTTTTCTACTTCAGCTGAGTCGCTCAATTCCCTCCACAGTAATGTCAATTTAAAGGAAGCACAAGCCATTAACTGGCAATATAATCTCTACCAGCATCACTACTAAACATGCTACTCTCACTGTGGGCCATTACATCAGCACGTCTCAGTGGTCTTACAAATTGTCAGCACAACTATTAAACTCTTTTTTTCTTTTTTCTTTTTCTCTTTTCATTCCAGCCATCCAGCCTGTGTGTTCACTAACTACGACTGAAGTAAAATCAGCTGTACAAGAGCTACAGATGAGTCTCTCTGCTTTCACCAGCTCTGAATACACTCCTGCCATCAGTCTGTTTATCAAGTGGACAGCAGAGCCACAGGAACATGAGAGCACTGCGTGAATATATCCCAGCACAGCACCTCTACAGTGGATTCTGGGGGGGGTCAGTACCATGCTTATGTAGGCACATGAGCACCAGTAGTGCTAGCCTCCAGCGATCAGCCCACTGTGGATAAACTGGTTCATCACGATGGCGGCTGGAATCCCCCACGCTGCTCTCCGTCCACGGGCAGGAGTGTGTGGATGGCTAGCTGTTCCTCTGCTCTGAATCCCTGTGGGCGGAGGACGAGCTCTGGCTGTCCTCGGCGTCGTCTCCATCTGCAGGACAGAGGGACAAATTACAAACATCCATAACAAGTTTTAAGTCCATGTTTTTTAGGGTTTCGTATCAGATCAGACAAAGCATTGCAAAAAAAAAAGACACCATAGCATTTTTTTCTCCTGAAGCCATTCTCACCTGTCCACAGCTTCAACATAGTTTGTTAGCAATTAAACCCACAGATCAATATTCTTCATCTGATTGGACAATGGGGGGGAGGGGGGGGGGGGGGGGGGGGGGGGGGGGGGAGGCAGCCTAAGCATTGTGCATAATGACTATCATTGCAAATACTGCTGCCTGAGGAGTTAGGCTTTAACTCTGGGTCTGAGTAATAATTAACTTTTTAACTACAGTCATTATTCTGGGATGCATGGCTGGCAATAAAGTTTTCCATTGACACTGAAAGAAACAGATTAAAAAACAGACACAAACACAGAATTGTGGTTTACATTTGTCTCTCAGTGACTGATGGATTAGGATGAATTTAATAAAGTCAGGGATGTCCAAAGAGAGGAAATTAAAAATCGATGTCTTTTGGGATCTGTTGAGTTTCATCTTTCTTTTTTTTTTCTTTTTTTTTTACAATAATCTGTTAAAAACATTCTCATGAGACTCAGCTGTGATATGTGTTAAATGCTGAGTATCAAACCTGAGCAGTTTTTTTTTGCCCAGTTCCCCTCTTAGCAGCAGGGTCTTTTCTTTGGTTTGCATGATCAGCTTAGACACAGCTACATCTGCAGGTTGTAGGATCGATTCCTGGCCTTGACATGACTTGGTGCGTGTCATTCTCCTTCTCTCTCCCTTCATTCCCTGTCTCTCTCTCATGCTGTCAAATCAAACAAAGGCAAAAACCCTAAAAAAATCATTTGTAAAAAATAATGATTTTTGATTTGTGCACAGTTTTTTCTTCCAAAACTTCACAGGTTCTTCCTCATGTCCTTAACATCGTTGTCAAAAGTAAAGCAACGTACAAAGAAATGGTCAGAGTATAAAATTGTTCATTTTTGAGACCGCTTGTGTTTAAATCACAGACTATAAATGGATGGCTAATAAATGGACGTAGGATCCGTGACGTCACCCATCTGTTTCTGAAGCGCTGTTTTGAAGCCAATCGTTGACGGGAGCCATATTGGAAATGCTGAAGTCAACCTAAATGTAGCTCTAGCGAAAGTTCAGACAGGAAGACTATAAAAGCAATCACAGCAGTTGTTTAACTCTCCTCTCCCTCGTTCAATAGCTCACCCGCTTCCACCAGAGTCTGGACTCTAGGGGGATTTCTTCTGCTGCCAAATTCACACATCCCACGCTCACAAAATTATCCCCATAGGGTCCGTAAGCCAAAGATTTCTGTCAAGTTTCATTATTCATTAAGTTGTAATAAATAACATTTAGCTGTGTCTCTCCTGATTGAACTGCTGTCGAGCTAGTGTGAGGTAGAGAGGCGGGCTTTGAGCCTCCTAGCTAACAGCTACAGTGTTCCTGTCTGTCGATCAAGTCAGCTGTGCCTCTCATAATGGAAAGCTTGTAACCTTAACATCGTTGAAACAGCTGAGTTCTGAAAAAAAAAACTCCCCCTGTACAGTGTGTGCCGATCGACAAATGAGCTATCCAGACTACACTCGTCTTTTGTACCAGGATGTAAACATGTTTACTTCTGCTGTTTTTTGAATGGGTGTGTATGTGGTTCCTGGTATTCCCCGTTATATCTACAGTCACTAATCAAACTTCACAGCACAAACCGTAGCCTGCGCTCAAGTAGCCTTATCAAACTCATCCCACCCAAAGCCCGGACCTCCTTTGGTCGCACCTCCTTCCAGTTTTCCGCTGCAAATGACTGGAATCACCTTCAACAATCCCTAAAGCTGACCTCTCTCATTCCACTCGCCACTTTCAAAAAACTAATACACCCCATAACTCAACATCACTGCCCTTGCTTTTAAATTGCTTTTAAGTTGTTCACTGCTGTCATATTTTTGTATTGTATTGTTCTGTCTATAGGTTTCTGTGTGTCCTCTCTATTTCTTGTTTTGTCTTTTATTTATTGTCATGCCACCTGTGTTGCCTCATCGCCCAGGTCGTTATTGCAAATGAGAATTGGTTCTCAATTAACTCACCTGGTTAAATAAAGGTTAAATAAATAAAATAAATAAATATTTCTGGAGCCAGCCTCAAGTGGACACTTGAGAAACTGCAGTTTATAACACTTCCGCATTGGCTTCAATTCTCGTGGCCGGAGGTTGCTACTTGGTTCAAATACACGGACGAAGTAGGGAGACACCACCACAGTAATGGCAGCTTGTCAACTTCAAGCAATTTGACAGATTGGTCAACAATACTTTATTATCAAGCTTTCGAACCAGTGGTAAAAAATTACTGCATAACATCCGCTGTTTAAATATATATTAATCTCCAATCTGAGTTTCAGGAATGTTTAAACTTACTGATTGAAAGACTTGTTAAGAATGATGGTTTAGTGTAAAGAGCTACAAGGGCGATGCTGGTTTTATGTGGATAAATAACTTCTGTTATAAAATGTGACCAATCTTATATACTGGTAGACAGCTACACCAAAACAACTTTAAAAACAGTTAGCATCTTAGAAAGTGTACTTTAATCTAAAGTTTGTAGATATGGAATGAGAATGAAAGCTACTTTGTCTTAAAGCCTTGAACTCAACACATGCCATTGATGACCCATTTAGCTGCCAAGTAAATGAGAACATAAACCAAAGAAAATGTTTCTACATCTTTGAATTCAGCCACTTATCCCTGACATTATCTGTTCCAACTGAATCGAACACCTTACTGCGTTATATACTTATAAGACTGACCATCTAAAGTAAAACATTTCAGCACTATACGTCACTTTACCTCCTCCTCCTGCGTTGATGTGAAGCTGGGACAGAGACAGCGTGAGGGGCAGCTCTCGTCCATCGGGGTCAGTGGGACTCTGCAGGATATCATGCATGGCGTTCCTGCGTCCCGTCCTGCCGGAGGCGATGAAGTCTGCGTACGTGGCCTCAACATCAGACATCGCTCGGGCATCATCCACACGGCAACACCTGCAAGACAGTATCAGTGAGATTTAGCTGAACACACTCAGGTCTGGAGAGTCAGATCCATCAATGTGATAGAGGACCAAGACACAACATGAAGGTTGGGTGCGTTGCTTGAAAGACCCTCTCTGTATTTACTTGTTTTAAAAAGCATCTTTTGCATATTTATTATCATGATCTAAAAAGAAAAGGATGCTACATGACTGTACTTTGCAGGTTAACAGTATCTATGTGCAAGGCCTTTATTTTAACACACCATTATAAGCACTAACAGACCTTCCAACACTCCCGATTTAGGCGGGAGTTGATAATCTCCCTATTTAACCTTGATGTCAATCAAATGAGTGTCCCTCAACTTCTATGGGGGGCTTGCGTGCTCATTCAATCTGATGGGTTACCTTGAAATAGACAAATTGTTATGAATTCAACAAACTTCTGCATTGTTTAAAGGTTTGATCCATCCCTCATTAAAGTGGGTTAGCCCTGTTCTTGCTTGCTAACTTATGTTATGATGTGCAATAACGCAGCATCCTCTTTAAAGTTCATAAGGAGAGTTTAGAGCTGTGTGAATCTGATGACAGAGTGCTGACAGTGTCACTATCACAATATCACAGGTGAAGTTATTAAATCCCTAAACTCTACCTGATAACCTCAGGTGGAGACGCAGAGGAAATCTCTTCCTTCTTTAACCCTCCTGTTATGTTGCGGGTCAAATTGACCCTTTTAAAAGTCTATTTCAGGCAATGTATGCCTTCCAAACCAGCTAAATGCAGCACAAAAATATGGGCAGCATGTGACAGAAGAGGTGTCATGTTAATGTATCAACATCACTTATTAAAAATAAAAACTATTGTATTTATATTTAGGGCTTTCCAATGTACATTTTAAAAAGTTTAACATTAATTTTCATAAAAAACGAGTGAGTAATCCTCATTGAACCATGATCTGTGAGAATTAAAGAACACCAATGTACTAAATATTGATTTTAATGGCTAGTAATGGAGTTAAAAATTTGATTTAAAAACTACATATTGGGATTTTGACCCAGAAACATTATTGCTGATTCTACAGAAACGAACACAAAGAGCAGAAAGCAGCAGAGGCTAAGGATGCAGAGGTTACTATAGGTCATATAACATTTAGCTGTAGGTGATAAATATGATTTAAAGGAACCAGACAAATTTTGTTTGTGTTGTTTTGTGTGCTTGTTGTGTGCTGTAACCTATTTTGTGCTGCCGTCTTGGCCAGGTCACTCTTGAAAAAGAGGTTTTAAATCTCAATGAGTCTTTTACCTGGTTAAATAAATAAATAAATAAATAAATAAAGGTCTATATGTGCTTTAAAAAGCACATAGAGATGTAGATTCATGTTACAGAGACTCCTGCATTGAGATAATACTATAATGGTAATAACATCAAAATATGGTGTCAACACAAACCACTCTACTTGGCATATGTGTGTGTTACTCCTCACTGCAGTGGCTCACTCTACTCTCACTCTTTAACATGTTCATGAAGTTTGTCATATTTATAAGACATGCATTTTTTTTAATTTTGTATGTTTAGATTGCTATATTTTATTGCAAACCTTGAAATTAAGAGACATTTAAAGTATATATCTGTTTATTAAATGTATTAATCTGCAGTTCAGGGTTATATATGGACGGGGTTGCTGGGTATAGGCTGAATATCTCCCTATTTTGCACAGTCCAATGTTGGCAGGTATGAAGTAAAAGCATCCCTTGAGACATCAGAGTTATTTCATGTGTGTGCAGCAGTAATGCAAACTACGCAGCCCGTCAATAACAGGCCCTCAGATCAAGTATCTGTTTCATGACTCTCAGATTAGGTCCTAAAATGACTAATAGCATCCTCTGATTGCTCCTTAATCCGACTTTAAACTCATCTCTTACCTTTAGAGATAGCTCTGATAGTGTTGTAACCCCGAGCTACATTTCTAGGGAGTGACTTCACCTACAGATCCGCTCGACAGGCCCGACATCACATCAAACGATTCAACTCAACAAATCAAACCAAACAACAATCCGACCCGAGCAGCGTCCACGAGGTTATCACACACAACCGTACACCTGATTACGACTCAAAACATGACATTAATCCACGGATACATGTCACATCAGTGGGATGGTTTGGGAAGTCTCTTGTCTTCTCTCCATGGCCTTCGCATCTTCCTCCTTCGTGACCAATCAGAGGCCAGCAAACCGATTCTGAGCGCTGATTGGACAGACAACACAAAAGGATGCGAGGAGAGAGCGCAGAGAAGCACCGAGGCTCGTGCTGCGTTCAAGATCACCTCGGAAATTGAGAAATCCTGCATTTTCTGCTTTCTTACATCTTTCTTTCATAGATTACACTTTATCAATCAATCAATCAGACTTTATTTATACAGCGCTTTTCATACAATGACATTGTAAATAAATTATTATTATTATTGTAACACAAAGTGCTGTATATAAAAATATGCCAAAATAGAATAAATTAAGAAAAAGGTCCCACTCCCAGACCGACTCCCAAGGTTAAGAACACAATATATGCAACAATAGTAATAAAAACAATAAAAATAAAATAAATAAAAAATAAATAAAAAAGAAGTTGCTGAACGAACTGAGGAAACGCTCTCATGATATCTTAATGAGGAAACAGTGGAGGTAAAAATAAGATGTTAAAACTCAACACAGGAAATTAAAATCACCAAAATAAAATACCTTTCTAAGATAATAAGACCCTAAAATATTAAACCATTGAAAGAAAATAAGATGCTAAAAAAAAATAAAAAAATAAGTACATAAATAAATAAAATAGACTAAAAGTGACTTAAATTTGAACTAGATAATAAATAAATGGACTTGTACTTATATAGCACTTTTCTAGTCTTTCTGACCACTCAAAGCGCTTTTACACTACTCGTCACATTCACCCATTCATACCCATTCACTCACTGATGGTAGAGGCTGCTATGTAGTGAGGAACCATCAGTATTAGTTGATCTCATTCGTTCACATTCACACACCTCTGAACAACAGTGGGAGCAATTTGGGGTTCAGTGTCTTCCTCAAGGACACTTCGGCATGGGACTGCTGGAGCTGGGATCGAGCCGCCAACCTTCCAATTGATAGACGACCGAATCTACCCACTGAGCCCCAGCCGCGCCCAAAATAAATGAATAAATAAAACTGTTATGAGAATAAAACTCAGTTAAAAGCAAGACTAAAAAGGTAGGTCTTGAGTTTTACTTATATAAGCATCATGGGTACAATAGAGAGTGATAGATCATACACTAAAGGTCCCCAGAGTCTACTCTGAACTTGGAAAATCTGCCTTTTCCTATAGTGCTCCTGATTCTTGGAACAATCTTTTAAAATGATTTAAAGATCAATTGCCTTCCAAACTATTTACAATTCAAAACCATGATCACAAACCACTGTCTATAATTCTGCAACGGTTTAAGTGAATGTCTTGTTTTATCCAAGCAGCAACCTCCAGTCTAAAAATATGAGTCCAATGCGGAAGTGCTAAGAACTGCATGTCATCGAAGATCCGCTTGAGGCTGGCTCCGGAAGTACTGGAAACCACATACACACCAATTCAAAAAAGACGATCTCTACAGCAGAAATAAACATGTTTACAGCCTGGTACAAAAAACAAGTGTAGTCTGGATAGTGGTAACACGGCAATTTCGAAAATATTGAGATTACGAGTCTTCCAATGAGAGGCACAGCTGACTTGATTGACAGGCAGGAACACTGTAGCTGTTGGCTAAGCTCCTTTAGTTTGTATCTAGATAAAAGGTCCAAAGGAAATCTCTGGTTCAGTTTGGACAAATCTCTCATTTTAGAGGAAATGAGAGAAAGAACAGCTGTAGGCTCAGTGACACATTGCTCATCAATGTGTTGTTTTTTTTTGCTTCTCTGGAAATAAGATTGGAAACAAGATACTGAGGATATAATTGCATGCAATACTTTTTCTTCCACATGATGGCGCTGATGACTGAGTTAGTTCACTTAGAAGTGGCACCAAATGGTGAGAATCAGATAGCCCACACACCCTACCATGAGCTGCAGAATTACTGAAATCATGTTAGTACCATTTAAATTAGAATAAAGCAATCAGAGATCACCAAATCTATATATGGCATCTATACATTTTCCTGGTTCTCTTCCCTTTGATTAGTTTACCTCCCCAAACTGCTGCTTAAAGATTTAACCTGAACCAAGATTAGAGGTCATAACCTTAATCCTTGGTTTGTCTGCTGTCCAATTTCACCCCTCTCTCTTATTCAATATACCTCCCCACCACCATCAACAGATTTATCTTGAAGTGAACACCTAATTTTACTCACAGGTAAAACTATAGCTTCACTTTGAGCAGTGTCAGCGGTGAGATACTCCTTAAACATCCCTTCATCCTTACAGACTAAAAAAAGTAATGTTTCTAAGAAACCACAAATGCAGAACATGACTTTGACTCTCTGATTACATTTCGCTGTTAAAGCTCTGTACCTTTTGGAATGAAGGACTTCTGTTTTGGAGCTTTTCTACCTTGTTTAATTAGTACAGTTTCTTCAGTAGAGGATACCACTAACACTGCTGTTGTTTTCCTCGCAAGGGGAATAACATACCCCCCTGGGAATTTAAGAAAAATCGTACAAGTTTGTGCTGATGATGCCTGGTGCTCCAGGAAACAAGCATCTCTGACTGTTAAAAACAAGCTCTTGCATGAATGCATCAGTTTAAGTCTTGCCTCTGGTTTCTGTGTTGACAGCTGTGCACATCACATTGTGGATATTTGGTTTGTGGCACTTCAGTAGGATCAATAAAATCTGCATTGTCTCTCAGAAGAGTCTTCAATAAATGTTCAAGTTTCCTGTCTCCCGCTGACAAAGACTCCACGCCCTGAGCTTTTAACAGGCTCCTTGATTTTTATGAAGTTTAACTTTCACATGGAAGAATATCTTTACAAGCTGCTTCTACTGAAGAGGATGAATTCTGACTGCAGTGAAGGCCACAGCAGGTATTGACCGTGGAGGATGTGTTGAGCTTTCACATGAGCACACGTGAGTCTACTTTATATAATCACCAACAAGGGCGAAACGGTTCAGGAAATAAATGATAATCTCAGTTTTAATCAGACTAAATGTGTCGATCAGCTTTTTATTAAAACAAAGGGTGCTTCCTTTTACTATACGGTGGTTACTTTGAAACAAGTTAAATATTACTTTGTGTAAAAGAGAAAAGGTCCAAGTGAGAAATACCTCCTGAGGAAACGTTATATACATAATATATCCAGGAAATATTGTAGATCAGCACATCTGTCAACTGTACTTTTAGTTGTATAATTAAATAGATAAGGAGGTCTGTAGAGTTAAGAGTTCAACAGATCAGTTATAGAGGTGCACAAAGTGGTCCAGTGAGCACCAGATCCCATACATGACTGCAACAGCAGATTCCTACTGCTGGAATGGATACACAGGTTAATAAGTTCATACACTCTATTACTATTTCACTGTGTCAAGCAAGCCTTTTTTTAAATTACAAGATCCATATATGTTGATTTTGGAAAACATATTTTTCTGTTTGAAACTCATTTAGTTATAGTGATGAGCTAAGGTTAATTTGGAAGTTTATTTAGACTTCTGCATTTAAGAGTGTTGAAATTATGTTCTCTTGTGTGGTGCTGTGTCCCACTCACCTGCATCCAATCAGGTAATTGGGCAGTCTGTAAAGCTGGCAGAAGTGTGCTTTGCAGGGGTAGAGGAGGCCGTGCTGCCTCAAGCATGTGCGTTATATTAATTTGATTATGAGTTAATTTGCTTTACTTTTCTTTGCATTTTGTTGAGTTGTTGCCTTCCTACCACCTTCCTCGACAATTGAGCCTGACTACACTACATGGCACCTAATCCTTTTGCAAGTAAGATGTTAACGTTGGCGAACAATCCCAGTTTGGATATGTTGAGGCTGCTTCATCACATGTACAACTAGAGTTTAAGACAATCGATAAAACATTGATTTTTATATGGACGTTATCTGCAACTTCCTGTTACCCTGAGTGAAAAGGCATTCTTTAAAAATGATTGATACAAACTTTTAGGCAATGAGAACCACTCATCACAGCACAGTGGTGTGAGCCAATCACAGAACATTAAGGTGGGACTTGCTGGCATTGTAGTGAGAGAAATCTAATTGAGATTTTATGGAACAAAGTTAATCCATGGGGAGACATCAATGTGTGTGCCAAGTAGTGACAAATCAGTTGAGACATTTCACTCAAAACCCTTATGTGTGAAGATGAAATGTTAAACTTTTGTTTCCAAAGTAGGCTCTGATGTCACATTGCTCCACAATAACAGTGTACACTCAGAGTTTCATAAAAGAGCATCAAGTCAAATATAAGAACAGAACCTGCAGCCCGAGTGGGAGGAGCTCCAGAGCTCATAAAATACAGCCAGCTCACCTGTGTGAGCCCTTTTGTGAGAACAATGGAGCTGGCTGCTGGTTTTATCTCCTACATCTCCATGACTGAGCAACTGTGTCTTTGGGCTGTGAGTTGCCTTTATTTAAAGTGTGTAGTGTCTTAGTTTGCCTTATTTATAGTTAAGTTTGTTGGAATGAATAGCTATCATGATTGATGTACCTTTTGTTAGATCATTTCCAACAGACTAAACCAGTTCAAACCGTACAATAAATATTCTTTGGACTGGAAGCTTGTCTCATCGTCTTCTGTCCTTGCAGACAGCCCATTGAGTTGGTCACCCACATTACACCAGAACCTCTTACCAAAATTATATTTTCCAGCAATAAAAGTCCAGTAAGTTCAGTAACAACAGTTAGATGTAGAAAATAAATGGCATTACATTGACAGTACTCGTGGCGGTAATCAGGGATGGAAAGATTGCTATAACAATCTGCTCAAGTAAAAGTAGAGTTACTTGACATTGATGATACTTTAAGTAGAAGTAAAACTACCAGTCTGTGAATGTAGTCAAGTTATTTTAAAATGTACTTGTTGTAATAACTAACTCGAATAAAGTAAAGTACTGATTTAAAACTACAAAAATAAATAAATAAATACAAATAAAATAAGTTATAAAAAAAGCTACTTAATTACAGTAAATCTAACTTCTTACTTTCCACCCCTGGTAATAATACTGTGGAGTCTTAAAACTTAAATTGCACCTGAATGTAGGAAAGCATATAAAAGTAACTGTACATGATAATGATGAAATGCAATACTCCACATGATAAGGTTACTGGTAGACCAGTTGTCCATAAATAAAACAGTGGCCCTTCACCTCCAACTTAATGCTAAAGGTAGGAAGCTTCAATGCTGCTTTAATGTCACACTGCTGTGCTGTAGATTGTTTTTACATATTTCAGCCACTGTTATGTGGGACAGGAATGGGAATCTAATTTCTTGCTAACAAATTGTCATCAAGGAATAGATTTATCATACGTTCATTTTTAAGACTGGTTTAATTTGGATAAGATTCTACTGATGCTGTCGTCTTTAAGGATTGTGTCATTCTGTGTGCTCCCTCTGCAAAGCTGGACTCTTGTGGGTCTTTTAAAGATCATCTGAATCTGGATTTCCATTCCCAACCTCAGGACATTGCAAGAGGAAAGGTCAGGAATCATAGAAGTCAGTGGATTTAGCCTCCATAGGAAACATCAATATCTCCATAACCCAGGTCAGTGCATCCAAAAAGTTGTTGTGAAATTTCAGCCTGGACCAGAAGTGTGGACTGAACATATAGCCATGCTGCCTCTATGGCTACACAAGGAAAAATAAGTAGAGGCCATACAGCATCGTCTCCTCTCAGATGCAAATGGGGGTCTATAAGCCAAGCTTTCAAATCATGTCAGAGATTATTTATCAGTTTGAAAGAAAAGATCTGCTCGCTGCACTGAGGGATGCAGGCGTTCTGATTTAACAGCAACATTTCAATCAACCCTGTATGCACGTAGATTGAAAGAAGGATGATGACGGGCAAATGAAGGATAAAGTGTTTGTGATGTACATGAAACACTAATCCTCCGTCTAGACACAGACTGATAGGTTGTAGGTCCTGACTTCACAGCCCCTCTCTCACTCTCTGCCTCTCTCCTCCTCTCTCCCTTTCTGCATGATGTCACCATGCACCAATGAGGTATGCTGGATGTTGTCTTTGTTTCTGCAACCACTTTCAAACGAGAAACCCATCGCTACATTTCCACCACGCTGTCTCTTTACCACTGTCGCCTTTCTTTCTGATCCCCACAGGCTGACAGATTCTTTCATGTTAACATGGGTTTAAATGTGTTCCTCCCTGCAGCATTGTTCTTCATACACACGCATTTACACGCACACACTGACACCTCCAAGCAGCTTCTCACTTTAACACATTTCCCTCCTGATGGACACTGAGCAGCTTCACTGGAGCAGACAAGTGCCTTGCTTAAGGGGACTTCAATTTTTAGATTAGGTCAGATGAAACTTTAATGATCCCTGCGGAGACGTCAGGTCATTAGAGCAGCAGAAGATAAGAATAGCTCAGATGGAGTAGACTGCAAAGAAACAGTTAGAGCAGAGCTCACAGCACACATAAAGAGGTCTTCAAAATGTGCAGTTATACCATAAATAAATATAAAGCCATTCGTTGAGGACTTTTATCTACAAACTGCTGCTTCTTCCTCTGTCAAGGCTGCAGAACATCCAAAGTCATTTTTTTGTGCAGTGAAGCAAACGGCTCATGCTAGAACAATGTGTGCAAGATTTAGTTTGCTACTGATGCCTCCGACTGTGGCATTTGAAAATAGCTTACAGTCGACTGAACAAAGAGATTTCAACAAAGAGGAGCTGAAAGGAAGAGCGACGCAGATCAAGAGGGAGACAAATATAGACAGAGCCAGAGACAGAAGAGAGAGAGGAGAGACAGAGCTCAGTTCAACTGGGTTACAAACTTTTCCCAGCTTCCTCTTGTGTTCCTTCTCCCTCTGGTAAAGGCTCTGTCCTGATTTGGTGTATGTGCATATTCTATCTTATATTCTTGACAATTCAAAGCCACTAAGTGTTTTTTGTTGTATTTGTTCAAGTTATGGTGTATCTGACGCTCTGAGAAGTAGAAGTGAACCGTGAAGATGAGGTGCTCCTTAAAAGCATGGTGTCTTGGTACCTCTTTTTTTGGGAGGAGGAGCTTTAACAGCCTTTAGAGGGTAGGAGGGTGGAGAAAGTTGGAACTGGGGAGAAGAGGGTGGGATGACTTGCAGTAACAGTCTGAGAGTTTGAATTTAACATAAAGACTGTCTTGATTAAATACAGAAACAAAAATCTTCTTAGATGAGGAGACTGTATTCTTAAATCAACACAGCACAACTTTTAATTATACTACAATAACTGAAATCATGCCCTAAAATTGAACAATTTTGGTGCCAAAATCTAATCAAACTTGGATTATTTTGTTACATTTTAGCAGAAGTTAGTTTGACAATGTTCAGGTGCAAAAATCATTGCTGTGTCCTGCAAAGCCATGCTCATCTTGGTGAAATACCATGTTTACAGGAAGTCTTGTACTCCTGACTTGAGTATTCAAAGCTAGGGTCAGACAAAGCCTTTGCACAGAAGTGGCAAGGGAGGATTGCTTATAAAACAGTCAGTCACCTCTCCCTAACGCCCCTCACATGGACTATTCCTCTACATTCACTCTGGCTGGGCACACTATTTTTGGTTGGATATTTTGTTGTTATACCTCAAACTCCTTTCACCTGAATATTGAATCATGTAAGCAGTAATGTCAATGTATCAAACACAGAGGCGATAATTGTGGCTACGTCCACGTTGATTTTGATTCATCATTCCAGTTAGGGCCTGTGTCCACAGCATCCTAAAGCGCAGAAATGCCGCAGCCTGCATCAGCTGCAGCCACGTCACTCTCAGTTGAAAAAGTTCAACTTTTGGAACACCACTACATTCATCATTGTCAGTGCTTCCTCACCAACCAATCAAAACCAAGAACGGGCAAACATCTGATACCAAGTTGGAAACAAAAATGGGAGAGGAGAAATGAATCTGACTCATATTTTTCTCGGGTCATTTCACAGTATAGAGCTGCTGCTAACAACAGGACCAAATTACTTCCCACTGTTTTTACAAAAAAAAAAAATGTATTTAAATAAAGCAAATGTGAAACATATAGAGGAATTAATGACTTAACATAACATGCATTCATCTATCTCAAATTCTAAATGTATGCACACACTGACAATATAACAACTGACAATATTTTTTTATGTAAAGGTTTGAAGTATCCTTCTGTAACCATTTGAAAATTCAGCTAGCTTTGATCTGTTTAGTTTTATACTTAAATCTAGTGAAAGGTCAAGAGTGGTACGCTTATATACGAGATAGTTTTGTTTCTCACTTTGTTTCAGCACAAGTGCATATTGTTGACTGTGCAAGAAACTGGAATCTGATCTGTTATTTATGCTGCACATATTACTCAAAATCAAACAAATTGTGATTTGGTTTGATGAAGACTAGGGATGTCCCAATCCTGATCTCTACAATCAGATGAGAGGCGGTCTTAGAGCATAGTTTGTGGCAGAATGCAAATGCATGAGTGGTAAAGCATTAGCAGCCCTGTGGCTAAAATGTCAATAGTGTGAAAATATTTTAATACAGAAAGTGCAAACAGTCAAACAGTCATTTGTAATGCAATATATGACCATTTAAAGGTAGAAGTAGATCTGCATTCAAAACTACCTATTTGACATGACATCTAAAACATAAACATGCAACAGAATTTAATGCATTCACCAAAGTTACAGAGGAGAAGCCTGCTGCACCAAAGCAACAAACTACAGACCTTAAAAGAAAGGATAAATATCCTCCAGAGAGTAAAAGGCCAAAAAGATTACAAAGAAGGTTCCATCGCTTTGGACCACCAGCTCATCCCCAGGGTAGAGAATGCATGTTTTTCTCATCTTTTGGAGCTTTTGGATCGACAGTATGCCGTGGGTTACTGGAGCTGTACAGCAAAGTTTCTGACAACGTACAAAGTGACATAACATGATGTGACTGCTGTTTATTTAACAGAAGACATTTGGAGCTCTAACATTTGTCCCATGTCATTGCTGATCCTCACTTCAAACTGTGATTGTCTAGTCGAGCTGTTTACAACACTTTTTGTTGGATCTAAGATTCCTCTTCAAGTATGTACTTTTTATTTGTTTGTTTAATACAGCACTAAGTAGATTGGGATTTATTTTTGTGACTGAATATTGAAGATAAACAAAACTTTAACACTATTTTGAGTAGACGTTTGATTTAATTTGTGAGTTTTAAAACATTGCTAGCTGGACTAAGTTAAATAGATTAAGCTGAGGGCATCTTTTAGTTAATATGTTTACTTTAGTTATTTTTCTAAAGAAACAACGTGCAGCTCTGTCATTAAGGCCAGGGGTTCCCAAACTTTTCACGCCATGACCCCCCCAAAATATAGGTGCCAAAGACTTGTGACCCCAACTGTCCCCCAAGTGGTTAAATGTTGCTTCATACTTCCAGGTTGGTTTACCACATGTGGCTGTGTTTCCTGTCCTGCTGTGAATTAACCTGCTGCAACTTATCCTTTTGCTAATTAACTGTTAGCTAACCCTAACTTTAGGAGTCATCTGGCAACAAAGAAAGGCAGACAACTAATGAAATGTACTTATTTGCAGGGTTTTTATTTCAAATGTAACTACTATTTGTGTCTATATTTGAAAAGTTAATTTGCAAAAACAGATAACTCACTTTTAAATATTTGAGAATCTTTTTCAAAAAACACATTTTTTTCTATTACTAGCTTTAGGTATTATCAATCAATTGAAGTTGGGTGGCTTTTACCAAGTCAAAATAACATTACTAATTAACTGTATCTTAAAAATGTTACTTTATAAAAAAAATTATATTAAAAGGATATTTTTTTTG
The DNA here is from genome assembly GCF_009762535.1 of Notolabrus celidotus. NCBI lineage: Eukaryota > Metazoa > Chordata > Actinopteri > Labriformes > Labridae > Notolabrus > Notolabrus celidotus. Next base: position 29,378,073 of record NC_048286.1, read on the forward strand.
AAAATGTATAAAAACTGAGATCTGTTTTTGCAAGTGAACTCCTCATTTTTACATTAATGGATAAAATATGCAAATTTAGATTACTTATAAAAAATAAAAAATTTGGAAGACATCTCGCGACCCCCATTAGTGTCTCGCGACCTCCGAGGGGGTCCCGACCCCCACTTTGGGAACCCCTGATTTAGACAAATACAAATATTGGATAAGGACTTTGTATTGATTGATACTCATCACATACTCAGTATTAAAAATTTGATCAGGATCAGTAATGTGGCTTCAAAGATGATCTGTTATGTATCCCACTCATGCTGCCACAGGTGTCAGTCATTCAGCTTGATTGAAGGCTAAATGAACATAATTAAAACATTAACGAGACCTTTTATTACATTTAACACTAAAATATCACATATCAGTCTGCAGGTAGTGTCATATATTTTGTCTGTGTAATGCTGTTAGCTGGAATTTAATGTTAATACGTCACATTTTAAGGCTAAATGGATATCTGCACTACTACTACTGGCCCACAATGACGGAGCCTCTCTTCTCCAGCTGCTGCCTCCTCCTCTCTGTGGCACGCGTAATTCCTCTCATCGCCAGTGGGTGTCGCTGCTGATACTTTGGTACCCAAACCGTCTGTCAGTTTGTCTGGCGGGGATGGGGGGATGTTGTATTGTGAAGTAGAGAGAGAGAGAGAAGAGAGAGAGGGAGAGGAAAAAAAAAGCGAGAGAGAAAAAATAGAGAGAGAGAGAGAGAGCGAACCACTGCCGCTCTTCCTCCCTCCTCCTCTCCCTCTCGTGTGTGCGCAGCGCTCCGGCCCCGGCCGCTCCTTCCTCCCTCATTTCCTCCCCACAGCTGGCTCTCTCCTCTCTCCTCTCGGATGCTGGCTCGCCCTCGTCTTCTCCTCTCTCTCACTCACTCACACACCGCGCTGGACCAAATACTTCGCAGGGTGGAAATGACTGACTACTACCTGGCTTGCATGGTCTGAATATCGGGGGATTCGCTCGTCGGAAAGGAGGGGAGTCAAGAGGGGGAAAAAACGGAGGCTCTCCATCCACCAGAGGGGAATTTATTTTACAGTAAGCAGGCGCAATGTCATCCCAGTTTCCTCATACCACTCGTCTCACACCTCCCATCTGTGTGAATGCCTGAAAAACGCCAGAATGAGACAGCCTGTAAGGAATATGGCTGTCTGGTGTGTTTTTGCTCGGAGTGTGTGCCAGATGTTTTGCGGGTTTATGTCAGTTAAATCTGAGGTGTGGTGTGGATTGTGTGTGTTTTTATTATGATGATGCGCTAAAGGGCTGTGGTGCGCTCGCACTGGCCGTGGAGTGAAAATGGAACCCCTTCCCACCCCCCCATTTCAGCTAAGACTCGCCATCCATCCATCTCTCCATCTATCAAGCAGAGGCTGGGGTGTGTGGGGGTCGGAGGACGAGGAGGAGGAGGAGGAGAAGTGGGGGGTTGGCAGATGTGAAAACGCTTCCAGATTAAGCGTAATTTGTGATTTTCCTGCGATTATCACAGCTGACAGCAGCGCGTCGTTGCCGTCTTTGTGTTGCCATTGCAGGGCGATGCGTGGACGATCCGAATTTTTGGTTTCCCCCCAGCCCATCGTCAGGCGCACATGAGCTGTGTGAAGAGCACCTTGCAGCCCTCAGTGCAGCTCCAGCTCCGGCTTCAGCCTGCTTGAAGGGCTCCATGTTGACCAGTAAAAACACCACAGAGTGTTTCCTCCATCACCTCCAGGCTCTTTCTCCTCCCCACTGTACATTAATTAATCCCATTCATCTCCCTGCAAAGATTAGATGAGCTACTGTGTCTGAGCAGAGAGGATCCTAATGTTAGCTGTGGTAATTGTCTGTAGATTTCTGCTCTGTGACCTGGCAGAAATTAGGGCCTTGCATGTGCCTGCAGAATTAGCCCTTCAGTGTATCCTCAGAGTGTCACCATGGGTTTATGATGGCTCATTTAAAGTTAATTCCTGTTTTTTCTTATGAGCTTTGGTGCTGTAGAGATCACAGATCACTCCCAAGATGGAGGAGCTGCCCAGCCTGAGTAAGAAGTTTAATGGAGGGGGGGCGAGGAGAGGGGGGGTCTGATTAGGCTGCCAGAGGAGATTGTGTCCAACAGTGAAATTTCTTATTAAGCTGGTTAATGAGCAGCAGCCTATTTGTGCATGTACAACATGTTGTGACAGATGTTTATGACAAAGATCAGTGGATTTGGCTCACAAACATTCTCTGACATTCCTCAGTTGTCATGGTGTTGTGTTGAGTTTTACTGATCTATTGAGGCTGATAGTTTTTTAGATTTTAGTCTCTGAGTCTAAGACAATGGAGGGACCAATGTCTCAATTTCAACACCAAGTAAATCTAATCATATCATTGATATGTCTTATTATGAGTTTTCAGGCATGTTTTGGAAGTGTATATTCAGAAATGTCACAATCAACATTGGCATGTGATCCTTTAAAGATATAACTCATAGGTGATAGATACAGCTGACTGGTTTAGTCAACCAAACTACTAACTGTTGTCACCCTTGCTCGCCAGCATCAAGTTTAATTATCATACAAAGGAATTATTAGTATTTTTGTTATTGTAGGTCTGAAATGTTTGTCATATGTAAGCCGTAGCAGCCACTCAACATTAGCTGCAGCTGTTGCTCTGGTTAATGTCTACTGCCATAATGCTATAATGCTCTACTACCTGGATGTAAACAATCACAGATGACTGATGGCATCTCCTAGCACAGCATGGTTTGTCAGTATTTTGATGTATAACATAGAGATAAGGTTGTATGCTGTGTCTGGTTAAACTGACATGTGACCACTCAACTGAAGCAATAACCAGTACAGGCATGTGGACGCTAACCTGGAAAGAGGACTGAAGCTCTGCTAATGTTAGCCTGACTTGGGAAACCGATTTGACACGTTATATTTTTTGGCTTTTTCGCCTTTATTTGACAGGACAGCTGAAGAGAGACAGGACATGTGGGAAGTAGAGAGGGGGAAGATATGCAGCAAATGGTTGACCGGCCGGGAGTCGAACAGGCGACCTCTGCTACGAGGACTATAGCCTCGATACGTGGGGCACTTAGACTGCTAGGCCACCAGCCCCCCTAAATTTTAGTATTGAACCATTTGGGAATAAGTTGCTTTGGAACATCATGACAGCTAGCCTGTATAACTATGTAAAATGTGACAAAATTCACCTTCTAGCATCTCTAAAAATCACTACCATTTGTACAACCTGCTGGTTTAATTTTCACAAAACACATGATAAAATATAGGTTTGTAGTTAGTAGACTGTCTGGGATTTGAATAGACTAATATTTTTCACTGATATTCTGTTACATATTAAAAGAACATAAGCTCAGATGAGTTCCAGGACAAACACCAGACAGCATTTGTCAACTTATGCTACTATGCTGATTTATACTTCTGCGTCAAATCGCCAGTGTAGCCTTCGCCGGGGGTTCTTGTAGCTCCAGTACCTACGCAGAGGCCTACGCATGTATCTGACGTGCACCTCCTCCAAAATGTAACTACACATAGAATCGATGCGGACCGTAAGCCCTGTGATTGGTCCGCTTGGCGGCATTGCATTTCCGGCATTTACAGCACTTCCAGGATCCCTGCTCATCGGCCGTGTATTTCATCTCCTCCTCTCTATTCTTTCATGTAATCATGTCTGCATGATAAACAGTAACATGTATTAGTTGTAGATTAACATAACACGCTCTGAATCGCTGTGGAAAAGTAAACCGAGATCATACCACGGCCGGAAGCAGGCTACCGACTATCAGAGAGTTTCTGAATGGTTCAAATGATCCTCCTTTTGACAACACAAAGGCCAAAACCATGATTTAAAACACAAACCCCTTTAGACTGGTCAGATTGTTATATGGGGAACCAAGAACCTGCCACCGCCTAGCTGCTTGCCCAAAACAGATAGCATTAAGAAAAGCTCTTTGCTCATGTTGTGACTCGTCAACATAAAGACACTTTCAGCCCTTCTCTTCAGTGTTCATTTGCTCTGCAGGAGTGAACACAAACAGTTTACCCACCACAGCTACATGTGCAACATCTCAAAGCGGAGCTCCAAACACTAAACACACTAACAGGTGAAGCTGCCAGACACTGTTTTCGTCACACAACATTTAACTGATCAAAGAGCTGCTTCTCACAAACATTACTGCATGTGTTCCTGTAACAACCCAAGCAGCATTACAGGAAGTCTTTACAAAGCTTTACCTGTTTCTCTGGGGTGTGATAGAGACCCCCGCCCCGTCTCACGCACCCAAACCCATCTCTCCATTTCTCTGCCTAATTGCCAATGATTCATGCTGCATGCTGGAGTGACCCACAGCTACGTCCCTGGTGAAAAGTCTGGAAAGTGATGCTCACCAGCGCGGTTCGGAGAAGTGTTAAGAGCGAGTTATCATCCATCTTTAAAGAGTCGCCTCGGCTGCCGCGGCCTCAGCAGGCTTCATTAAGCTCTTACATTAAGGAGTTGATGTATGTGATGTGGACAAACACTTCATAAATTCTCACCGGGACAGATTTGAGTCGTGAGTTATTACACCTATACACCTACACCTCACCTGTAGTCTGTCTCCTACTGTAGATATTGATCGCTCGGTCTAGACCAAAACATTAACCCTTTCATTTCTACATTAAAATAGCCCGTTAGTGTTAACACCAGTGTATTATCTTATTATGATGTAAATACCTGGAGATTTTTGAAACATTTTACATCCTTAGAATCTGTAAAAACCCAAACTAAGAGGGGACATAAGTTAATAATGATTATAACTGTTGTAAGAACGTATATAGATTAATAGTTTATGGTAGTTTTCTATAGTTCTGCTAGATAAAAATACATGAATACATTAACTGAACATATTTTTCAGTCAGTTTCGTCAAAGAACCTCACAAGCATGCCGAATCCAACCCAATTATAATCAGCTATGGTTGCATCTGCAGTTTTTCTTCTACATGATTACATTCATTCATTACATTCTGATTGGAGATTTTAACCTGGTTTCATGGGGAAACCATGCTGTGCTGAAATTGTGGAGAGATGGAGATTTCCAACAATCCTGAGAGCTTTGCTGCCACTCCCACTCCCCAGTTTCCCACTCGGTCCACTTTCAGATCTCTCTCATTAAGACATAAAAGCCAAAAATAACCTTAAATAAACACTTTTCTGAATTACTTAAATTTTTCAAACCTTTCAGATTCTCTCTTTTTCTGTTTTGTAATCATAACAGGGGGCTGACATTGGTACTTTGCTTACTTGTTCTCTTGGAGTACCATTGAATGAGGCTATGTGAGCAAAGCTTTTGCTACAACCATTTTTATCTCACATCAATTTGAACAGGATCCTGGGGACAACCATCTCTACCAAATTTATACTGTGCATGATGTAACACCATGACATCATCGAAAGATGCATAAGAGCAAGACAAAATAGAAAGAGGCCTTATCTCTGTGCTGTCCAAGCTATTGTAGTTTTTTATTTTGGATCAGTTTAATCTGGATTATGCAAACAACATTATCCCGTGTCCCCTGAGAGAGGTCCATTTTCTTAAGTTCAGCTCAAAAGATAAAAGAGGGGGGAAGGACAAAATCATAAAAACATTATCATGAAAACATTATAAGCACTTGAAGGGATTTCTCAGGTTTATTACAAACTTTGTTTTGTGTGTGCAGGTTTGGCAGTCATTTCTTTTGGTGTGTAATCATATCTGACTCCAAAACATGATTAATGATATTTTGGAAACACAGTATGATTACTTCAACAAGGTCATACGAGTACAGAGACATGGGTGGTCAGTTGATTGTGCAGGTTTTTTTGGAGGGGATCTGGGAAGTATCTGCAACAAGAATGCTGATATTAATCATAATTCATTGATTTATCTGTAATCAATCCAGGAAAAGCTAAACAAGGTTGATTTTCTTGACATTATGGATTTTTTGGCAGTCCTGGTGCAGCCAGTGGGTAGCATCAAACAACTTGTTCCTTTTCTGTGCAGGATTTACATCAGCATTGTAAATGTTGGGAGCTGTGGTCCAACACATCCTCCTGAGTTGTGTCTGGTTATCTGTATCAAATAGGTCAACAGAGACAGTATGTTAAACTGAGGTTGCACTCTGGCTTTCTTCATTATTACAAGCCTGAGAATTGTGCAAAAATCCTCGGGTCTATCTTCAAGAAGAGAAGAGAACAACTTCTCAAAAGGTGCATTTCACCCGAGAGTTCCGGGGTCTTTTAGCCCCCAGAACTACTTTCCCCAGAACTAAAAGGTTCCTGTGCCCCCATTGTTATCTGCGTTTTGAGTCCCGGGTATATTGTGCAAATCAAGCCAGGGATGTATGGAGAAGAAAAAAAATGAAATTAAATAACATTTTGAAATCTTAATAAAAACTAAACTAGTATGCATGCCCAGGAACTCCCTCTGTGTTTCAACAACTGTGTAAACTCCACAAACACCGTTACGTTCAACCGAAAGTCCCAGGACCTTTGAAAAGTACTACCCCCCCAAGCAGGGGCTTTTCAGGGGGAGATTAACTACCCCTGTACTAAATTTAGACCCTAGTTCCTCCGGTTGAAACACATGTAGTTCAGGGGTAAAGTTCCTACTTCCGGGGTAAAGTTCCTGCTGTTGAAAAACGCCTAAATGTTTCTTTTGAACTGAGGACGGATTGATCTTTTCTAATGCATTTACTGATTGGCTTTTGCTACACATGGTGCAGCTGATTTGTCACTCAAGTGAAGATTTTGGATGAAGAGCAGATTGTCAGCTTGAATGAGGACATCTTATTATTTCCTGTAGATACATATATCTGTAAATCAAACAGATTAGTACTGATGGGAGCCAGGGTGTCATTGCAACTGTGTGTGTTCTGCCTGCTTTTGCTCTCTATATGGATATACACCAAAGCCTGCTGATAAGTGATTGGTCAGCACTACTTGGACTACAAAAGCACAGCAAACAGGAATGAGAATGCTCCCATGCTGAAACAAACAAATGCAGAGTCTACATTTTTATGTGTATAGGGATTATAATTGAAAGAAATGATAACCCAAATGTGAAAAAACTGACCCAAATACTGAAGTCCGGCTTGTCTTCTGAGATTGCAGTAACTATATTGCAATAACAGCTCCAGAGTTGCATCACAGAGACGTCAGCTCAGAGCATTATTAATCAATAACAAGATGAGGCAATCAGCACTTAAAGGTGTGAGGGATAGGGTTTAATGTGACAACTAACACAACATTTAAGGCAGTTTGCTCATCTGCGTCATAACTGCATGTGCATCAGCCCAAAATCTGCTAAATGATTCATCACCTGAAAGAGTATAGTGTGAGAAACGAAGAGTAAAGTGCAGCAGGACTCCACCAGTTGAGTTTATACATCAGGGATACTACGCATACCCTATGTGAAGTATATAGGAGGTGTACAAATACTTTATTAGTATGGAACATCATGACCCACTTTTGTAGCAGCATTAGCATGCTTTAGTAACTTCAAAGTTGTTTTCATGAGTGGTAATGCTATTTCATCTCCCCCCTGCAGACCTCTATTTCAGCTCATACTGAGAAAGCTGTATTTAAATGAGGGATTCTTGATGGCGATGCTCATACTGATATCGCTGCTACTAATCACGAGTATGTAAACAGCTAACACATTTGTAGAAATGTAAAATCTTGAATGGTATTGCATAAGAAATATGATTACTTCCCTGTCACTGTATAACAACTAGTGCTACAATTAATGATATTAAAATACCAGGAATATCTTTCTGTGCTCCCAGTTTGTACTCATGTCTTTATTAAATCTTTTCCTCTAAAAACATTGATAGTCCCGTGTAAAGTGGATTGAAAATTAAGGATTTAGGCTCAGGATGAGATGTGTTTTGTGTCCCCAAGCATTCACTACCTATTTGAATCAGCCGTCTATTGTCCTAACCCGATAATCTCTGCTGATAACCTTGTTCAGAGACAGAGACACATGGCGAGAGAGAGAGAGGGAATGACACTGTGTGTTGCCAGGTCATTGTATTCCAATCATGGCAGCATCTGATTCATATCACAGCTGGCGTCCCTGCCCCCCACCTACACCCAACCCCCCCTCCCTCACTCAGTAGATGGAAAGATCCGCCCGCCTGGTCAACAACCACTTTATTCCTTGGACCCTTCAGAGCAGATACTCAGTAGGAGATGAAAACACAGGGCGGGTCGCGGCCATCAAAGGCATTAAAACAGGGAAATGATTTTCTGTAGCTCTTTGCAGAATAACACTTTTATAAGAGTAAAATATCGACGCAGGTAAAATAAATCTTTGATAACTGTAATGGTGCAATGATTATACGTAACTGTTTGTGCAATAGAAAAACAGAAAAGGTTGAATTTAGCATCACTTTAAGATCAAATGGGCATTAAACCGATGAGTTTGGCTGAATAGATCAAGGTTACTACCGCTGTGTACACGCATGTTGCTGAATAACTGCATCCTCTTTGTGCAACAGTATAATCCACCTCTATCCTGTTATAAAACCTCCATTGTAGGATTTGACTGTGTAACTTTACAGCGTGGGGTCACGAGTATCCACAATGATGTTTGGAGTATTGATGATCTGAGTCGTATTGAGTCCCTTCAAGATTTGGTCCTGGTCCAACTCCAGGTCATGGTCATTACCATCAAATTCTAACCTCTTTCATCACATTTCTGAATCAACTCATTTGCAGATGACACTCTAATGTTTGTAAGTCTCTCGCTAAGCCCTAAAGAATCAGAACTCACGTTTAGTCGTCCGCAGGTTTGTCCTCGATTTGATCAAATCTGCCTGAAATGATAAACATACATATATTCTAAGAATCAGGGAATCCCTGCGCATAGGCCAACCCAGAGATTAAACCAGAACAAAGTGATGAGGGCACATGGTTGTGAAAAACTGCAGCTGAATATAAATTGATTTTGTTGTATTATGCTGTGTTTCCAGAAAGAGATATTGAAAAAGGTTCACTCATCTCCGTTCTCTCTGCTAAAGCAACTATATCCTCTGCTTATATGTTTTTATCAGACTTGCATAAAAAGGGCGCTTAGACCGCTAGGCCACCAGCGCCCCTTTTATGCAAGTCTGATACACATACAGAGGCTACAGTCATCGTTGCAGGGGTTGCCGGTTCGATTCCCGGCCGTTCGACCATTTCCTGCATGTCTTCCCCCACTCTCTACTCCCCACATTTCCTGTCTCTCTTCAGCTGTCCTATAGAGTGGAGGCAAAAAGGCCAAAAATATAACTTAAAAGAAAAAAAAAAGACTTGCAAAATAAATCTGTTTTCTTCTTCTTTTGCAATTAATGCAGGTAGCATTCTTCTTCTTCTGTTTGCTAATGTGGTTGGCAAAAAGCTGTAAGATGCTCTATAGCCACCGTCTGGCGGGAAGAAGAGGAGAAGAAGAAACGTAGTTTATTAATCCCCATGGGGGAAATTCAACTTTTCCACTCCTGTTAATTTCGTCATGCTACACACACAGTTTGATATATACTGTACATACAATTTATGCACAAACATGCACTTAGGGAGAGATGTCAGAGTGAGGATGCTGCCATCAACCAGCGCACCCCAAGCAGTTGGGGGTTTGGTGCCTTGCTCAAGGTTACCTCGGCAGTGCCCAGGCAAGTGACCTGGCACCTCTCCAGCCACCAGTCCACTTGCCAAACTTCATCCATACTGGGACTTGAGCCGGTGACCATCCGGTTCCCAAGCCAGGTCCCTATGGTCTGAGCTACTGTGGCTGTACTGAAGGTAGATGGCCTGTACGGGGAACACCGTATTACAACCAGACACCGGTAAAAACAATGAAAATGTGTACTTTTAAAATGAGAAAATATTCAAAGCAACTCTTTAATTTTTACAAAGTGAATGAATATACGAATATTTGAAAATCATTGCCCATCCCTATAATCAATGGGTATGGTAGCCTAATAAAACATGGACTCAAAGGAGGTCAGGATGAGCTGTCAGTCTTTATCAGGACACAAACACTTCAGCTTCTTCTGTTACTCACTCAATAAAGAGACACCCACTTCTTGCATTTACAACCAAGTCTTGAGTGAATGAAGTCGTACAAGTGTAATAGCACCATTGTTGACCCAACACTCTGCACACAGTATATTAATACTTCAACACTGATCAGGAGTACAAATCCTATGGCTGAATGACCTCTGACCCTTTTCTCTCTGCAGTTTTTACTTGTGTGTCTGACTGGTCCTCTAATGGATGATGACAAACAACAGATGCACTTTGCTTCCCAGTCTGAGGCGCTGAGTGGTTTACCCTCTTCATCCTCTGCCCTGAGAGGCGAGAGCAGCAGAACGGGAGCCGTGGAGAGGGTAATGGTTGTTTGTAGGACGTGTCGTTTTGTCACTTGAGTTTCGTTCGTTTCACTCAATGGTTGAGTGTGTTCTTTGCTGCAGGAGAACTGTGCTGCAAAGTCACTCTGCGCCTAGATTTACTACGGTTGAACATTAAACAGACACTCGGGTGAAAATGCGATCATGACAGTCTTACTCTGCTCACTTGACAAATGTATTTCAGATAATTTTAAAGATAAAACCTATACCAGGAACTAGCCTGAGGCACTATTGGAAAACCCTCCTATATTATTATCACTGCAGCACATCAGTAAATTGATAAGCAACACATAAACAATAAGCTTCTTTCATCCCTGTGTAAAGCCAAGTTCAGGTCAAGGGCTCATCATTGTTTCATCCAGTCTACCATCCTCTCTGTGTCTGTCCCTCTGCACCCAGGGAGACTATAATACTCCTCCTAATCCACCTCTCACTGCATTGCTCACCCAATCAATCCCCCGTGGAGTGGGACGTTGCCAAGTTGCAGTTGCCAAGTTGTGGTTGCTGTGGTAACAGGGACTCTGGTTTAGCTGTGATGTCAGCCAGGTGCGTTGTGGCGGTTCGGGCTCTAACAAGGCCGACCCTTGTTGTGGATAATGAGCGAGACTCTGCTGTCATGGCGATGACTCTATCTGTGGACGAGCTGAGGTCAGGGAGGGTCGACTCCCAATTAGCTACGAGAGAGAGAGAGAGAGAGAGAGAGAGAGAGAGAGAGAGATAGAGAGAGAGGTGTCTCTGTATGTATGTATTGGGGGGCTGGATGGGAGTAGGAGGGGAGTTGAATCCCCCTCTGTTTGTTTGTTTGTTTGTGTGACCAAATCAACATTACTGCAACATGTGTAATCTAATCTCAAACACATGTACACTTGTGGCATGCAGAGTACTGGCAAAACTGCTGAATCTGAAAAGCTCCTTTACTGGTCCTGTTGCAATGATTGAATCCCATACCAACAACAACATTTTTTGAAACTTCCTCTACTAAAAACAGTTTCTTTAAAGCAAACTCTGAAATTTGAACATTTTACACAATGTCAAACAATTAGCATTTATACTGCTAAGAAACAAGAGAATCAGAGACACTCTTTTGGACAATTTAGGACCTTGGTATTCATGGCATGGTCATTTTAGACCTTTAAACAACTTCAACACATTCAATGAAAACCACTTTTGAATTCCTGATGAGGCTGAATGCCTTTTGAATGTGAAAACTGTGTTTGAGGGCGTGGACTTAAGGCTGATTTATACTTCTGCATCCCCCCTATTCAGCAGGGGCTGACGCAGACTGAGGGCAGTGCGGTCTCTCTGATAGCCGGTCGCCTGCTTCCGGCCCTTCTACGATCTCTGTTTCCTTTTCCACAGTGATTCAGAGCGTGTTATGTTAATCTACAGCTGATACATGTTGCTGTTTATCATACAGACATGATTACATGGAAGAATAGAAAGGAGGAGATGAAATACACCGCCGATGTGCGGCCGATGTCTGGGATCCCAGAAGTGCTGTAAATGCGGGAAACACAAGCCGCAGAGCGGACCAATCACAGGGCTTGCGGTCCACATTGATTCTACGCGTAGTTACATTTTGGAGGAGGTGCACGTCAGCTACGTGTGTAGGCCTCTTTGTAGGTACGGGAGCTACGCGGAAACTCGGCTTAGGCTACGCCGTTGATTTGATGCAGAGGTATAAATCCGCCTTTAGCCTAACGGTTAAGTTGCGCGCCCATGTAGCGGGTGGCCTGCGTTCAAATCCAGCCTTCAGCCTCTTTCCTGCATGTCATTCCTGCACTCTCTCCCAGTTTCCTACACTATCCACTGTCCTCTCCTCTATAAAAAATAAAGGTGTAAAAGCCCAAAAATATAACTTAGAAAAAAAAGGAAAACTTGTTTGACATGATCACACTCTCAAAATGATAAAAGATAGTAATAATAATACCTAAGTTTTATATAGCGCTTTTCAAGAACTCAAAGACGCTTGATAGACTAGATGACTGCCTGTATCCCAATCCAAACAGCAGCTCCAACCTAAACTAGAGCACAGACAGATTTCCTCCTTGTGTGTTTTTTGATGGAGCATCTGTATCCCTAAAACTGAACATTGCACCACTAAGTAAACCACTAATGCTTACATCAGCAGTCCTCCACAGGCTGGACAGAAACACAAATGTTGGCTGATCTACCCGTAAAATTAGTGGGGTGAAGTGTTAGCAGCCAGATGTCCACTCCTTTTTATCACTCATCGTTCTATCACTTATCTTTTTTATGACTTATCATTTTATCACTCGTCCTTTTTATTACATTTTATAGAATCCTAAATATAAGTTGCAGCACAGGACCCGGTCTGTGTTGGGGTTTCTTCTAGAGGGAAAAGGTTTGAACTAACTTTCTGTGTGAAGAATTATGTTGCATTCAAGAACAAGTTCATGATGTGAAGCTTCTGTACAGCTTTGTAGCTCCTTCTAGTCTTCTTGCAACCTAGTAGTGCGTTAGCTGAGCTCGGCCTATGGTAATCAATATAGATGTGAGCGCGGGCCCACATCCAAATTTACCTGGAGTCATGATGACGAGCATCACTGGTCACTTGTTGGAGTCTTTTAGATCAAAACACCTCCACAAAGTTCATTTACCTAAGAGTATACCACCATTATTAACCCTCCTGTTATGTTCATTTTTTAGGGACAGCAATAATGTTCTAGGGTCAACTTGACCCGGGGCATATTTAATGATTCAAAAGTGTCAGAACCCCAAAAAAAATCCCAATAAACATTTTTAAAATCTCATTTTTAACTCCATTACTAACCATTTAAATAAATATTTAGTGCATTGGTGTTCTTTTATTCTCATAGATCATAGTTCAATGAGGATAATTCACAATTTTTTTATGAAAATTCATGTTAAAACTTGTTTTATGTACATTGGAAAGTGATTTGGGTAAAATATGTCACACAGTTGCAAAGAAACATTTAGTATTTGACACCTCTGACCCCTTTTAGCCTCCACTTTGACTGCAGGGTCAAATTGACCCACGAACAATAGACTATCTATGTAATAAAACATGCAGGGGGGGTTGCAAATGTTTGAAATGAACCATTTTCACTTTATATGCTGTCCACGCTAATTAAGAAGTTTCATCCTGAAAAAATTACTTTTTGACATTTTTTTTTTTACTTTAAAATGGGTCAATTTGACCCGCAACATAACAGGAAGTTTAAACATGTATGATTATGATCCTATGATCTACAAGCTGTTAAAAGTGGCAACTTGCTGTAAACAATGAATGGGGGCAAGTTTTCAATAGCGTGAAGTTGTGTGGTGAGTGTTGGTGGTCATGGTGCAGCTTTGACCAGCGTTGCATTCATCTTCTTACAATAAACACCTTTCATTGCATTATACTCTATTGGTTGCATAATGTAGGATGCAGCCCACCTTTAGATGAGGAACCATAAACCAGATGTTAGTTCTTGGCAGTGCTTTTCTGCAGCAATCGTTATGTGTAGGCAAAGTGTGCAGGGTCACTGTTATTCATGTTTCTTCACTGCCATTGAAAAGACTGAAAGATCATTCAATAACTCTACATCTGCATGACATTCATTAATGAGCACCATTCATATGCAGACAACAAGTAACTGGCTGCTTTGGAGGGAATGAAGTGCATCAATGATGAAAAACTTTGCACAATTCTGTTTATAAAAGTACTTATAATACATAACTAATTTAACAAGATTAGATTTATCAATGCTTCTGTGCTCACCCTCTGTCCTTGGATTAACCCGGTTCATTTTTCTGCACTAGAGAAGAGACACTTCAGATTTCAGGGCTTTGAGACCTGTGTGCCTGCTTCTCAGTGCATTTTACTGCAAACTGGTTTGTTCTTTTACTTTGTGTGCCAGTATGTTAGTGTGACTTTGCATGCCCTTGTGTTTGCATGTGTGTGTGTGTGTGTGCTTGTGTGTGTGTGTTTTGTTGACAGGGTGGTGGGCGTTGGAGGACTTGCTGCAGCCTCACAGCCGCTCTTTGTTCTCGCTTGCCTTTAGCGTTCATCAACTGCTACGTGTAAGTGGGCTTTACATAATTACAAATGAGCTTCTTATCCATAATGATGCTGAGAGAGGACCATTATGTCCTGCAGAGATTTTGGGAGCTGTGAAGTTTAGGAGAGAGAGAGAGAGAGAGAGAAAAAATAAGACAGATTGTGGTGGTCAAACAGCTATTCATCACTTATCACCTTGATGGGAACAATTGTGGCTCTGCTTTATTTAACTGCCTGTGGTCTGTGAGTATGGCACCAGATGAATTCATACAGATTGTTCACACACAGTGGCAGAGAGAGGCTTTTCATCTGGGTGTGAAAGTAATGGGTTTGCAGGCGACATGTTTTAAAGCTTGGTCCTTTGTGTGTCCAGTTTAATAAAACAAAAGATTTTTTACTCCAGAAAGAAAATAAATGCTGAAACTGCACATGTTAGGTTTGCTTTGACTTTCTCCTGTGATTGAAATTTGTAGACTCTTATTTTCATCTCTTTGTCCCCAACTACTCCACCCTCCTTGGCACCATTGTTTAGATTTTTCTACCCTGTTGGTTGTTCCATATCTGCTGACATGGTGGTTTGTGTGATGTTTGGTGCAGACTGCATGGTGTCAGTGCAATCTTTGCTTCAGGCTGTGTCCTTGATTGTTTTCTGGCCAAAATCACCTCCATTTATTTGACCTCAAATGCACTTAAAAATAACCCCTGGAGTGGACTTTTAATGGGGGAGGAAAACATCTCTCAATCCTTAAGATATGCATGCAAAAAATGTGAGTGGATGCTATCTTTTCTCTGTCTGGGGCAGTTTTTATTTTGTAAGCATTTTTCAAACTTTAAAGGGCATTTCGTTGCTCCAAGCCTTCATTAATTGCTAACCTTGTTGAAGCGTTTGCTGGCTTGCAGGTTTTGTATGAGTGGGTTTTGTGTGTGTGTGTGTGTGTGTGTGTGTCTGTGTGTGTACACGTGCAGGAGAGGAAGTGGCGTCAGGCCAGAGCAGCCGAGCTTTGTCTGGCTTTAATGCCTCTTCATTCACTGTCCTCACATCCAGCCAGCGCCCTGACACCAACTAATCTCCTCTTTATCTTAAAGGTTTGCTCAGCACTTTGCTGTCCCGTTCAGGCGGCTGCAAACCAAAGATTTCAGGGCACCAGAGCAGCACTCTACTCTTCGTTGACTGCTCCACCATGTCCACGCTTTATTGATGTCCAATGTTGGCCTTTTTTAGTCAAGCGGTTGTGACTCTGGGGTGAAACGGCTAAGCAATCATGTAGAAATTCATGTTCCCTAAATGATGCACATTCATAACTTTGGTGCTTGACTGTGAGATGGACATTTGATTTTCTTACTGCACTGTTAGATGGATTTGATTTAAATTTTGGAAACATATTCATGGTCCCCAGAGGATGAATCCAGTGTAGTTGTCTTAAACCTATTTCCCAAATGCATTCCACATGATGTCTCCTTTGGGTTGGCATAGGTGGCATGATATAGTCATCACCCCAGCCCATTGGCTCATGGTAAGAAATCTCTGATATAGTCGGGGATACAATCGTGGTTGTTTGTGTTCACACACGCAGCGCCCCTTAAAATTTATTTTTTGAGTGAGTTGTGTTAATACTGTTTAGTGTTATTCACACTTAAAGTGTTGATTGTTAAGATCCCTGTAAGGCCTTTTTTTCCTCCATAATGCTCCTATAAATAAATCTATGGTGACTCTATCAGACACCTTATAAAGTCTCTGACACATCTCAGTGCTCCTATGTTACTTAGTCTCTCTGCACTGACAGAATTCAGCAGCCAGAGGCATCGTAGTTCAGGATGATTAGATGACCAAAACATGCATTGGTTACATGATAAAGCTATCTAGCCTTTTAACACTAGAAGGCCAGAATTCCATTTCTACTAGAAAGGCCATGAGAGGTCATTTTGACTGCCAGATTCCAAATTGTATCATCTGTTATGATAAATACCCAGAGTGATGTCTTTACTGTTTAAGGATGTACTATATATTTATGAAAATATACATATATTTATATGAAACTTTCCTCGGAGAGCCACTTTTCAAGTCAAGTCAAGCTTTATTTATAAAGCACATTCAAAACAACCTCAGTTGACCAAAGTGCTGTACAGTTATTAAAATACAATATAATCATACACAAATATAATAATAAATAAAAACAATAAAAGAATAGGAAGAGCTCAATTTAGGAAATAAAAGGAGTAAAGAAGTAAAATGCCATGGGTTCTTGCTTAGCTGGGACTGAACGCCAAGGAGAAAAGATGGGTTTTTAATAGTGTTTTAAAGTGCTCAACAGAGTGTGCAGCTCTAACCTGGAAAGGTAGGCTGTTCCACAGCTTTGGGGCCGCCACTGAGAAGACTTTTATCCGCTTCTTATTCAGATAGATCGCTGGTCTGCGCTGTCCAATTCCTGGAACAACTGTCCATCTTCCTGATCTTTCTCTTTGAGCTTCTCTTTGCAATTATTGCAAAAATAGAGTTGTCTGTTTTTTCTCAAATCGCTCTGGACACTACAATGATAGTTGCCAAGCAATCAAGGGGCATGCAGCGTGAAAATGTATCAATCTAATGGCAGCAGTCATTATGGCTGCCTGTGGCCGAAGTAGATAAATGTGATCATATTCTTGTTGCCTTTTGTGAAATTTGTATAAATGACATTTTAAATACTTAAACACACACTTTTAGGAAAAGTTAGGAACCAGCAGCACTGTAATCTTTAATTTAACAAAGTTGCAGGACAAATAAACGTGAAAACAGTCAAAATGACCCCCATGGCCGTTCTAGTGTTGAATTGAGATTGACTTCCCTGAAAGCTTTAGCTATGATCCTAAAAATATAGTTTTCATCATTGGATGAATCCCATGACTGAGGATAACCACAGTCATGAATCCCATGACTGTGGTTATCCTCTCAGCATCACCAAAAGGTCAACATTTTCACTTCTCCAGTAAACATCTGAATATATTCCCAATGGGTTTGCCTAAAAGTTCATACTGACATTCATGATTCTCAGATAATCAGTCCTAATCTTTTGATTTCATGACTTCTCCTGTAATGCCACCTTGGCACTGATATTTGCAGGTTTGGTTGAAGTGTCAGCAGCTGTCTTATGACTCTCTTGAAATTTCTGATAGACATTTATGCTCCTTTTTATTATGAGTAGTAAAACTTTAGTGATGTTTAATCTGTCCTTCACTTTCATTATCTGCAGTCCATTTTAATGTACAGTTTTACTTACCAAATACCTGCAAAGTTATAACACTAACCTTAGCCTTAGCTGTACTTTGTGTTGGTCTTTAATCAGCTAATGTTGATGTGCTTAACTCGGATGTAAAGCAGGTATATGCATTTCACTAGCTGAGCATGAATAGAGTAGAGAAGACAACTTCAATGTCCACTTTTTTCATGCAAATGCAGACATTTGTCTTTAACCCTCCTGTTATGTTGCAGGTCAAATTGACCCTTTTTAAAGTCTATTTTAGGCAAAATATGCCTTCCAAACCAGCTAAATGCAGCATAAAAATCTGGGCAGCATGTGACAGAAGAGGTGACGTGTGGATTTATAAAATGTAAAATAAATAAAATAAAATCTATTTCATGTAAAACTATTGTATTTATATTTAGGTCTTTCCAATGTACATTAAAAAAAGTTTTAACATGAATCTTAATGAAAAACGAGTTATCCTCATTGAACCATGATCTGTGAAAATTAAAGAACACCAATGGACTAAATCTTGATTTAAATGGTTAGTAATGAAGTTAAAAATTAGATTTAAAAAAAAAATGTGTAATGGGATTTTTTGGGGTTCTGACACTTGGATAATTGAATATGCCCCAGGTCAAATGGATCCAGGAACATTATTGCTGTTCCAGATAAACGAGCATAACAGGAGGGTTAACTTGTGAAATAGTAAAACACTTGAAAACATTGCATTCTGAATTAAAATACACTCAATGTAGTTACATTAAAGGAGGTTAAGTGTGTGCAGAGTGAAGCAGCAGTCTGACATTAAAAGAATCAGCTTGCCATTGTTGAAATAATCAAATGTTAAGGTTAGCTTTAGATCGGAGTACCCACATGCTATGTAGCTTCTTATCAGGCATCCCAGATCTGGTGGTTATTTTCGCCTTTGAGGGCTCACCTGTTGACACATTGAAAACTGATGTCCTCTACTTTGTGAGTCCATTAGCTTCACAAGCAGAGTCATATTTTCTTTCTATCAATACAATGGACAGGATGATATCACGGGTTAGCAAACATTGGGACCTTTTGTGCTTGAAGACGGCATGAGTCATGAGATTTGTTGATTTAGTAAACAGCACCAGCAATTAGTGACCAGCTGATTGGTCGCAACAAATGCCCTTTTTAGAGGCAGGATAAAAGTACATGATGTTTTTCTACTCTCTGGGAGTAATCCACATGTGAAAACATTAGCAGAACTAATTAGCTGGAAAGGTCTTGTAATGAGATATGTAGACTCAAAATAAGCAGGGCAAATAATGAGGATGTTGTTTCCGGTCACAGCCTGTGAAATAACACAGGGATCATAAATCACGCCCATTTGTTCGGTGCCGTGCTCTGGGTCTGGGATTAGTTTGGTTGCTCACATTGATCAAATGAAAAATCTCAACTTTTAGTGAATTAGATGTAATGCTCTTCTAAAAACGTGGTTGTCATCTTTGCTTTAAAGTTTAAACGTTGCATCAGATGATAATGTTTAACCCCGAGTTTTGTCACATTTGGAAACTTATTAGAATACAGACTGAAGTTGTTGAAGTTTATTTTTTAATGCCTGTTCATCTGGGATTTAAAAACAGATTGAAGTATTTTAATCAGCTTTGATGTAAGAGAGAGAAGAGGACTTTTACACTTGGGAAGTGAAACAAGACGGAAAGGAAATGAAATCAAAGAAGCTTTTTTTTTATAGCTGTAGTGAATCAGCTATTGGACACACACTCTCCCTCTCTCTCTCTTTCTCTCTCTCTGACTTTTTTTTCAGTTTTTATCACCAGACTCAGTCAGGCGAAGACAGCTCCACGGCTTGGCAACTGCTGATTTTAAATATCACACTCGGCCTCCTTAAAGACGGGCATGAACACAGCGTGAGCCTCTGAACGTAGCTCCAAAGGAAATATTTTCCCTCAGACCTTTTAACTTTGACTAATAAGGATTTGTCAGGGAGAGCTGAGCGTCTCGCTGATGACTAAGCATTGTGTCTGACTAAGAGATGAAGAGACTTTGCAGTTTATTGGCTGAGGGTCAAATCCTTTGGAGATTTTCGCTCAGCTGGCTAACGTACTGCTCTCCATGTGCTCACGTATTCGAGTTCAGGCGGGGAATTCCTTATTTGCTCTCTTCATGGCTTGCTCTCGTGTAATATCAGCGTGTCCTCACTTATCTCGGGCCTTCGGGCTAAATTGATGAATCTCATTGATTTGTTGCAGTGAAATAACACTGTGTCATCAGTTAACTCGCTCTCAGCTTAATTAATGGAAGCTATTGATCAGTCAATGATAAGCTGGATGGATGTGTGTATGCAGAGAGCTTTATTTTAGTCTATGATTCTGCAAGCAGAGGATTCCTACTTTCTTCTTTGTGACCTTACACAAGGAGTCATGTTGCATTCACAGGCAATAGGAAAAATGAAAGTTTTTGCTTTAACTTTATTGACAGACTTGCAGGATGTGACAGAATTACCTCATTTAAAAATAGCACCATAGAGACAGTATTTTGAACTCATGTGGTTTCATATTTCTTAAAACCACAAAACTGTCACAAAAAACAAACTGTTACAGCAGGGGTGCGTCCAGAAGGATGACCCAGGGTGGCATTGGACCTCCCTGAAATCTGACTGACCACCTTAGAGGCGGGGCTTATTTTGAAAATCAACTATTTGTGCAATGTGGGTGCTAATAAAATCTCTGTGTTGCACACTTTCTTTTGTTGATGTTCTAAATAATGGTTAAGTAGACAATAGACAAGGTTAAGTTCAGAGTTTCAGCTTTGCATAGGATGACAGCACCGCCTTCATCAATATATATTGGTCTAAGAGGTCCCCAAAACATGTCTTTATAGTTTATGCTCAAAAAAACACTTTGAAATCAGATTTTGGCATGCCTGAAAAACCCTCTTCTTAAGTCCTCCTCAGAACACTCTGTTTTCTCTCTGACCACGCCCCCTCAGGAAGTGGATGTGCCTCGGCTCTCCAGCACGTTGATCTAATGTTTACATGTTGGCTGAATATACACGGCTGCTCACAGATCGCGTTACTTCAACCCTCTGAATCTGATCCAGAATCTGATCCTGACGGAGAGGCGCCTGCAGCAGGACCTTTCTGAACGAATGGTCACAGATTTAGTGTTTCTTGTTGTTTTATTTATCAGTATGTCGACGTGTGTCTTGGTACACAGCTACGAACATGTAGCTATGTGGCTATGCTAACTAGCGCTAGCACTTATCCATGATAAATAAAAATCATCCACTACACAGCTACAGCTATGAAGATGTAGCTATGTGGCTATGCTAATTAGTGCTAGCACTTATCCATGACAAATAAAAATCATCCACTAGATCTTCAAATCTGCAGACGTGTGGAGTAAAACCGACCTCTGCCAGAAAGGCAGCGGGACCTTTTCTGAAGGATTGGTCACAGATTCTGTGTTTCTTGTTGTTTTATTTGTCAGTATGTAGACGTGTGTCTTGGTACACAGCTACAGCTACGACATGTAGCTATGTAGCTATGCTAACTAGCGCTAGCACTTATCCATGACAAATAAAAATCATCCACTAGATCTTCAAATCTGCAGATGTGGGGAGTAAAACCGACCTTTGTGTTTATTAAGACAGCCTACAATTAGCATGCCTCCCTCCTAAGCTCCTTGTTACCGCACATTTGTGCAGGTAATGAAAAACGGAGGGGGGATTCAGTATTATTTTATACAGTCTATGGGCTGAACAAGCTCCGAGCTCTGACTCCGTGACAGACCGGATATTGTTGTTACGTAACAAAAACATGGAAGTCTGAAACGGCTCGTTTCACACACATTTACAGAAAGGTGGAGAAATCAAAACAGGGGCAGAATGGATTTTTTTCATTCTCAGGGGGGTTTGTAGACATGCCAGGGACACATATTTCAGGTAATGTACCATTAAAAAGTCAATTTTGCATGATATGTCACCTTTAAGTAATTCTTACATGACAATATTCTTTGTAGATCTTCAATTAAAATAATATGTATACAGAAACACATGAAGCTGTAACGTTAGGTTAATAAATCCACAGAATGAAGCCGTACAGATACGGTAACACATACTGTATGTAACACCTCACCAAGCCTCTGCATTCAGCTAGTGATGAATATAATGTGACCCCACCTTCAGTCTCACTATACATGTTTGATTCAGGTGAAGTTAACACTTTCAATATCTGCAGATCATCCTTACAGTAAACGAACAATCACAGCATCCAAGGATGCTGGATTGAAGTCAATTAAAGGCCAGCTTTGCAGGGAGAGATGAAAGTTAATGAGCCCACAGATTGAATTAAATCAGTTATTTAACATGACTTCTATCTGTCTTTATATTATAGTTATGTGTGTGTGTTTATAGCTGTACTATGTGTAGTTGTTTAATTAGACATGAATGCAAGGCCCTGCTGAAGGCAGCCATGTTGCAGGATGTTTTGCCACTTGCTCAGAGGGGGAGTGTCCGTGTGGGAAAGTGACGTCAGTGCACACCCTCTGCTACATGCTTGCTTTGTCAATGTGATCATGTGTGATGTTAGAACTCAGCCCAAAGCATGCTGTGCTTTCATCAGCAAGGAGACTGATTAGTCCGTCATTGTATCGGGGGAGCATAATGAAGAATAGTAAAATAAGTAAAAGAAAATAAAAGAAAAAAATAGATAAATAAAGATAAAATACAATTTAGATATATACAATGTTACAAATGGAATATAGATGAAATAGCAGTAATTACAGGCAGTATTAAAAAATGATTCAGTAGTGACAAGTTGACATGGTGTGATTATGGTTGGTAATGACAGATTAAGCAATAAATAAAATAAATATGGGTATGTAATATGACTGTGAGTTGTAGTAACCAATAATAATGTAATATAACATAATATAATATAGCAAGATAATTATATAATATAATACATTATGCATTATAATGCCAGCAGCAGTGAAGAAAGTCAGTTCGGGATGAGATGATGGAGTGTGACAGACAATGCAGTGATGGTATGGATCGGTTAATGGGGGGTGGGTGTCAGTGGTCAGCATGGTGCAGTCTGTGGCCTCCATTACTGTTTAACAGTCTGATGGCGGTGGACACAAAGCTTGATCTGCCTCATTCAAACTACTCCAGCCTCCTTTATCATGGAGGGTGTGTTTATTTTTACTCCTAAGAAGCACGAGGAGTCGCCTGGTTGATCGTCACTTCTTTTTCAGTGAATAAAATGTTTAATTGGAGCGCAAGATGAAGGATGCAGGTAATTAACGAGGTAATTTGACAGTTTGGTTAATAGTGTTGGTATGCTGCTCTCCTCTCCGGTTGTGTTTGCAGCACAAAGCTCACGTCAGTCCTGCTTTCCATTCAAGCTAAGCAAATAAAAGAGAGTTATATAAGACTGAGGTTTTATTGATTTTCCTATCTTTCAAGGAGAATATCCAATATGGCTGAACATCCATTACACTGTCTTTTATTCTAAATTGCCTGACATTTTGCAATATAGTCACCTGACAATAGAGACGTGTGGTAAGGCCTGGATTCTTAGGTAAAAAAAGGAGAGGACATGAGAGGAGAGGAGAGATTATTAGACGGCAGTGAAGCGAGTGAGGAATTGGAAACAAGTGCAGCAGGAGGCAAGAAGAGGCTTTCTGTATGTACGCAGTGAGCATTCTTCACCAGTGACTGTGGGAGCCAGTGACACATGAAATATGAGAGACAGCAGCACTCTCCACTATTTATAGCCCCGCGAGAGAGAAAGGGAGAGACAGAGAAAGCAGCCACACCACATACACTCCGGGGCAGAGCTGGCATCATTTCTTCACTCTCAGAGAAATTGCACCCAAATTTCAGAGCTCACACGAGTCAGGGCCAGTGCGTATTTGTGTGTGTAAAACTCCCTTTAATAGTGGAATGCTGAGTAAGACAGTTTGTTTTTTGTCTCACGGAGCTAAACAGATGCTCTGGGGGGGGAGGAAGCGCTGGTTGTGGCTTTGTGTCATCGCTTTGTGATGATAAAAACCCATCTGTAGCTCTGCACTGTTTAGCACAAACTGCAAGAAATGTCTCAGTCCCGCTTGGAAAGTAACAGCACGTCCTGTTCTGCTGTAGATATAGGGATGAAAAGAAGCCAAAAAGGAGCCCAGTCAAAGTTGGCACGCAGCTTGAAGAATCTTTTTAGTCATGTTATCTTCTGTTTAGATGCAACTTTGACCTGTGAGTAAGAATCAAAGAGGCAGCAGATCATTATTCGATGCTTTGTGGAAGCCTCTCAAGCTCTAGAAATAGGTGAACGCTGCGTTAGCTAAATGAATAAGGTCTGAAAGGTTACTGTGATCTTCTGCAGTGCATTGCTTTTTGATGTAAGATTATGAAGATTGATGTGACCCAGAATTGCATAACATGCTGGCACTGTCAGGCCAAAGAAGCATCAGAACATCAGATAAAAATAACCTGAATTGGAGGGAGGACTTTGATTTGTGATGGGAGATAAAGTAATAGCTTGGCCTACAAATCTTACATCAAATAGCAAACTTTACAAAAAGCCCTTCTCTTTGTTTTCCTCTAAAAGCACACGTCAGCAGTCAAATAAATCCTGAAAAAGCTGACATTCTGAGTGCTTTTGAGCAGCTCTCTTCTTGACATTTGATTTTTACTTTCTCACAGTGTCCGTACTTGCATCATGCTCTCCTAACCACAGTCCTGTCAGCTATTTGAAGTTTTTTGGACCGCAGCCATGGTCTGAAGGCAGCTTCATTGCCCGAACACTGCCCTCCATAAACTATTTTTCTTAGTGACGTAGGTTCTTCAGAGAAAGCCCATCAAAGTCAGGTGGATGTATTATGCATGGGGGCTACAGTAGCTAGCCGGTGTGCCTGTAGTGCTCTGGGTGGTAATGGTGATGCTCGCAGTGCTGAGAATAGCAGCGGGAGGCCTTTGTACTGTGGGCTGTATCCCTCTCTGGTCAATTTTTTCCCCTCCTTCACTGTATGTTCTGTTTAAATCATGCATGAGTGCAGTGCTATCGTTGTGCAAACACAGAACAGAGATGTCCACAGGCTATACTCACATTGAAGGAGTGTATTCTGAACACTGAGGAGCTCTGAAGAGAATACATTCTTATCTCTTTTACTTATTGAATTGTTTTCCAAGAAGACAGATACCGCAGTGAAGCAAAATGAGGATTATTAGCATGTTAAAATGTGTTTTAATAATCAAAATGAAATCAGCTGTTCAAGTTTTCAGATTGTATGAACGGCTGGAGGAGCTACGCAAACATATTTCATGACATGACTGGACAATTATTTAGAGCTCTTGTGGAGGTCTTTTGGTTTTTGCAGATTTGGCGCCTCCTGTGGACAAATTGGTACCTCTCGTCTCTTTGCTGCACTCATTTACCCCTTTTCGATCGAGGCAGTTTCAGGGCCGGCGCTCAATTGAGAAATGGTTTTTCGTGTTTCCACTGCGAGTGAACCTGCTCCCAGCCTGGGAAACCGGTTCCAGAGTGGCTCCAACCCTTTGCTGGTCTAGAACTGCGAACTGCTTACGTCAGGGATGAGGTTGTCTTGATCAAAAACACAACCAAATGTGTTTCCGCCATTGTCCTGCAGCGAAAAAATTGAAGAGACTAATGTACTCCAAGGCAAAGCAGCGGTCGGCCGAGGAGACAATCTTCTTGCCTCGTTGTTGTTGTAAGGGAAAGTTCGCTCTAGAGCTGCTGGGAAAAGTGGTCACGTAAATCTGATGTCATGACGTGCCTCTTCCACAGGCTCTAGCAGGCGGAAAAACAAACGGGTGCTGTGTTGATTCCCGAGTTCAACCAGCTCCGAACCAGCGTGAGCATCTCATTCAGCCTGGAAATACAACCTGGTTCGGACTAAAAACCAAAATAAAAGGTTATTTTCAGCAGCCTGCTGCAATTCAATTTGTCTAATACCTACTTTGCAGCAGCCACTGTTTCAGGCATTGAAATTAACTATACAGAAATGATCAATCGCATAGCTTTTGTAACCCATAAAGAGGAATCAATAAGAAAATCAGTCAATCTCACAACCAGCTCAAATCTCAAAAGATAATTTTCGGGCAAAAACTGATGGTTCGCAACTCAATGATAATTAATTTCAATATGTATAATATTAGTAATTTAGATATTGATAGTTATTGTCTTCAACAAACACAGAGACACTAGCTAAAACAGATGAGGAATGAAACATGTAAACATTTCTTCCTCTGGTCCTTTCTCACATTTTGTCAGTTTTGGTAAAACACAAACTACTCATCAAGTCTAAAGAAGAAAAATTATGGAAAAGTTACAGATTTTTCTCAATTCTTAATCTCAGGAGAGACTTTTGTCTCAGTTTTCCTTTCATTCTGTATTTGAAGTTGACCACACGGTCAAAGAAAGGTTGAAGGTGTTCAGTTTTCTGTGAACATTTATGAAGCACCAGGCAGCTCATCTCCACATGCTCATGAGTTCACTGACTCTAAGTGAGTTGCGATGTGTTTACTGTCCATCTGAATCATAAGGATTTCAGTGCATGCTAACTTGTAAAACCATTGCAGTGTAAATTTAAAAGATTCTTCACCAAAGTACCGACTGAATATTAATATGGACTGCATGTCTCTGTTGCCTCTTAATGTGAGAAGTGGAGCCATAAGACCAGCACGATGAGCTCCAACATATTATGCTGGTGATGAATTTTGGAGACGAGGTTTGACCAGAAGTGATCTGACTGATAGAGCCTTGGGACTGTTGTCACACCCCGTCTGCTATAAAAGAACATACATTTAATTTAATGATAGAACGCCAAAGATCCCTCAGGTGTTACAGTCCACAGCAGAACAGATGCTTCTGTTGATCTGAAGCAGAACATCAGAGTAAAACCGCGCTTATTGACTCAGAATAACACAATTATGGCCAAGACGACTAGAACAAAAGGTCATTAGCAACAACATTGCTTAGCTCTCTGTTCTGGTTTATCAGAAAGGACATACTGCTAACAGCTGCGGGTTCAAAGAAGGTCAGGAGCATAAGATCATTCAAAGCAACACAAATTAACAGTGAAACTAGCCTGCAGCGTCACAAGGATAGAGGTGTGGAAATGAAACAGAATAGAGAGAGAGAGGAAGTTTATTTTTTCTCTTTGTTTATGAGGATGTGTATGTGCAGCTGCAATGTAGCATGCTGTGTGTTTCATGCTGCATTCACATGGATTCAGACTGATGGTAGACTGCACACAGGAAGTCGTTCTGTGGACAGGAACAGAAAAATCTGGTAGTATGCCAAAAAAAGAGTAATAAGGTACAACCAGGTGAGGCTGGAAGAGTACATCTGTGGTGCTAACAGTATAGCTTAAAATATCTTAAAGGGGTTTGTGTTCCTCTATACAATAAAATAAACATTGGACTGTAACGTTGTGAATTAAAATCAAGCGGCAAACTCCGGTCTCAAAATATGAAGCCCATGCAGAAGTGTTATAAACTGCAAATCATTGAGAATCCGTTTGAGGCTGGCTGCAGAAACACCGGAAACCACATACACACCCATTCAAAAAATACCATCTTTACAGCAGAAATAAACACGTTTACAGCCTGGTTCAAAAAACGGTTTTGGTCTAGGTCGCTAATTTCTAACGCAACGGTTCAGAAGATATTTAGATTACAAGTTATGCCCAAAATAAGGACATGACTGATGGCCAGGAGGCTCAAGCCCTGCCTCTTTACCTCACACTCTTTTGGATGAGCTCAGCATTTCCAATATGGCTCCTGCCGACGATTGGCTTCAAAACAGTGCTTAGAAACAGATGGGTAGCGTCACAAATACTACGTCCATTATTTATACAGTCTATGATAAAAACACAACATTTTAAATATATTTGGGTTATATTATTTAGAGCCACACCACTAATCAGATTTCAAGGGGGCCCATATCACCTCTGGACATCCCTCTTGACACACCTCTGCCTTTAATTTTTTACAATTACACCCTTTGTCCACAGGGGGTGCCAAAATCAATGCAAACTGAGAGTTCCTTTCAGCAGCTTTGATTTATTACATATCATCATGCTTTTCTGCTATTTGCCCAACGCCGTGTGAATGCAGTATAAAGGAAGACCTACTCTGAGTTGTAAGGTTTTAAAGGAGTTCAGAACCAGTTTTAGTTTGATTTATTTATTGTAATGTGTTTTGGATAAATCATTCTAGAAATGCAGAAACTGAACCTGTGATTTTAAAATCAGTCGTGTCTCTGTCTCTTTGTTTTTACATCACTGACAAACATGCAAACCCTCCGGAGTGTAATCCTAACAAACACTCTGACAGCTTTTCCCCCCAAAATGCTGCAGTTTGTCTAACACAGTTAACTTTGAAGTGTCCCGGCTTGTAACTTTCACTCCTGAATCCTCTTGTTCACAAACAGCTTTTGTCACGATGCAGAGTCCTCAGTGCATTCCTCTGTGGGTGGAGGAGGGCAGTGTACGTTTTAATTTGCCTTTGCAATGTGATTATTACCACGGTTGTAACCTCTGCAATTAAAGCATGTGGTGAAGCCGCTCACGAAAACCTAGCTCACCCAGAGGATCAGTGGAGAACATGTTTAATTCATGATGTTGATCGTATTTTTAGCTGCACCGGCTTGTTGTTTAGAGATAGGGATGCTGCATTTAAGGCAGGTTATTTTGTATTAAAGATGCGCCTCAGATGAACAGTTTATTTTTCTCCTCTTTTAGCTTTAGTCCCGCCGCCTGCTGGGAGGCTGCACTGAAGGGTGGGGCCTTTTGGTTTTAAGTCTCTTTTATTTTTCTGTGGTATAAATATCAGAACCAAAGTCTGCGTTAGTGTCACATTTATATCTTGTTTCATTAATACCACTCTCCCACTGAAACACCAGAGTCCCACGAGCGGTCAGAGCAATGCTGTCCCAGTGAGTGGCATCACACCACATGAAAAATGTCTGCAGCCTTGAACTGCTCACACTATCTCATTTATTACTGCAGCATCATTTATGATATCAAGACAGAGTTACTTCTTTTATCTCAGAGGAGGCGACTGATTGCATGAGCAGAAGTCTGCATGGCTGAATGTTCAGTAATACACTCTGCACATACTTGTGTGTGTGTGTGTGCTCATCAATAAGAGCACATTAGCGATGACCTGTACTTTGTTCTTCCTTTCCTTCTTACACACACACACACACACACACACACACACCCACACACACAGTTTCATGTTGTTGTTGTCCCATCAGTGAACCAGCAGGGGTCTCCCATGGCAGCTCAACACCCTCAGCCAATCACAGTGAAGCATTTAGCTTTGAAAGACATTAGTCTTGAACAAAGTGTAATGCAATCAGTGCTGCACAATAGGACCAGTGTTATCTTAGAATAACTGAGTTAGGGTTTTCCTGAGCTTTATTGTACCTTATTTTGAATCTGTAACTTGAAAAGTGTCTAGTAAATTTATTTGGCTGCAGTTCATTCACTTTATGGTGAAAACGTTGCAAAGGGTTCTTCTTAATGATCTCATTCATCACCATGTTTATTGATCTGCTACTCAAGCCACCATAAATCCTCTGAGTTGATTTTAGAAAAGATTTGATACCTGCCTGCAGCGCTTTGCTCCCATTCACCTGCAGGACAGCTATCTTTTATGTCCATTGCATCTGTGCAGTTCCAGTGTCTACCCTTAAGGAAGAGATGCATGATGATTTAAAAAAGGGAAATCACAGTGTCAATCATTTCTAGTTTCATCAGCGTTATAAGATCTGTTCAAGAGGACAAAACCAATCCATGTGAATGTCCTGTGTACAGACACAGTTTTGAAACAGTAGGAACCTACCTGCCCAAACTCAATTCCAACCTCTTGGCCCCATCCTGGATTTTGCAGGGCTGCTTAATGTGGCCTTTCAGAACCGCCATAGGTTGAAACATTTATCCTGGAATCACAACCACCCCATTGCCTTGTTAGAGCCAATGATCTTTTTTAAGTATTTCTTTTTTTTAAAAATCATGCCTTCTATAATTTTACCATTGCTGTTGTTTTCTTACTGTCTGTTACTCTGTGAAGCACTGTGGGCTACATGTTTTTATGTATGAAAGGTGCTATATAAATAAAGTTGAGTTGAATGATTTCACTAAGTGACGATCATCTGAGGATGTCACAAACAAATAAAATCAGTGTAGATGGTCTTGCAGCAGTTCAGTATGACAGTTACATTCACACTTAGGTGGTGACCTCTAAAAAGGGCAGAATTCAAGAATTTCAGAATATTAATTTACCTCGTATGGTGTGCAATGGTGACCAAAATACCAGGGGAAACAACTACCAACTAACAGTGGAGGTAAAAACAGAAAAGCTCTTGGAGATATTGATACTGAGCTAATGATCAGGCAGCTAGTGGAATGGGATAGCAAGAGAAAATCAAGTGACAAAAAAATGTTGAATAGGGTTGAGATCAGGGGTCTGTGCAGGCCAGTGTACAGTATGTGGAGTCTTTATTAATCATGCTGTGCACCAGAGTTGTTGTCATGTAAAACAAAAATGATCCTTTCCTAATAAAAATGGCGCCACAATTACTAAAATATCATTGTCTTATATAATAATGTACTCCAAGAATTTCAGATTCAAAAATGCAGATGATGTCCTCGTGCTTTTGGTCATGAATACAGTGTATCTATACCCAGATACCCAGCCAAATAATTGCACAACAATAGCACTGATTGTGTCATTTGTGTCATTCAGCTCTTATTATCCTTGACTATTCTGTAAGAAGATTTAATCTTAAGCTAAGGAACATAGTAGATTGAGGGTTTGTTTCAGTTGTACAACCCTGCTAAAGTACTCTATAGTGCCAGAATTGTGTGATGAATGTTCTTTACATCCAGATTCCCCACATGTCTCAAAAATGTCTGCTGTAGAATCGGAAACAAAAAAAGCATAAAGTAAGTTATCTAAAGTTTTCCCACGCTAAGCGAGTGACCTTGAAAGATCTGTCCTGAAATATGAGTCTCAGACTCATCAATATTCCTCGGCTATCTCCGTCCCAGGATCAACACACATCCTGGGGATAAACCTGCGATGGAGATTTGCATTGATATGACAGCAGTTTGAAAAGTCTTTCCTCGGGGTTTCTTTTTTTTTTGACAAGATCGTGAGCAAGGGTGAATCCAGGACAGCTGTAGAGCCTGTGACTGACAGTTAATGTTACTAAAACATTTGTGTGTTTTTATTGATACTAAGATTTATCATTATTTTAAGAAGATTTCATTATGTTGAAATGCTGAGCATTTCAACATATTGTTCTTCTACTTTAAACTTATTATTTTTCTTCTTCCGTGACCGCTTTCACAGCCTTCAAATTTTGTCCGATTTTCACCGTTCAACTTTTAAACTATTCAGCTTCTTCACCATTCGCAGGCTATATCTTTTCACATCTTCAACCCTTATACTTTTTGAATTATTCAACTTTATTCAACCTTTATTTTAACATTGAAACAGATGGGGCGGAATCTTCAAATCCACTTCAACTTCTTCAACTACTACAGCTCATAGCTTCAGCTTACTTTCACTTATAGACTCCATTCAAACTTTAAACTATTTACAAGACTTTCAGCTATCTACACATGTTTCACTTCTTTGATACCTTTCACAGTTTCACAGATTTCACTGTTCAAAAATTCATCAAATTTCAGCTCTTCCCTCACTTTAACATTGGTGTGTGTGGGGTGGAACTCTGGTAAGCAGAGTGAGAGGTTCAAAACTTAGAGTGGGCAGGCTGGGAAAAATATGGGACATGGCCTCTGGAAAAATTGCCAGAATATCCACAAATTTCACTCCACATACACAAATAAGATATCAAAACGTTCCCTGTCTTCTCCTGCTTCTGTCAAAGAGGTTACCAAAGCAAAAGATCGTACCGTTGAGCCAGCAGGTCACCAACTGTCAGAGAAAGTCTCTCTGCTCGGCCATCTGCCGTAATGTTAAACATTTTTGGAGGGCAGCACAAGTTTCACTTTTCTTAACTCGCTGCCCTGACTACATTACTGACTGTACAGACAAGAAAAACACATCACTGTGTTCATCAGAGTCTTCTGATGCTCACGATTTGATCCTTTTTCTGATAGCTATTACGGTTATCGCATAGTGTTGGCACATGTAGACCCTAATTTACTCCATGAATCCCATTCTTAATCAACTGTCACACAGCAGTTACACAGCTGGTCCCATCACAATGGAAACAGTTAATGACAGTTGGAAACAGTTAATAACAGTTGGAAACAGTTAATAACAGTTGGAAACACAGGTGATTCAGATGACCTCCTCAGTTCTGACTGACACAAAGACACACGCACACACATGTGATTCAGATGACCTCCTCAGTGAGTGGCAAACACAAACACACATACACACACATACACAAACACACACAGGTGATTCAGATGACCTCATCAGTGAGTGACAAACACAAGCACGCATGCACACACAAACACACACACACACACACACACACACACACACACACACACACAGACACAGACACACGCACACACAGGTGATTCAGATGACCTCAAAACACAAACACACACACACACACACACACACACACACACATACACACACACACACACATACACAGACACACAAACACATACACACATAGGTGATTCAAATGACTGCATCAGTGAGTGACAAACACAAAGACGCATGCTCACACACACACACAAACACACGCACACACACACACACACAGGTGATTCAGATGACCTCATCAGTGAGTGACAAACACAAACGCACAAACACACACACACACACACACACACACACAGACACACACACACGCACACACAGGTGATTCAGATGACCTAAAAATACAAACACACACACACACACACACACACATACACAGACACACAAACACATAGTAGGACATTTCCATAGTTTGTCAAGCAGTTTATAGGTGCTACTACTTCTAACACTTCAACTTCTTTTTAATTTTTCCACTTTATTCACTTCTTCTCCTTTTTCACTTTTTCTCCCTTTTCCACTCCTTCACCTTTTTCCACTTCTACTTTTTCCACTCCTTCAACTTCTTCTCCTTTTTCCACTTCTTCAACTTCCTCTCCTTCCACTTCTTCTACTTCCACTAATTCAACTACTTCTACTACTCTTCCACATGTTCAGCTGTGTTTCACAGCTTTCAGCCTTCAGCTTCAGCATTTCAACGCATTTGCTTTCAGGAAATGCAACCTTTCTAGTTTACATATAGTTTCAAAACTATCTTTATTTTCTTGTCTCCTGAAAGTTGACATCCTACATCACTGTAATATCAAATTATTACATCCTTTATCTTAATTTCACTCCAGCTTTTGCTAACATTCAATCACATTCAAGCTATTCAAAGTGAATTAGAGGTCCCTGTCTGATGCAACAGCCTGCAAGTGCAGCTTCAAACTCAGCATCAAGGTCTCCCCACCTCCATGACGTTACCTTGTATCACATATGAACCTGCACATACAGGGGCGCTGCCAGGGAGTTCAAAATGTGCTGAGGGTAATCTTTTACAGTTTAAATTACATTGTATAACACATCGTTAAACATATCACCACTTGTAGCAACATGAAGACCAGAACTGTGCAGCATCCATTGCAGACTGTAGGCTGTGTTTGTTTCATCTAAGGATCATTATCTTGAAAATCAATTACAGTGTTTCGAATCTTGTTATGGAAAAGAATTGAATCATTTCTCATATTTTATTTAATAGAAAATAAACTCCAGGGGGACCCTCTAAATTAGAATTATCATTAAACATGATGATGCTCACCCCCCTCTTCAGTCACCAGTAGAGCTGGTTCATCTGTATGATAAGATGGAGCAGGTCTGTTGGTCCTGGAATGAGGCAGGGTCAGAGAAAAGAGATCAAGGACAAATAGCTGCTGAAAGTTTACCTGCGTTGATTTAATGTTGGTTGAAATAACAGGGAGGGGGAGACTGTCAAATAACAGAGACTGTCTGACTAACTGGGAATTTTTGCCCAAAATGAGAAAAAACAAAAACAATTTTTTATTAGTACATTGTGAAGAATGTGTTCTCTTATGACAATAGGTTAATGAAAAGTATTGGAAAAATAATCCTCTAGTATTTGTATGGCCCCTCACAGTCACTGGCCCTTAGCATCGTCCCCCATTGGGCTCTCCTGCAGCTCTACTCCATTAAAGAGGGAGTTGAGCTGCAATGCATTGAATGACATTTAGTTGTTGTTTTCATTTTGTAGAGGGCTGGGGCTCCAGTGGTGGAAATGTCTTTTTTGGAATGATAATGAACAAAAAGAAATGATTGAGGTGCCCGTGTCCACTAACGCATTTTATTTTCACGCTAGCAGCTCCAATTTTGTATTCAAACATAATGTGATTTGGCGTATTCAACACTTGCCCTCAGCATAGCAGCACTTTCTGCACTCTCAGTTGAAAACAGTTCAAATTTTGTAACATCGCTTTCCTCATCAATTTCACTTCTTGATCACCAACGCATGTGAATCAAGAAGGACAGGACTTCTGATGTCAGCTTTGTAAATAACAATGGCGGCGATCCGTACACTGAAGAAAAGTCATCACACTTGTATTTTGAGGTACAATTTCTGAGTCTAGAGCTGCTACTAATGCTATGACATGATTTCTATTAATAGTTTTTCCACTTCCTCACGCTTTGGCGACTGTGGCTCAGTTGGTAGAGTCGGCCGTCTCTCAATCGGTAGGTTGGCGGTTCGATCCCAGCTACGGCAGTCACATGCTGAAGTGTCCTTGAGCAAGACACTGAACCCCAAATTGCTCCTGCTGTTGTTCAGCAGTGTATGAATGAGATTAGCTAATACTGATGGTCCCTTACTGTAGCAGCCTCTACCATCAGTGAGTGAATGTGGTGTGAATGGGTGAATGTGACAAGTAGTTTAATAGCGCTTTGAGTGGTCAGAAAGACTAGAAAGGTGCTATATAAGTTCAAGTCCATTTACCATTTCTTGATGAAATGCTGTTGAATGATACTGACACAATTACTCTGGGTCAGTGGAGTCGAAGCTCTAAGTCTTCATCCTGCTTTTAAGTTTTCCAGTTTTGTCTATCATTTTTAGAATACAGTGGCGGTGAGCAACCATAATTTAATTTCACTGATATGATGACTCATTAGTTACCCATCAAACACACACAGCAACTTCCACGTTCATGTTTATTTGTTTGTTTTCCTCTCCTCTTCTCTCTGTTTTTATCACCTCCTGATGGAATTAGCTCTCTCCCTCCATCCTCACTGTAATGTAGAGTTATGTTAACATTACGCATTATATTTCTGAAAACCTGACACAGAGGAGGGTAAACATGCACCAAAGTTAAACCGCCCAATCACTGAGTCAACGGTTCAGTTAATTGCTAGTTGTCCTGGTGATTGCATTTAATTAATACTGTGCCTGTAACCAAGGAGACGTGGCGCTGAGCCTGTTGAAACATTTCACACTCTGTACACAGATCAGTCACTAAGGTTAGCGCTGTTGTGACAAGATGTTTCTTGATTTCATTTGACTCAGTCCCCAACAGACTGACTCATTGTGCTGAGGTGAAGCTTCGCTGGCTGCAGAGACACACTCACTGTCACCGAGGAGCATATGGTGCGTGTGTGCGTGTGTGCGTGTGTGTGTGTGTGTGTGTGATACTTACTGACAGCTCTCAGATGAGGGAAGTGATAATTAGAGATGTTTAAAAGTGACAAGTGAGTGTGGTGAGGGTCTGCTATGAGCAGTAAGGGCACGGTTCTGTATGTGAACATGTGCTGTGGGAACACGACCGGGGATTTGCTCGTTGAAATCTTTGTGAAATCTGACCAAAACATCTGAGACCTAATTTCAATCATTTTTCAATTAGGCTAAAATATGGTTACAACATCAATGTGCCTTTAAAACACATTTTAGTTTATGCTTCTAATAAACTGTTCAGTCAAGGAAGGATGAAAATGAACTTAAAATTCTGTAAGAGACATAATTTAAATATGTGTATCATGGACAGTGTGATGTTAAAAAGAAGGCTCAGAGACATCATGAAGGAAGTTGTAATAGACAAACTCCACAGAAGAAGAAAAAAAGAGGACCTTGTATGCGCTGATACTTACCTAGAACTCCCACCTGATCTGTGTCCAGTCCGTCTCCGATCCACTGTGGTCCGGCTCCATGCCTTGTCGTCCGTCAGCACCCACCAGTTGCGTTTTCTGAATGCAGCACAGAGCAGGACCGCCGGACAGCTGGAGTCATGTGACCAAGGTTTTCCCACGGCAATTACTGAATCAAGGATTCTCCTCCTCCTCTCCTCATCCATGTTGTCTTTCTGGTCCTCTGAAAACCTCTGACCTGTTGACTCCAGGCCTGGCTCCGCTCATTATGACGGTTTGTTGTTGTAGTTAAGTGAAAAACAATCTGGTGATAATTTCTGATTTCTGAAAATTAAACAGGTGTTCTCATTTTGTTTTGGTGCCTGACTTCCTGTCCCGCTTCATCTGCCCTGTGCATACTGATGCGTTGTTATCAGGCACCCGGCAAAAATAGAAGTCTTGCGAATCTGATCAGTTGGATTCCAGCGTGCCAGATCAGAGACACAGCCTGAAGCAACGGAGTGGATCCAGTGGAAGTTAACACATTGACTATAATAGAAAGACCTGGTGCCGTGATGGACCGGACATGGATCTGGTGGAAATTGGCTGTTCAGCTGAACATGCTCTGACTACAAGACCCCTGGATTCTGAAGTAGTTGAACATACTTCACAGACAGTGATAGTTGCAGGTGGTGTTATAGAGTCAGATAACTGATGGTGACGCAGCAAAACACAAGCCTGCATCGTGCTACCTGCTTATGAGATATGAGATGCGACTTGAAATTTTTCAGGAACATGCGTGTGAATGTGTGATGAATCTTGTGAATGGAGTCAGTGAAATCTGGTCTAA
This sequence comes from Notolabrus celidotus, assembly GCF_009762535.1. NCBI lineage: Eukaryota > Metazoa > Chordata > Actinopteri > Labriformes > Labridae > Notolabrus > Notolabrus celidotus. Next base: position 29,414,741 of record NC_048286.1, read on the forward strand.
AAATAGATGTTGAAAAGGTTTTTCTTTTCACTCAGTTTTCAGCGTCCCTGCAGCAGAGGCCATGGACATTTTTAAAAACATCTATTTTTAATAGGAAAATGCTCAATGGGAGTATTTCTAGCTGTTTTTCGACCATGAGTCACAGCCACAACCTGTTCCTCTCAATCGTCATGGATTTAAGACAGGTGAGACATCAGCAAACACACCTTCAAGAAGGTAGGGCCGTTGTTATGGAGTTATGAATCCCTGCTGCACTGCGGTCAAGTCAAACCAAATCAACCCACAGCCCATAGCCGATGATAAAGACCCTATAGACCGAAAGAAATGGACTGAAAGCGAACACAGCGACTTAACGTTGCTGGTACTTTCTTACATTAAACTTGGAGAGATCATATATTGCGAGTCTGCAACAGTTTTGCCATCACCACACTTTTGTACTTCCATATTAATCCACTAACAGCTTAATGTCTGTGTTCTGGTGTGGGATTTCTTATTCTATTATGGCTTTTTTTGAAGCATGAGAGGTAAAAAAAACACAGCAGGAGCTTCACATCCACGCTCTCATACATGCACACACACACGTGCACGCACGCACGCACGCACACTCACACTCACACACGCACACGCACACACACACACACACACACACACAGGCTGTTCCACCAGCTCACATTAATACCGTCTCGCCTGTGTTACAACCTTGATGCTGGCACAACGGCAGGCCCAGTTGGTTCCACCATCACGCCTCTGTGACATTCATATTGAAAGCGAGACGTTACAGCGGCGTGAATATCACACCTTGAGTTGGCAATATGTAGAGGGTTAGAGACACCCGCTTTGACATGAGGAGTGCCCTTTGGTTAGTGAGCGTGTGCAGCCGCCTGGCTCTGCTCGCAGTTTCAGAGCAGAACAGGCAGAAGACCCCCCCCCTGTATTACAACCAGGCACCTGTAAAAGCAATGAAAAATGAGAAAATATTCAAAGTAACTCTTTGATTTTTACTAAGGGAACAAATATTTGTATATTCGATAATCATTGCCCATCCCTAGCTAGCAGGTTGAGCAAATTCATTTTACACTGGATCATCAGCATTTAGCTGGTGGCAAATGCACTTTGCAATGAAGCTGGGGGAAGTAATTCTCTCTTGCATGTGCACTAAAACCCAAACATGTTTGTACTAAAAACAAAGCTCATTACCGAAATGAAGGTTTCTATGTCTTTAAGTCACTAGCAACTTTTGTATCTGTAATTGACTATGGTGATGTTCTTTATATGCATGCTTCCTCAGCCTCTCTGAAAATGTTGGACTCGGTGTACCATGCTGCATTGTGGTTTGTTTCTGGTTTAGGATTCCACACACATCATTGTATCTTGTATGAACAGGTAGGCTTGTCTTCCTTACACAACAGAAGAATGGAGCATTGGTATGTCTTTCTTTATAAGGCCGTACTCCAGGAGCTGCCATCTTATATCTGCTCTTTATTGACTCCTAAAGTTGTCAGTGGCTGTCATCTTCGGTCCCATGGACAAATTGTTTTTGTCATTCCTCAGACTCGCTCTGTCTTTGGTAAAAGTGCTTTTAATGTCTTTGCTCCCTCATCTTGGTTTGAGCTTCAGGGTCGCCTAAAACTGGATTGTTTAATTTGATTGGAGGATTTTAAAACTAGGATAAAGGATCATCTGATCAGCTTGTGCACATGTTTTAGAGTCTAACACTGCTAATTTGTACATTTATGTAATAGTTACTTGTCACTATATTTTTTGTCTTGTTCTCTTTGTGAAACTTTTTATGCTGCTATCTTGGCCAGGACTCCCTTGTAAAAGAGACTTTGCATCTCAATGGGACTATTCCAGGTAAAATAAAGGTTAAATTAAAAAAAAAAGAAAAAAAAGAAATGAGCTACAGCTTAAAAATGTCGGTCAAAGCTATAGTTTTGGAAGGAAAATTTCCACACAAACCAACAAGAGAATAACTGGTCTCAGTACAGTTTTTTTATTTCTGATCACTAAATTATCCACTGAGAGAATCTGAAATGATGATTTTGTGATGTCTGCACCTCTTTCATCTTGAATCTATAATAACGTTGACGTCTTTAGGTTTTCAGAACTCCTCTGCCTTTGCATATTGATGGTGATGGAGTTTATACGAGTAGATAGAGCAAGAGGAAGCAGTCTTTGAAGCCTCTAGAGAGGTGTGTTGCTCTTTCTCTGGCATTGCTACTTAAAGAGCAGACTTGGATCACAGAGAAACCGAGCTAAATGAATTCCACTGTCGGATGTTTATTTTAGGCTTTGTGAAGTTTAAATTTAGGACAAATACACCGGAGACTTCAACTACACGACTTTGAAATCAGGAAACTGTGTAACAAGGTACAGTTTCCCTGCACGCTGCACAGTTCAGCCAAAGTATGATGAGTGGGTGTGTTTCATATTTCAGGTTTGGGGAGTGCAGCGCTAATCTTGTTTTGAATGGGATTAAAAATCAGTTTTATTCTAATATTGGTTCCATTTTGTGTTTCCCTAAAAGATGAGAAAATAAAAGTCTGTTGTGCTCTGTGAAATAAAGAAAGTCGTACACACACTGACAGATCTTTAGTCTCAGAGTTGGGATTTTGTATTTATTAGATAAAATGATCCTCTGAAGGAAGCTACATTTGCTGTTTTGCTGTAGTCTGTTTGGTTCTGAGCTCTTAAAGCTGTGTCGCTGTCTTTGCACACCTCATGTAGGGAACAAGATAATCAGGCCAATTTTGGGGCCCACTTTTTTTTCAACTTTTGATGATTCTGAAGATGATCTTGTCACATTTTCCTGTGATGTGAGATTAGTTCAAATGGATTTACTTCCCCGATCTCCTCAGAACACAACCGACAACCAACTTGTTCATTTGTGGCAAGGGTTTGCCCAATGTGTCACTTAAAAAAAAACTGCAATCTAAAGCTACGTTCACACTGCAAGGCTTAATGCTCAATTCAAATTTTTTGCTCAGATCTGATTTTTTGTTTGCCTGTTCATATTACCATCTATAATGTGACATGTATCTGATTCCAGTGTGAACTGCCCCGCATGCCCAAAAGAACAGTAACAATGACGTCACATGCAGCTGTTTCACAAACGTAAACATGGAGGAAGTCAGCATTTTCGCCACGTTCTTCTGTGTCTCCATTCGGCAAGTTCTTATACTTTTAAACACGGGCCGGTTAAGGTATGAACCCTCAAGCTTTGCTTGTATGGAAGTGTCACCCCATATATTCATAAGGTCCAAGACCTTGCTGTCCCTCCATTGATTTGCTCCATTTTTGCTATCCTCCATTTTTGCAAGGCTACTGCCGTGCAGAATTGTGATGTGTGTCGCTATAAGGACTCCCTAAAAAGTCCATCAGATGACTGCAGCTCATACAGAATGCTGCTGCTCGAGTCCTAACAAGGACCAAGAAAGTAGATCACATCACTCCAGTTCTTAGATCTCTACACTGGCTTCCTGTCTGTCAGAGAATAGACTTTAAAATTCTGCTGATGGTTTATAAAGCACTGAATGGTTTAGGCCCAAAATACATTGCTGATCTGCTGCTACTTTATGAACCACCTCGACCTCTGAGGTCATCAGGTACTGGTCTGCTTTCAGTCCCTAGAGTCAGAACGAAACATGGTGAAGCAGCGTTTAGTCATTATGCACCACATATCTGGAACACACTCCCTGAAAGCTGCAGGTCCGCTCCAACTCTCACCTCTTTTAAATCAAAGATTAAGACTTTTTTATTTACCACTAGCTCATTTTAACTCACTTTAAATTCAAATTTTAATGTAATTTTTAATATATTTCTAATTTTCCTTTTCTTTATTATATTTTTCATTTTAATTATGTTCTTTTATGTTTATCTGAATGTTTCCAATGCTTTTAATGTTTTAATGTAAAGCACATTAAGTTGCCCTCGTGTATGACATGCGCTATACAAATAAAGCTGCCTTGCCTTGCCTTGCCTATATAGTGATGTGAAAGTATCAAATGTGCATCAAATCCGCCTTGGCCGTTCACACAGAGGACGCATTGAAAAAGATCTGATCTGTATCTGATTCAGGACCATAAGGATATGGTACCATATGTTATGTGGAAGTGGTCTAAATCTGATTTGGTCCAGATCTGACTGTTCACACTGCCTCTAAAAAATAAGACCTGGTCACTTGACCTCAAAAAATTGGATTTGGGCCACTTTTGCCTGCAGTGTGAACACAGCTAAAGTGACAAGGACTCCTATTACAGTTACAACAGAAAGCTCAGCAGCTTGTGGCATTCAGCTTGACACTTATCCGCTGTCCACCATGTTTGTTTCCTCTGAAGAGACCACAAGTGATTTTGCAAGATTTCCACTTCACTTCCACTGAGAGTCTTGACTCTGGTTGATGTTGAATTAAATCTGTGAGCATGCGATGTGCTGTGTTGGCCGTCATGTTGGAACAAAACAGTTCAATCTTTCATCATGTGTGTTCACCAGGCTTAAGAGTAAGATTTTCTTGTATCGTTCTTCTTTGCTGCGCCTCTGACCTTGAAAAGCAGCATTTGGAAATGATGTGAAAAGAACTTCTTCCAGATACCCCAGTGCCCTCAAAATGCATTTCCAGCGCTCTCACTTTGATAATCATGCCTCTGCTCATGAATGTTTTCTGTCCCTTTTTAATAGCTCTACCAAATCCTTCTGATTCACTGCTAATCTGGCTTCTCCCTCATGCTAATGAGGTCTTTGTAATCAGTGATGTAAGTATCAGTACATGGGGGCTTAGAGGTGAGCATGAGTTCACACTAGAGCACATACTACAAATTAACTAAAGTCAATACAGAGCTTAAGGTGAATGCACTTTCCTTCAACAAACAAAAGTAAGATCCTAAAGCCCTGCTGACTCTGCAGAGCTCTGTGTTTACTCGTTTTAATGCCCCACAGGACACAAATCAAAGCTCTGCACTGATCAAACCTCCACAGATTGATGGAATCTCACAGTAATGAGTCTAAATAAAGAAAGTTTGTTGTGAGTGAGAGGGGACGTCTTCAGTAAATAGACATAACCTGCTCTGCAAATTTCATGGCAGTCTGCCCATGAGATTATGAGACAGTGTGTCTGGTGTACAGGGTTGACATTTTGTCTGACAGAGGCAGGAGATGAGAGCTGGGGGTGTTTTAACAGAAACAGTTTATCCTGGGGGGGAGATAAGAAAACTCCAAATATTGACTTTACATCATCTTCTGGGAACCATGCACTCCTGCGAGGCTTTTCTTGTCTTGGTAAATACACTGCTTGTAAATTAGCTCAGCTTTTTAAAGGTGTAACAAATAAGAACTCAAAGTAGAAGTGCTGAATTCAGATGGATTGGTGAGCAGTAAGGTGGTGCAGGTGCTCTGGCTGCTTCCTGTGGGTGGAAGTAATGCTTGTTAGGTTCATTTGTAACATTTTTATGGTCATTCAGGTTCCACCGCAGCTTCTTCATCACTAAACCTCTGTTCTTTGACTATGAACAACAAGAAGTCTGGCCATGTGTGTAACACGCTCATTAACAGGTTGAAAAATGTGAATTCAGAGGTGAATAAACAATATAGCATAACATTGGTGTGCCAGTGTATGTTGATACATGGCATTACGGGAGGCATGATGTGTAAACAAACAGCATGAGCTTCATGTGTATGCACACACATGGAAAAAACACACTCAGCATTGTTCAACCCTGCTTCCTCTGCTGTTTACAGAGCTGATGTTTTGCCTCTGTTACACTCCCGTTACATGTCTGATACCAGCTTTGTGGCAGAACACCTCAGCCCCACCACTACGCCTCAGTGCCATCGTGAGCAAGCAATGTAAAAGTGGCTGAAGGATTGTTTGACTGTTTTTTAAATGTATTTGATTTATGTTATTGTTATTAAATCAAATCAAATCAAATCAACTTTATTTATATAGCTCTTTAAACACAACACAGTTGATCCAAAGGGCTTTAGAACAGACGATGAGGAAAATGAAGAGCAAATGAAATAAATGGGGCACCAACCAGATTGTCTCTATGTGTCAGTCTTGAGATGGACTAGTGATCTGTCCAGGGTGTATCCCGCCCCTCACCTGATGATAGCGTGGTCTGCTTCTTTCCCCAAGATACTTAACGGGATAAGACCAGATAACAGATGTGTGAAACCCAGGTTTTGTAACTTGTTGGTGCTGTTATTTCTTGACTGGTGAAACCAAACTAAACTAAACTAAACTAAACTAAACTAAACTAAACTAAACTAAACTAAGCTAAGCTAAGCTAAGCTAAGCTAAGCTAAGCTAAACTAAAGTAAACTAAGCTAAGCTAAACTAAACTAAGTTAAATGTAACTTAACCTAATTAAACTAAACCTAACTAAACTAAACTAAGTTAAACTAAACTTAACTTAACCTAATTAAACTAAACCTAAATAAACTTAACTAAATTAAACTAAACTTAACCTAACTAAACTAAGTTAAACTAAACTTAACTTAACCTAACTAAACTAAACTAAGTTAAACTAAACTTAACTTAACCTAATTAAACTAAACCTAAATAAACTAAACTAAATTAAACTAAACTTAACCTAACTAAACTAAGTTAAACTAAACTTAACTAAACCTAAATAAACTAAACTAAGTTAAACTAAACTTAACTAAACCTAAATAAACTAAACTAAGTTAAACTAAACTTAACTTAACCTAACTTAACTGAACTTAACTAATCTAAACTTAACCTAACTTTACTAAATTAAACAAATCTAAACTAAACTTAACCTAACTAAACTAAACTAAGCTAAATTAAACTAAGCTAAACTAAACTTAACTAAGTTAAATTAAATTAAGCTAAGCTAAACTAAACTAAATTTAACTAAGTTAAATTAAATTAAGCTAAGCTAAACTAAACCAAGATAAACTAAACAAATCTAAACTTAAGTTAACTAAACTAAACTAAGGTAAAATAAACTAAACTTTCTTAAATCTTTGAAGGCACTTTTGTTTAAACAGTTAAAAAAAATGTAAAAGAAACTGAAAGTCAGCTCACATAAGCCTGTAAAGCTGTCAATGTAAGGACTGTGGCAAAGTAAATTATCATACTTATTCAGATTAACTTGAGATCTGGACATGATGATTTCTACATCTTGGCTGGAGCTGAACTGGAAGTTCCTCAGCCTGGCTGACAATGATCCTGTAACACGATTTTAGACAGATGGTAGACATCAAAGTGTGCATGAGTCTAGTGGACAGCAGCAAGATGGTGAACAAGACGAGACCGGGAGAGTTCACTGGTTTTGGTAAACAACATTGACATCCAAATTTTTGCCTCCTGTCATGACTGAATGCAGGGTCGAATGTTTCCTAGTTTCCTCATGCGGGATAAAACTTGGCCGTCCTGGTCTAT